>NW_022589754.1:303276-629346 GCF_004348235.1 Phoca vitulina | reverse complement strand
TTCCTTCCTTCCTTCCTTCCTTCCTTCCTTTCTCTCTCTCTCTCTCTTTCTTTCTGGAACTGTTTGAGAAGAATAGGTATTAACTCTTCTTTGAATGCTTGGTAGATTTCTCCTGGGAAGCCATCTGGTCCTGGAATTTTGTTTGTTGGGAGATTTTTTATTATTGATTCAATTTCTTGCTGGTTATGGGTCTGTTCAAGTTTTCTATTTCTTCTTATTTCAGTTTTGGTTGTTTACATGTTTCTAAGAATTTATCCATTTATTCCAGATTTCTCGATTTGTTGGTATATAATTTTTCATAATATTCTCTTTTAACGGTTTGTATTTCTGTGGTGTTGGTTGAGATCTCTCCTCTTTTGTCTGTGATTTTATTTATTTGGGTTCTTTCTCTTTTCCTTTTGGTATGTTTGGCTAGGGTTTTATCAATTTTATTAATTCTTTCAAAAACCTGTTCCTACTTTCATTGATCTGTTCTTCTGGGTTTTTGTTATTGTTGTTGTTGTTTTTATATCATTTATTTGTGCTCTAATCTTTGTTTCCCTTCTGCGGGTTTCAGGCTTCATTTGCTGTTCTTCCATTGCTCTTTTAGGTGTAAGGTTAGGTTGTGTATTTATTTTCTTTTTGAGGTGTTGTTATATGCTTTCTTCTTATGCCTGTTTTTGCTGCATTCTAAAGGTTTTGGGCTATCATGTTTTCATTTTCATTTGTTTCCATGTATTTTTTTTAATTTCTTCTTTCATTTCCTGGTTAACCCACTCATTCTTTAGTAAGATGTTCTTTAACCTCCATGTTTTTGTGGTCTTTCCAAAAATTTTTTTCTTGTGGTTTTCCTCAAGTTTCATAGCATTGTGGTCAGAAAATATGCATGGTATAATCTCAATCTTTTTTTTTTTTTTATTTGTTGAGTCCTGATTTGTGACCCAGTATGTGATCTATTGTGGAGAATATCCCATTTGCACTCGAAAATATTCTGTATTCTGCTGCTTTAGGATGAAATATTCTGAATATATCTGTGAAGTCCATCTGGTCCAGTGTGCCATTCAAAGCCATTGTTTCCTTGTTGATTTTCTGCTTAGATGATCTGTTCATTGCTGTAAGTGGGATGTTAAAGTCTCCTACTATTAATGTATTAATATCAATGAGTTATTTTGTGTTTGTTATTGTTCTATATATTTGGGTGTTCCCAAGTTGGTGGCATGAATATTTACAATTGTTAGATCTTCTTGTTGGATAGACCCCTTAGTTATGATATAGTGCCCTTCTTCATCTCTCATTATAGTCTTTGGTTTAAAATCTAGTTTTTCTGATATAATTATGACTACTCTGGCTTTCTTTCAACATCCATTAGCATGATAAATGGTACTCCATCCCCTCACTTTCAATCTGCACGTGTCCTTAGGTCTAAAATGAGTCTCTTATAGGCAGCATATAGATGGGTCTTATTGTTGTTGTTTTTAAAGATGTATTTATTCATTCTAGAGAGAGAAGTGAGTGGGGGGAGAGGGAGGAGAGAGGGAGAGAAAGAATCTCAAGCAGAATCTGCACTGAGCACAGAGCCCCATGCAGGGCTTGATGTCATGACCCTGAAATCATGGCCTGAGCTGAAACCAAGAGTTGGGCACCTAACTGACTGCGCCATTCTGGCGCCCCTTTTTGTTGTTATTGTTGTTTTTATCCATTCTGATACCCTATGTCTTTTGATTGGCACATTTTGTCTATTTACATTCAGAGTGATTATTGATAGATATGAATTTAATTCCATTGTATTGCCTATTAAGTCATTGTTTCTGGAGATTTTTTTCTGTTCCTTTCTCGTCTTTGTCCCTTTTGGTCTTTTTTTCACACTCAAAGACTCCCTTTAATATTCTTGCAGGGCTGGTTTAGTGGTCACAAACTCCTTTTGTTTTTGTTTGGGAAACACTTTATCTTCTATTCTGAATGACAGCCTTGTTGGATCAAGTATTCTTGGCTGCATATTTTTCCCCTTCAGCACGTTGGCACTTTCTTCTGGTCTGCCAAGTATTTGTGGACCGATCTGCTGCTAACCTGATTTGTCTTCCCTTGTAGGTTAGGGTTTTCTTTTCCCTTTCTGCTTTCAGGATTCTTTCCTTATCTCTGTATTTTGCAAATTTAACTGTGATATGTCTTGGTGTTGGCCTGCTTTTGTGGTTTTGATGGGAGTGCTCGCTGTCTCCTAGATTTGGATGTCTGTTTTGTTCCCCAGATCAGGGAAGTTTTCAGCTAAAATTTCCTCAAGTAGACCTTTTGCCCCTTTTTTGCTCTCTTCTCTGCTATGATATGAATGTTATTACACTTTATGGATATGCTGAGTTCCCTAAATCTACATTTGTGATCCAATTTTTTCTTTTCCTCTTCTTTTCAGCTTCATTATTTTCCATAATTTTGTCCTCCATATCACTGAAGTATCACCTCTGCCTCTTCTATCCTTGTGGTCATTACATCCTGTCAGTTCTGCATCTTGGTTGTAGCAGTTTTTATTTCTGCCTGGCTAGTTTTTTGGTCCTTTATCTCTGTGGTAAGGGACTCCCTGGTGTCTCCTATGCTTTTCTCAAACCCAGCTAGTATCTTTATGATTGTGCTTTATCTTCTCGATCAGGTATATTATTTATATGTTTCAATTAGATATCTGGCCATGACCTTTTCTTGTTCTTTTTTTGGGATGTATTCCTCCATCTTGGCATTTTACCTAGGTCTCTGTCTTCTCTGTGTTAGGAAAGCCTTTATGTTTCGTGCTCCTGAGAGTAATGGCTTTATTAAGAAGAGGTCATATACTGTCCAGGATCTGGTGCTTCATGAAGTGTTTCTGGTATATGCTGTGTGTACTCTGGTGCTGTGCTTTGGCTGTTCTTTCCCTCAGTTGTGTCCTCTGCAGTTTCTCCTTGTCTTTAGGTCAGTACTCTGCAGAGTTTCTCCTTGCCTGCAGGAGGGAATGTTTGGACTTTGGCAACAGTGTGGTGAGCTTTAACGAGGTGTGCTCTGTCTGCTTAAAAGAGATCTGATCCTATTTCCATGAGAGCTGAAGTTTTGCAGAACTCTATGGTCAGGATACGTGGCACGTGAGGGGGTTTTGTGCTGGTCTTTTGGAGGAGGGGCCCACTGCTCTGGTTCTCAGGCATGCTTGCCCTAGAAAAGCAGCACCTGCAGAGTGCAGGGGGGCAGGGCTTTTTGTAAGCGATTGAGGCTATTACCAGTGGCACTGTGCCGCTTACTGAAGTTAGTTTATGCTGAGGGGTTGGGGAGATAAATGGCGCCAGCCCCCTCCATTGTCACTGAGAAGGGAGTTCCTGTCCATCCCTATCTGGGAAGTCCTCCCAAAAGAGCAACAATCTCACCTCATGTGTCCTAAGCATCCCTCAGATCCCTGCCTTCACCCTGTGTCCAGGCTGTCTGCCCACCCAGCAGCCCCACTTGTGTTCTATCCCATGCAGTCTGGCTGAGTTTTTTTTTTTTTTTTTTTATTTTATTTATTTATTTGAGAGAGAGAATGAGATAGAGAGAGAGAGCATGAGAGGGGGGAGGGTCAGAGGGAGAAGCAGACTCCCCGCTGAGCAGGGAGCCCGACGCGGGACTCGATCCTGGGACTCCAGGATCATGACCTGAGCCGAAGGCAGTCGCTTAACCAACTGAGCCACCCAGGCGCCCCCTGGCTGAGTTTTAAAACTCCAACTTTAGGGACCTGGTGTGGCAGGGACCTGCACTTATCCTCTGGGGTAGGGTCTCAGCATGCTGGGACCGATGCATTTTTGTCTCAGAAGGACAGCTGCACCAAAGCACAAGGGAGTGGACTTTGGAGTAAAGTGCAGTGAAGAGCCAGTATCCAGGTTAGCTGCCCTCAGCAGGTTTCTCTGCACCTATGTCGGGGGAATGAGGGAGGGTAATGGTGCCCACAGGCTCTTTTGTCCCTGGAGAGGCAATGTCACCTCTCCCAGATGCTCTCCAAAGAGAGGGAACCGTGTCTCCAGTGTGTCCCAAGGGATCTTCATATCAGGCCATCCACTACTAGCCTATCTGTCCTCCTTCTCCATGGGAGCACTGCAGCCCCCACCAGCCTCCAAACCAGCCATGGCATGGACCTCTAAAACTCCAGTCTTTGGGCCTTGCTGGTTGTAAAAACTCATGTAAATCAGCCCCTCCCATTTTCCCAATGTCTTTGTGGAAGTGTTTTCCTTGTGCAATCCCCTGTGTGCTCCTCTCTCTCCCTCTTGCCTCTCTCATTTCCATGACGAGGGCTCTCTCCCCTCTGCAGCACCTACAATCCTTTCTCCTCCAAATCACATCTCTGCACCTCCTACCTTCCACAATGTGGCCTCTTCTCTCCCTCTAGCTGTGAACTTTGTTCTGTCAGTCCTCAGATTTCTTGGGTATTCAGGATGATTTGATATTTATGTAGCTGTGTTTGAGGGATGAGGCAAGCCTAGGGTCCTCCTACTACTCCATCATCTTCCCAGACATGTTTATTTAGTTAAAACTTGGTGTTTGCAAGTATCAAATCAATACACGTTTCTTGAACATCAAAGGAAATCTTATTATGAGGAGTCAGGAGTGTCTCAAAAAACTGAAGAGCAGCAATGATACTGGGTCTCCAAGAGGACTGATCTTGGAATTAGAAACTTCACAGAAACCAACGCTAGGTTCACCTGGCAATTCAGTGTCTCATCAGTGCTTCTTTCTCTGCAAACTGACTTTGCTCCCCTGGCCACCTGGTAGAAGATATAGCTGCTTATAGCTAAAGATAATTTTGCATTATGGGCCAGCCACTCAGAACGTCAAACTCTTGATGAGTCGCAATTCCAAAGTGCTTCAGGGCCCTGTTTCCACCCTAGATTGAAACTAGTATGGCCAGAGGAGCAGGGTTATGCAGGACATGCATGGTCATGAGCCAAGGGTTGTTTAGGTACTGGAGATACATGGATGAATAGCAGGGTCCCTACCTTCAAGTTGTTCACTATCTAGGAGACAGGAATAAAATCAGGGAACTTGGAATTCAGTGAGGTAAAGGCTTTATGAGCAGTACTGCAGGGAGCACAGAGGGAAAAGTAACTTTGCCAAGTGAGGTTACCAAGTGTTGGCAGTTGAAATAATATTAAATATGGGTTTTAAAGGCAGAATAGAAAGTTTATTAGAAGGGGTATAGTAGTAGCAGAGAGAGGTCAGGGCATTCCAGAAAGGATATATGCGAAGGGCCAAAGAGTTTGAAGATCCTGAGGAGTTCACTGTGACTGAAGAGTAAAGTGTGAGGAGAGGTAGAATGATAGGAGATGAAGGCAAACAGAAATATGTTTTTTGGGGGAGTGTGGTCTCTATGCAATGCTAAAGAAGTCAGATTGTAATTAGTATGGAAAAGTTTTTGGGAGAGAGTGACATGATCAGGGCTATTATTTGTATTTAAGTGAAACTCTGCCACTAGAAGGGCAGCTAGATATAGCTCATTATGATGAGAAAGTATAATCTTGTTACTAGATCACAACCATGTTTCAGTGCACAAAGAATTTAGAGGAGCAATCCAAATCTTTCTGTGTGACCTTGGACAAATCATTTTATCTCTCTGTCCTTCAGTTTCATCATCAAGATCCTCATCTGTAAAAGACAGAATGATTAATACCTACACGTTGTTTTGAGGTTAAAAGTGTTAATAGAATAGTGCCTGGTACATAGTAGGCACTGCAAGTGTCACCCTTCATCTCCTTTTCTTCTCTCTACCTGGACCTCAGAGTCCCAAGCTACACCCTGTCACAGCCATATTTGGTGCAGGCTAAGGATGCACACTCAAGAGCTTCACTCTTACTTAACTTTGGTGTGTTATTACGCTAAATAACTCCAACTCACCATGTGTAAGCCTGAGAAGGAATCCATGCAGTGGTTTCTGGAACCACCACCGGAATAGAATGGGGAACTTTGTGTCAAGAAGACCAACCGTAGGGGCGCCTGGGTGGCTCAGTCGTTAAGTGTCTGCCTTTGGCTCAGGTCATGATCCCAGGGTCCTGGGATCGAGCCTCACATCGGGCTCCCTGCTCGGCGGGAAGCCTGCTTCTCCCTCTCCCACACCCCCTGCTTGTGTTCCCTCTCTCGCTGTCTCTGTCAAATAAATAAAAAATCTTAAAAAAAAAAAAAAAAAAAGACCAACCATAATAATTAATCTGAAAGAAAATGAGAACAGTGAGTTGTGGAAATAGAGGAAGCTGTGATCAGGAAGATATTCCTGAGATAAAAACAGTAAGATTATGTGTCCAGCTGGATGAATGTGGGGATTGAAGAGTTGTAATTCTACATGTATGTGAGCAAGATAGACCTTTTTATACTACTGTATCAACTACTTCAATTAAAAAAATTGTCTACATTTCAGATGGTAGCTACACTTGTGGTGAGCATAGCATAACCTATAGATGTTGAATCACTATGTTGTACCCCTGAAATTAATGTTAATATTAACTATACTCAAATTAAAAAAAATTAAAATAAAAAATCTATTCACATTTCAATTGACTTATTAACTTGTTCCACTGGTAGCTCTAATTGGATAAAAATAACTGAAGTGATCTCCACTCAGTAGAAGTCCTTTAAGAAGAATGGGGGATCTACTACCCCATCAGCAACAATTGTTGAGAGCAACAGTTGCTAACAGTTGAACTATATTGTTAATATAGGAAATAAGATTGAATTTTTGATGTGGATAATTGGGGCATGTTATATTTTACAACATGTATATATTCAGTTTAGTTTCTAAAAAAATATGATTATATTCAACAGATTCCCATAGATAGCAGTCACAAGCCCAAATGTGTACAGGTATCAGAGAGGTTTCATGTTGGAAATTAGTAGCAGTCTCCATGTTGCAACATCTGAAAACATGCAGATAGAAACACTGTAGAGGTTAAAAAGCATTAAAATTTTTCACTGATCTTTAATCAAGAAAGTACAAAGTACAGGTTATGTAAGTTGCAAGAATATAAATTTCCCCACTCCATGTGACTCAGTAATACCATTTTCATTTTCAATTTGAGATAGAGACTCTGTAAACATGCTTATTTTTCCCAAATTTGCCCTTGTACCAAGGTTGCTCAGCAAAATTCTTTCTCTCTCTGACCCTAGAAGCCATTGACCTAAGTTAATAAATTCAAATACGTTATTTTTATAGCCCATGGTTTCAAAACATTATAAAACAAAATTTACAGGACAGGACTGAACATATAAGTCCTCCTTTTCAGAAATAGAAAAGTAGTTGTGTTGTAAAGTAAGATACTACCTATAGGTTATTATATTAATCAATAGACTTTTATTTACCATTTAAAAATTTTGCTATGTAAAGTTTTAAATACAAAAATACAAAATAGAAAAAAACGCCAAACCCATATAGCATAACCTAGATTTAATCATTAACATTTTATATGTATTTGCTTCACCTATTTTTAAAAAATCTCTAACAGATAATGCTTTTTAAAATTTTAACATTACCACACCCAGTAGTTAAAATTAATTCCTTGATGTCAACTAACACCCAGGCAATGTTCAATCCTTACAATTGTCTCAAATGGTTTTTTTGTTTTTTTCTAACAAAAGTTTCATTTATTCAAAGCAAGGTCCAAAGTCAGCATGTTGCACTTGGCTGATACATCTCTAAAGTCTCCTTTAATCTGTAACAGTGCTCCCTTCATTTTTTTCTGTGCAAGTTATTTGTTGATAAAGTCAGGTTATTTGTCCTTTAGAATTTTATACATTGTATCTTCATGGTGTCATTTAATAAGCTCTTCTATCCCCCTAATGTTTATAAATTGGTAGTTAGATCTAGAGGCTTGATTATATTCAGATTGAGTTTTTAATTTCTATTTTGGCAAGAATTCTTCCCAGTTAGTGCTGTGTACTTCCTATTACAACACATCAGGAGGCTTATAACATCTTATTTTCTCCTTGTAGTGATTTTTAAGATTGATCACTAGGTTCAGGTGCTGTCTGCACCAAACTTTCAACTTAAGGTTTTAGTAACCATTGATAATCACTGCCTAGGTCCATTACTACACTGGGTTTACAAAATGGTGATTTTTCTATCATTCTTCATGTAATTATTAATGGTGATTCTTCTATAAGAATTTTCCTTCAACAACTATTTGAATACCCTGAAATAGTTTTCACAGGAAAGACAGTAATAATTGCTTCTTTCATATTAGTTTCTAGAATAAAAGGTTGGTGCCATAGCAACGAAAGCAAAGCAAGATGAAAAAGCATCTAATAGATATTAATATATATTAATAGAAATGGGAAGAGAAAATTAAGAGGTAGTATTTTATCTTTTCAAGCTCTACAAACAAATCCTCTCCCAATTTAGGTACAGTCTATTTTTTTTCCACACATGAAAATCCTGAATAGAACAATTCATTAACAATTCATTAATGCTTCTAGATCAGCAACTGTCCAACTCTAAAGAATATTTCTTTTAGGGGTCAACTGTCTCATTGAGAGGAAGAGGATTTACACATGCACGTCCCATTAACATTAATAGGAGTTACCAGCATAAATCCCCCTGCAGTGATAGGTGAAAAGACTTACAGGCTACTAGGATTCAAGTTCTAATGATTATCTGTCAAATAGCCCTAAGAATCATCATCACCAGAAAAAGCAAACACAGCAACTTGTATGGGAAGAGCATCTCATTGCAGCCCCACAGACAAACTATATTAATGGAAAGAAAACTGGCCTTAAAAAATGTGATTGGGGGGGGAATCTGGGTGGCTCAGTCGTTAATCAGCAGTCTTGATTTTGGTTCAGATCATGATCTCAGGGTCATGGGATCGTGCCCAGCATCAGGCTCTGTGCTCAGCATGGAGGAATGTGTTCCTCTCCTTCTGCTCCTCCCCTTGTCCTATCTCTAATATAATCTTTTTTTAAAAATGTGACATGGGATGCTAAGGGTTAAACCATTTAACATTTTATTTTTTAATTTTTTTAATGATTTAATTTATTTATTTGACAGAGAGAGAGCACAAGCAGGGGGAGCGGCAGAGGGAGAGGGAGAAGCAGGCTTCTCCGCTGAGCAGGGAGCCTGATGTGGAGCTCGACTTCAGGACTCTGGGATCATGACCTGAGCTGAAGGCAGATGCTTAACCGAGCCCCCCAGGGGCCCCTAACTAACATTTTTAAAAAGCCACCATACGGTACATCATTAGTTTTTGATGTAGTGTTCCATGATTCATTGTTTACGTATGGTGACTAACATAATAAAATTAAATTAAAAAAAGAACTAAAGCATAAACAGATGCTAGTAAAATATAAAAAAAAATAAATAAAAAAAAGCCATCATTAAAGAGAATTCAAACATCAAATCACTGTTTAAAAAAAAAGAAGCGTGAATACTGTATGAACTCCAAGGTATTTGAAGGATAATACAGCTACTTGTTTAAAAATTCAATTAACCTTATTTTCCCAAATTTGATTTTTGAATAATCTCACAGATAAATTGTCAGTTTTGAAGGAGTTCTGTTATCTTTTGAATGCATTCTGAGAAGCTTTAGGAAACTACCTGGAATTGACAGAAAATGTCACTCTGCTTTAATTATTTGATCCAAGAGCAAATCAGAGTTCAATGAATGATTTCTGCATACGAGGAACACCAGCAGTCTCTTATGTATTTCAAGTAAATTGTTGTGGACTCAACCACCAAAGAGAAAAACATTTCAGGTTCTCATTCAACAATATGAAAAACATTTCATATTCTCATATACTAAGTGAGATGTGAAAACAGTTTGTAGGCAATGTACTATAAAGCCATAGCCCATGCCTCAAGCACCAATTTCAAACAGAATGAGATCTGATGCTGGCATCTAGAACAATTTGCTAAGTAAATCAACCCAGGTATCATTTGATTTTGCCTTTCTCACAAACCTGACAGAGTTGACAAATACTTAGAAACAAAACCAAATATACAGCTGGACAATTGTTTAAATAATAGACTGATATCAACAAATAAATCAGTTCTAAGACAATCTTTAATTTCTTGGTATATATGCAAAGTTTTTTTTTTTTTTTTTTTAAAGATTTTTTATTTATTTATTTGACAGAGAGAGAGATAGCGAGAGCAGGAACACAAGCAGGGGGAGTAGGAGAGAGAGAAGCAGACCTCCCGCAGGGCAGGGAGCCTGATGCAGGGCTCAATCCCAGGACCCTGGGATCATGACTCGAGCCAAAGGCAGACGCTTAACGACTGAGCCACCCAGGCGCCCCTATATGCAAAGTTTTAATAGTAAAAAAACAGGAAACCACACCTGAAAGGCATCAAAACACTTTTATTTCTTCTGAAAACTTACTGCTACAGTGTGAAAATTATGAATAATCATATTTATGCCTTTGAAGTGCATATAAGAAAATTAACGTAGAGATAAATTATTCAATATCAACAGCAGTAAATGACTTATAAGAAAATTGTTTAATTCCTGCTTTAAAGGATCAATACTACTTAGCGATCAAATTTCAACATTTTTTGAGGTCTTTAGGACTTTAGACAAAGGGCTGCCTTCTTGGGAACTATAGCTATGACAGAAGTTATAATCATTAGCATGGTCATTATTTTAGATAAAAGGCTGCTAATCTCAGAAACTACCATTCTAGAAGTTAACCATTAACATGGCCATTTCACTATGGGTAACTAAATATCATCAGAGATGGGGAAAATTTTAACTCAGTTTTCCTATAGAAAAATACCTACATTTATAATATCTACCTACCTACCTATTTGCTTTTCTGGGCAGGCATGCCAACTAGATAAAGACACAGTAGCAACACAGGGTAACTGGTTTTCATGTGGATCACTAAGCTGAATGGTATTATCATTTTTGGTTAATAAGAAGCATGTATAACTAAACATTTTAAACACATGAATCAAAATTCTTTGATGACAATATTCAAAATTTTAAATTAGCTACTGAGATTTCTGTATCACATACAACATATTAACTTTATTCATATAACTTCAGGCTTATGGTTTTACAACAAAACCAAAAGGTTTTTCCTTTTTTGGCTTAAAACTATGAAAAAAAAGATTTATTTGCAGTAATTAAGATAGCTGAAAAGAAAGCTCTTAGAATAATTTCTATTACATTCTGAGGCAACAAGAAATATCTAAAGTTCTCTACCATAATGTTTTTAACAGTTGTGTAATATTTTAATCACCATTAATCATATTCAGGAGCTTTTAAACACTTAAATAGTATTTAATAAATAACCCAGAAGAGAGATTATGATGCTGGCTAATAGATAAAATAGGGTACAATATGGGTTGGGCCATGAGACCACAGGGCATCTCCTTCCTTGTCTACATATAGATAGCTGCAGTAAAGCTATCGTAGTCTTTCTAGTTATTATTCTGGCCTACCCTGATTGGTTGCTTACATAAATGTGTATGCTGCATTCAAGAAGCCTTAACTCTTAGACTATAACAAAGTACAGTATCTTAATTGGTGCAACTTACTGCAATTGTATTCAGACTCAATACTTTCATATAGTGGAACCTTTTATATTGCTTGTATTGAGGGGCAGGGAAAATACCTGGTGCTTCAAGGTAGGTATTGTGCATTTAGCACATGGCATAGTTGGGTTTCAGGAAACATGATTTGACTTAAGAAAGATCTGAGTCTATATAGCAAAATGGATTATAATGTGATTCTACTATCCCTAATTTGTAGGACATTATAAAAGGGGAAGAGAGGGAGCAGGCCAAAGAGATAGGAGATGGGGTGTACAATGGGCAGAGGAGTTAGGAGCAGCCTGAGAGGCTGGGAAGGTTTTCCTTCCATCTGGATTCAGCTATATCCACAGGGGATTGGAAAGGTGAGGCAAGAGCTACATTCCTTGGTTCTTTCCATTTTCTATGAATCTGTGACCTGAAAGAACTAGCCTCCTTTAAGATCTCTGAAATCTGGAGAGGTCATAGCCTCACTGCAACTGTGTGCTTTCTACTGTAGCAATGGCTCTCTCATTGGTAATGTAGGCCAGAATGCACAATAAACTTTTTATACATTTAATTATTGAAATAAATCCAAAGTATTGCTCAAATAGAACAAACCATCAGAACTTGGCATGTGGAAAAATTTTAACAGTCACTGTCATTGTAACTAGATTTGCTGGCTACATAGAGCCCCAACATTTTTATGTTAAGTGTATATTAGGGTTTACCAACGGTCATACTGTATTCAGAGTCCTTAGTGGTTCAGGTTTACCTAGCAGAAAAGGAATATGAAGAATTTAGAGTGCTTTCCCTACTAAGATTCAAAACCACAATTCCATGTTTCTATGCTTACTGGTCTACAAGACTATAAAATACTCATTTAGGAAACAGATTTTTTTTTTTTTTTTTTGCTTAGTTGCAATAAAAACACTGTGATCTATTGTGTTGGGGGGAGTTGACAGCAAACAATTATTTGCTGCATGAGATTTTTGATATACACCTCCAAGTCAAGGGGAAAACAACTTTTTTCCCCCCCAGAACTACCATTCTATGGATTGAACTGCATTTATCTTCAAAATTATTCTCCTACAGTAGGCAACGTGTTACTATTTCCACCTTACATATGGAGAAAATGAGGCCTATTAAGTTAAACAATTTGTCTAATATCATCAGTAGTATAGCTAGAACTAAATTGGGTCCATACACAATTAGGCTTTAGTTACCTGACCAGACAGAATTTCCACATACTGATGAGCATATCCAAATCTTTCCTTCCATTTCTTCAGTCCTATAAGCTTTCCTAGTGTGTAAATGATTCACATACAAATATCACTACTCACAAAAAATGTTGAGTAATGGACTCATGGTTTATTTGTAAAAATGTGTACTTTAATATTGGCATTTTCAAGAGTTCTCAAGATAGAAAACAAATCAAACCTCTATTCCAAACATAGGCTCCTGCCTAGATCATGATACTTTAGCTTTCCTCAACTACATTTACATGTGCTTTTATCATTGGTGTCATCATGCCCATACCCATGAAGAAAATAGAATTAAAATAATCAAAGGGAATATGTGACCTGATTCTGAAGATGTGGCTTTCAAACAAAGATCCAAAGTGGTGAGCAAAAGCTTTCTGAATATGACAGAATTATTAACAATGCATAGGTACACTTTCATATCCATAGCTACTATACTCCTGGGAACCCATCCATTTATATTTATCTGCTAATTCTACAGGTTTGGTAACTTAAAGCAGGCAAGCCAATGTGCTTTATAAGTGTTTTGTGTTCTTACAATGTCCTCTTTAAGGAAAATCCCCTTTTGGATTTCTATGACCTGCTTCTTTTGGTAATTATGTATGTCAACTGGCTGCTGTTTTCTAACATTTTTCAAATAGTTCTTCCATGAAGAAGACTCTGAGGCCAGGAGGGATTTCCAAAGTGGGGTATTCAGTTTGGCATATATCCATTACCGAGAGGCCTCCTCTGGGTTTCCCAGGCTTGTGCTTTCCTTGGGAGTCTCTGAGTTAGCTTCTGGTAGGACACTGAATTCAGAAGCCTCTGATTGTAAACTGTCCCCATCAATGATAATGTCTTCAGGATTTGGTGGGGGTGGACAGAAGTCTTCATTGGGGCAGATTAGCTGGAAAAGTGTTTCAGCCTGGCAAGGGAAGAAAGGACAAAATAGTTTTTGGATATCAGCTTAAAATGTATATGCCTTTCTGAAATTATTTAAAAAATGAAGTATCACCCTTGAAAATTTAAGTTATAGACCTTTATCAAGTATACATGACCTTCTAAAAATCTGCTTTCAGAATTCCATGACTTCTCTCCAATTCGATGCATGCATTCAGGCCCACCATTAAGTATACCAGTACTTGATCAGATTATCAAGTGTTAGATAGCTGAGACTTTAAGGACATTCATTCTACACATCAGTAGATATACAATTTCCTTTAATATTCTTTATGTAAATTCCCAATAGAATCTATTTGTGATAGCTGTACAATTAAACTTGGCATATAATAATTTTAACAAGTCATTAAAATCAAGAAAATTCTTATTTGTTCAACTATTTGCTTTTCTGGTATAATTTAACTCCCCCCGGGCTTTAAGGAGTATAACATGGTGTTCAAGATCATGGACTCTGAATAGATGGCCATGTGTAAATGCTGGCTCTGCCAATTAGTAGCAATGCAATTTGGGGGAATGCTTAATCAACTTTTGAGCCTTGCTTTCCTTGTTTATGAAATGGCAGACTAAGCCTCTATATATGGTAGCTGTTATCTCTGTTATTAATAATAACATAAGTTAAAAGGTCAAGATTTTATTTTTAAAGATTTTATTTGAGAGAGACAGAGAGAGAGAGAGAGAGAGAGAGACTGCGCACACGTGTGAGTGCAAGCGGGGGGCGGGGGGAGGAGCAGGGGCCAGGAGAGGGAGAGAATCTCCAGCAGACTCTGCCAACATTGGCCGATGCGGGCCTATGTGGGGGCTTGATTTCGTGGACCTGAGCTGAAACCAAGTCAAACGCTTAACCAACTGAGCCACCCAGGAGCCCCAGAATGTCAAGATCTAAGCTGAGCTTAGTCTGGCAGGATAAGAGAGTAAGAAACTGAATGTGATTTTAATGAACACACACGCATGCACGCACACACACACATACACACACGCAAGCAAATGTTAACAAGAAACATTGCTATTCTATTCTAAATATACCCTTACTTTTATTTAGATGAATACAGCTCATTGTTAGATAAGGGTCTTTGCCATACTAGGGAGCTTGCACTCTATCCTACTGGTAAACAAAAGTCATTAAACCGTTTTAAGGTATATGCTTGTTTTAAAGGCAACGTCTTTCTGTACCACTTTAATCCTTCTTCCTGACATGCACACAAAGTCATCCGTTAGGCCAGGTGTTGACAACTATGGTCCACAGGCCAAATCCAGCCTGCTATTCTTGTAAATAAGGTTTTATTGGAACACAGCCACTCTCATTCATTTATCTATTTTCTGTGGCTGCTTTTCCACTAAAATGGCAGGGTTGAGTAGCTGCAGAAGAGACGACAGGAGCTGCAAAATCTAAACTATTTACTATCTGGCCATCTAGTGTTGGTAGACTCAGGTGGTTGGTCCATCGGGGAATTTAAAGTGACATTCCTTGGGAGTGGGTGGAAGGATACTAAACAGAAACTTTTGAGCTTTGATGTGAAGTTGAAAGAAGGGACAGAGAAAAATACTTTCCCTCTTCAGTATAAAGGGTATATTTTTTGGACATGCCATTTTACTGTGACTATTTTGAAACTAAGTATTTGACATGCCTACTTTACTCTCCACCCCAGGAACTCACCACAGGTCTTTGCTGGAGAAACTTAGCTCTTAGAAGCAGGAGGACTGAGGTCAGAGCCTCTATCTCATCCTTTAGTTCCTCTTTTTGTCTTTTATCTCAACCTTGTCTGCCTATAGAAGTTCTCCCTCCCCCTTACTTCCTTTCACTCTCTGCATGCAATCAATGGCCAAATCCTGACAATCTTATCTTAGTTCTTGACTCCATTTTTTTTCCTTCCCTAGAGATACTATAGGCATACATCATCTTTCCCTTAGGTAACTGCAACATCTCTGAACTGGTCACCTTGCCTCTAGGGTTCCCCCATGTAATCCATTTCCATGCTGCCTTCAGAAGGGGTCTATGGAAATGAAATTCTGGTTATGCCACTTTCTGGCTTAAAACTCTTCAATGACTCCCCATTTCTTAAAAGGATAAAAATCCAAGATCTTTGCTATGGCATACAAAACCCTACAGGCCTATTTCTCTGGTCTTATCATTTATTCCATCCCATCTTCATCTTTCAGACTTTTTGCTTCACTAATACCTACTTATGTGCACTTTCTTAAACATGTCATGTTTCTATCATGGATTGGTGCAGATGCTGGAATGTTTCAATTATCTTCCATTTGTATGGGGAATTGCTACTCATCTTTTATATTCCTCTCTGCAAAGTTCTTTGACTCCTAAATAGAGCTCATGGCTCCTCTGTATTATTTTTGAACTTTGTATATTATTCTATTATTGCATATACTGTACTGCACTGTCATTTGTTCACATGTTCTTCTCCTTTACTAGCCAGTGATTCCTTCAGGGATGACAAGGACTGAAGGAATCAACTCTGGATCCTTATTCCTGGTGTGGAGTAGTAGTCCAATATACATTTTTTAAAAAATGAACTAAAGAACTTTTAAAACTGTGTATTGTAGAAATGTTGAACATAAATATAATAATTATTATTACTACTTTACTTCTATTCCAGTTCCTCTGTGTCTCACACCTTCTCTCCCTTTTGTTACCTACCTGTAGGATACATTTTCCTCTGGACCTCAGTCCCTGTGGCTGATTCCACACTCTGTTTCCATATATCCTTGTCATAATCTGTCTCCTAGGACTGCTAACCAATTGCAGGCTGCTGCACCACCCTTATTTGTTTTCTACCTGCTTGTGGAACTCTCACCATCAGCCCATCTGCCATTGGCCCTCACTGATGCCAATTTCCTACAGCCAGCCTCCAAAACCCTTCCCATCTCCTCTCTCTTACTGCTGGAACCTTTTAGGGTCAACTGCCATGCTCTGGAAGGTCTATCTAATACTTCTTGGTCTGCTGTATTTCATTTGTCAACTAAGCCTCAATTGTGAGAGCTGTCATAAGTAGAGGTTAGTTCAGAGGCGTTATTAACTTTTAATCCTTTTTGCCCCCCCCCCACCTTTTTTAGAGAGAGAGAAAACATGAGTGGGGAGGGGTAGAGTGAGAGGGAGAGAATCACAAGCAGGCTTCATGCTCAGCATGGAGCATGATTCTGAGCTCATGACCTGAGCTAAAATCAAGAGTCAGATGCTCAACCGAATGAACCACCCAGGCACCCCAATCCTTCTTGCCCTTTTAAGCCAAAATCTAGCTTAAAGAGTAGAGAGTTTCATGTAGTTAAAAAAGTTAAAAAGGCATAATTATATTGTGACTTGGTTTCTTTATATTGGGAAGTATAGAGAGGACACACTGAGTTACTGAAGACATTCCCATGTTTATTTAACATACATCTAGACAAAACAAAAAAAAAATATTTTGTCAATCTAGCAGTTTAATATATTTAGGATGTATCCACATTAACAAGATGAAAGTAGCACAGCACAGTAGATGAATTTACAAGCACTGGGGTCCAACAGACCTGAGTTAAAGTTCTGGCTCACAAATTTACCAGATCTGTGATCTTTGGACAAGTTATTTAGCCCCTTTGGGTCTTAGTTTCCTCATCTGTAAAATGGGCATGTCACAGATACTTACTTCATAGGGTTCTGAGGACCAAATGAAATAATATACATGTGATGCTTAGGATATTGTCTGGTACACAGAAAATGCTCAGTGAATGGTAGCTTTAGAAAATGTGACACCTAAAATTTCCCTCTCCCTCAATGGCATGAGAAAGTGAACGATACTGCAATATGTGAGCAACTTGATAGGTCATATGATCTATAAAACTAGTCTTCAATTTACAAATTCTGTACCAAAAGTCATAAACAAATTGCTAATATGCCATAAAGACAACATTCTAAATGGTGGTTAGGCTGCCCACATCAGCCAATTTAAACCATTTTACACCTGAACTATAATACAAAGAGTACATTACTATATAATTATTCTTGTTCTTGTGATAGTGGCACCTCCTAGGAGATGGGGGCTCCTGAAGGAGGAGTGAGCTATCAATGATCTTGGGAGTAGAGAACTATAGACCAGTCTGTTCATCAGTATGTGTGGGTAAGTGAGACACTACCTGTATTAAGAAAAGAGATATCATATGTCAGTTTCAGAAAAAAAAGAAAAAACTGAAGTAACAAACTATAAATACCAGCAAGTCACAGAATCACAATTTTCACTTAGGCTACTTATGCTAGTATCACTGTGGTGATAATAATGTCTTGGTGTGCTCCTCCTGCACACAACTTTAACTTGTATTAAACACAGACCACTTTATATTTTTTAGTATGTTTTCAAATCCTAAATAGTTCCATATGAACACAAGGGAGACAGGTCTATGCTATGCGACATCTATACATTTACAAATAGGAAAAGCAGCTGCAAACTTGCTAACTGGTAAAATAAAGCATTTGTGAAAAAAAAAAAGAAGTCTGCAGGTGCTTATGTTTACTACATAGACAAAGCCTAGGTGATGCTCTAAGAGCTTTTATAGACAATTTGGAAAACAGAAGTTATCAATTAGTGACTAGGCTGAACACAGGATGAAATACTGGAATTAGAACACAAGTTTATTTAAATACACTGGCTATTTGTAAATATTATTACTGATGCCCTTCAAAATAGGTATTATTTCTCCCCAAACTGATGTGAGGTTTAAAGCTATATAACAATTTAAAACTACTCACATTTACTAGTATATAATTAGTACCAAAAGTAGCATTATTATTGTTTTATACTAGGATAACACTGAAATCTACCTTCTTGGGAAGCAAATTACCTCATAACAAAATTATCCTTTAATTATAATCTTCTAGCTGGTTGTTAAGATCACATTAGCATTTGTATAATAAGCCCTTATGTAAAAAGCCTTCCCATTTTGGTTAAAAAACATTACAGTCCACTCAGGAATAAAAATGACCTAAGCTAGGGGCACCTGGGTGGCTCAGTCAGTTAAGCATCCTACTCTTGATTTCAGCTCAGGTCATGATCTCAGAGTCAGGAGATGGAGCCCTGCATCAGGCTCTGTGCTCAGTGGGGAGTCTGCTTCTCTCCCTCTCTCTCTGCCCCTCTGCACACACGCTCTCTAAAATTAATAAATAAATCTTTTTTAAAAAATGACCTAAGCTATCTGCCTGAAAACATGTTGGCGATTCTGCTTGGAAAAAAATGGAACATCAAAGCAAAAATGCCTTGGTCATTTTAAGCCATAAATGTGGAACTTGAACCATCTCAGTTTCCTATTAAACTAATAGAATGAATGATGGATGACTTCCCACTTTTGATATCACTGATTGAATAGGATTATCAAGGATCACCACTAGACTCTGAAGAAAGAAACAAAGAATGAGGCAAAAAAACTATAGATACAGGGGGTCATGGCCTTGTTACTATGATTAAAAATTAAAGGGTCAATGAGGCCATTTGCTCCTATGAGATCCCTGCCACTAGTTGGATTGAAACTTCCATCTGTGGTCTTAATGTTAAATTATTCACTTACTGATTCAATAGACAGATATGCCAACTGTATCTGTGAAAAGTTTAGACTTGTGCCTCAAAAAAATATATTTTATGTTCTTCTCTTCCTGTCAGGTACAAAGAAGTGTATTTATATATACAAATGGATCTTCATCTGAATGGAATCATAGTTCACTTTTGCCAGCTTGTGTTGGCTTGTGCTGTACCAGTTCATAGCCCTGCCCAGAAATGCTGTCACAAAATTCCACCTTGATTTAACATATTCCTCAGCAGCTATGACAGTAACTTTTGGGACACCAGCTTGTGTCAAAACATTAAAGGAATCATGTTAACTCTGAAAAACTGTAAATCACATGTTCTTTTCCAAAATAAAATGTTTTAAGATCATTTAAAAATTATATTTTGTATGTGATTACTTAGTTACACTCCTTTTAAAATGACTCAGAGGTTAACAAAGAAAAATGGTTAGTGTATTTCAAAATAATAAAACAATAGGCCTACAGTTTAAATTAGAAGGAGGGCATGTACTGCATGGAGCACTGGGTGTTATACGGAAACAAACTGTGGATCACTACATCAAAAACTAATGATGTACTGTATGGTGACTAACATAATAAAATAAAATAAAATTAAAAAGAAGCAATATTTCTTTAGAAAACTGGCCTAACTTTAATTTTTCAGAATATGTATTTCTAACGTCTTCCATCCTTATTCCCACAATGGAACTCATAAATGCTCTCTTGCAAATTCATCATTATAGTCCAGAATGTGAAAATACTGGATACTATATTTAAAGTATATTTAAAGAAGTTTGGTCATTTATAGGAAAAAGTTTGGGGGCAAGTTACAGAGATGGTGTTAAATGACAGAGACACTTTTCTAGTCTTTTTTCCCACATCCCAGAGGAAAAAAACAATTCACTTTCCCAACCACACCAACTTTTTAACACAAAATGAGAAACACAAACAGCTTACCTGTTTGACTGCATTATCATTTCCTAAACCACAGTCTGGGCCAGAGCAGACATAAACGTTGGACGGTAAATCATTATAAGAGTTCCTGCTGACATCTGAAGAATCTCTCATATTGAAGTAAAGAGCCCATAGAAGTCTTGGTTTTTCAACTTCTTCATTTTCTAAATGTAGACATACATTTTACTTACATCTATAGCACAATAAGCCTGTCAATTAATACAATATGTAGCCAATTACTAACAAAGCCATGATTATATAGTGTAGTAAATCAGAGCTTTGTATGTAAAAAATAGTAAATCTTTATCCACACACTCTAATACATGTATATATTTCAAGCAATGATGGCTTTTCAACCTAAGACAAGTTAGATTTTTTTTTTTTTTTTAAAGGTTTTATTTATTTGACAGAGAGAAAGACAGCCAGAGAGGGAACACAAGCAGGGGGAGTGGGAGAGGGAGAAGCAGGCTTCCCGCGGAGCAGGGAGCCTGATGTGGGGCTCGATCCCAGGACTCTGGGATCATGACCTGAGCCGAAGGCAGACGCTTAACGACTGAGCCACCCAGGCGCCCCAAGACAAGTTAGATTTTAAAAATTATTTTGATTACTAGTAAGTTACTTAGATGTAACTCCAATTGTGTTCTCTTGAATTTCTATTATTTCTCCACCGTAGTATCAAAGCATTTCTGAACACATTCATCCTTAAATTATGCCACTGAAGAAGATAACAAATTTTTTTATGTTTCACATAAACAAACTAACTTGAAAAAATTATTAAGTCAATGATCTATACAGGATTATGAGATGTCCAGAAGAAATCTATAGAGACAGGAAGTAGATTAGTGGTTACTTAGGGCTGGGGGAATTGGGGTAAGTGAGGGATGACTGCTAACAGGCGTGGGGTTTCTATTTTGGGTGATGGAAATATTCTAGAATTGACTGTGGTGATGTTTGAACCATTTGGTGAATATATTAAAAAACATTGAATTTTACACTTTAGGTGGGTGAACTGTATAGTACCGTGGATTATATCTCAATAAAGCAGTTATTAAAAATAGTATATAAAGGATTAACACATTGATACCATAACTCACTAACACTTTGTCCTACTAGATTATAAAAGTAATGGCAACCAACAACAAAAATAAGGTTGTGAGACTTAAAGTTGTTTTAGCACATACTCTCTCATTTAACAGTGAGCATCTATTATGTGTGTTAGGCTTGGGCTAGGAGACAGAGATGCACAGATAAAGCAGAGTTAGTCCTTAGTCTCCTGATTTTTCATGTTCCCTAATACAGAGGGCCTAGCACACAACAGACATTCAATGAAAAATTTCTATATTGATTTTCATCCTGTTTTCAGGTATAATCAAAGTATGATGTGCTTATTAAAAGGTTCTACTTTATTAATACCTAAAACCTATTCTTTGCTATCTTAATAATTATTTCCTTGCCACTCTTCCTCAGAAATGTTATAAATTTTCTTTGCTTGAAAACACAAAATATTGCTGTTAATATATTTACTCACTACAGAATTTTCTTTAGCCTGAATCTGAACAAAAATTCAAATTCTGTACAGTGATAACAATAGATGTATATTAAGATTACCCAAGACCATGGGGTACCTTGTGAATCATAAAGAAAATACAAAAGGTATAATTATCTAATTAATTAGCTCTTATTGTTAAATTGGTAATTAATGTAGCGAAATTCACAGCTAATTGCAGTATTCAATTAATAAGAATACCCAATTCCCCAATTCAGGATAAACAGGATTTTGTTATATTTAAAATATCTCCGGGTGCCTGGGTGGCTCAGTTGGTTAAGCAACTGCTTTTGGCTCGGGTCATGATCCCGGAGTCCTGGGATCGAGTCCCACATCGGGCTCCCGGCTCAGCGGGGAGCCTGCTTCTCCCTCTGACCCTCTCCCCTCTCATGCTGTTTCTCTCTCACTCGCTCTCTAATAAATAAATAAATAAAATCTTTAAAAAAAATAAAATAAAATAAAATATCTCCACTACAAGAATACCAAATATGTTATTTTTCTAGTTCATTTTGAATAATCCATAATTATTAGTGTGACAGGATGAAGAAACTCTGAATGGAAGAAGTGATTCCTTATGATGTCCCTTCCTAATGCTAAAATCTATTGAGTCTAAGGTATCACTAACTTCATGTAAACACATGACAGATGGTGAAACCTATTTACTGACAAAATAAAGGAACTTAAGGAACTCATATTTCACAGCTAAAACCATATGGCTCTTAGTAAATTTATTGATTTTCAGTTTAGTTTCACTAAATTTTATGGGAAGACAATTAAACATACCGCCTGTGATTTGCAACACCAGACTCCAGGAGCACTGCAGAAAGAAAAGTGGGCTAAGGTCTGGAATTCCTTTAATATTGTCCAGTCCATTTCTAAGCATACATTAAGAGAGTTTATCTTGTATTTCATGAAAGTTCCAGCTCAAAGGAGGGCTTTCACTCAAAAGAAGTTGGGGAAAATGAATAATCCAATAGATTATAGGAAAGAAATTTCATAGAGGTTGAAGCATTGAGAAGGAACCATGAGAGAGATGAAAAGTTGACATAGGCTGAAGATAAATGCTCTAGATAGAAGGGAGTTATCAGGCTTTGACCTTAAAACCCTCAAAAAGACATATAATTGCTTCATCTTTCTTTGAGGTCAGCTGGAAGGCAGAGAGATAGGTTGAAAAAATAACATGCAGTTGTGAACTACACAGTTGTCAAAAAAAATATTAAAGCTGCTGAGGTTTGGCTAGGAATACATCACCTAACCAGGAGTAGAACTGGTTTTCTGTAATAGCTCATTTCATCAGTTAGATAATGTAAAGGACTGAACAAGTAAAAGGTAATTTAGAATAAGAACTTAGGCAAATTAAACTGAGATAAGTACAAAATAAGGTAGGCAGAAAAAAAAATCAACAATGTCATACCAAATACAAGCAATAAATGGTCTACAGTTACATGCCACATTTAGGAAGAGACTATTTTAGCAACATAGCAGAGCAGTGTGAGGACAAGAGTGTAAGAGACTGTCACAGCTGTGACCTACTCTGGATACAACAAATACAAAAAGGAATTAAGATAAGGCATTTGACTTCTGAGCCCAACAATTACCTAACATCCTTATCAGCCATGGACCTCAAAATAACACCTGTAAAGGTAATTTTTGTTTTTAGGTAGTTTTGTATTTTGAGATAGGACATGAGTGAGATAGGATGAGATAATTCCACAGGCCATGCACAATCAAGGGAAAAAGAGAACATGGTGCAGTAATGATACTACACTGTAGACATTTCAATATATAGTACTAATGAAATTCTTGTTTCAATTCATATAGAAAATCTCAACTTCCTGGGTAAAATAAGAAACCATTTAGGATAGTTATACCATTGCTCACTCAGTCCTTTGAAGCATATTCTGAAGTCTGGAAGAACTAATCCAGACTGGTATGAATGGTGAGCAATCACCTAATTTTCTTACCTATGCAATCAGGTTCATTAGACATAATAACACCTGAAATTTCTTTAGACAAGGAAATAGGGAAGGGTTTAGAGATCTCTGGTGTTCTTAAAGGAGGCTGGGGGTTTAGAGATCTTTGATGTTCTTAAAGGAGGCTGGGAGGTAGGGCTCTTGGAAGTATTGGTACAACTGCATCTTAAGACAGCGTATGTCAAGAGCTCCAGCTGATACCTTAAATGTGAAAAAGTAAGTAGAAGGAATAGAGGGAATACCATTCACAAACCTACTGAAATTTCTTAGATACACCAGCAAAGAAGTACTGTATTTGAGAAGAGAACATGATCTTTTACAATAAATAAACTTCCTTGCAAGGTAACTAGGCTGACTTTCACAAAGGCTTATGAAGTGCAGCACTAAACAGAATGTAGAACTCTAAAAGAAAAAATAAGCTCAAGTAATGTTATTCCTTTGGCACACATTTTAAAACAAACATTAGGAGAAGGAAGGGAAAAATGAAGGGGGGGAATCGGAGGGGGAGATGAACCATGAGAGACTATGGACTCCGAGAAACAAACTGAGGGTTTTAGAGGGGAGGGGGGTGGGGGAATGGGTTAGCCTGGTGATGGGTATTAAGGAGGGCACATATTGAATGGAGCACTGGGTGTTATACGAAAACAATGAATCATGATCACTACATCAAAAACTAATGATGTATGGTGACTAACATAATAAAATAAAATTAAAAAAATAAAAAATAAAACTATTTACAATGCTCTAAAGCATAAGATTTCTTATCACTATTAAGTAATTAAAACATAATAATAAAAGCCACTAATCTGTGAAAATAGGTGCTTTTGCTACAGAGAAGAATGTGTTTTAATGCACTAAAAGTTGATATTGCTCATAAAGTTCTTTCTCATTTAGGCAGGAAAATGAATTGAGCTCTCTTCTCCAGGTGACTTTGCCTCTTTGACCTGCCATGGCCCAGTGCTCACTTTATCTGGTGATTCATTTTCAATAACTCCAACAGTATTTGTTCTGACATTTTAATTAAAATATGACCACTACCTCATCCTGATGATAAAAAGGTCTATGTGTCAGTGAAAACTAGCTTTTTAGTGCCTCAGTGCACCTGAGGACCCCTCTGAGCACATAGTTCTTACTAAAGAATTTCACTCAGGTTCTAAACAATACATCATTTCAAAATGGGATCACTTTAACCATTAAGATTAATGTTTAAAAATCTAAAATGACTAGAGGATGCTAAATAATGAATATGTAATTTCCTCAGCTTGTTTTTTTTTTAAAAGAAAATTAAATGCATTTAAAACGTGAAGAGCAATGATACAAGATTCAAATTTAGTGTATTATTGGGACTATCACAAAATGAAATTAAAACAAAAAATTATGAAAAATTTCAGAAACAAGGAAAAAATTCAGTTTTGAAAAGCAAGGTAATCAAAGCCAAGGATAAAACCATGATTCCATATTAGGTTTAAGAATATTATCAGGTATCAAAACTTCGCAATCAAATTTTTAACAATAATTCAAACACTTATATATGAGACTTTCCAATGAATAAAATGTAAATATGAAACAAACTAAATTCCAAACTAAAGTGAAATAAAGTTTCAGATTTCAGGATTTTGTTCACATAGCTGAAAAAGAAACTAATTATACTGATATTAGTTCTTAAAACAGAGTTTTCTTATGTAAATATAAATGCCCCATGACATACTATCTCTGCATTAAGAAAACAAATAAGACACATAGGAAATGAACTAAAAGAAAATACAACAGGTAGGAGTAAATAAATGGTTGCCTGAACAAACATAACATCCAAAGGAAATAAAGATATATGACTCAGTGAGGAAACTGGTCATGATTCAAGTGGACATGCAAACCCTAAAATGAAAATCACCCTCGCTTCATATAAATGAATAATATCCATTAGGCTACTTTTTGATCACTTACACCCTAAATACACTACAATTTGCTCCATTCATAGCTACAAGAGCTCCCCTATGATACGAGGAGAAAAATTTAAAACTTCGTGGTTGAAAAACATTTTTCCACTATGAATAAGTAGCACAGTGGCACATATATTTTGAGAGCTAAATATTTATCACATCACTAGCAAGCTATACATTAAAGGACAATTATTAGAGGAGGGATTCCTACATTTGTCAGTTAATATTGTAATATTATCTCAGCTTTCTTTTAAATGAAGATAACTTTTTCTGATAAAGGTATACTCTTTGTGTAATATCTGTAAAATGAAGAAAATTAAAAGGAAAAAAATAAAAGTCCATAATTCCACCAAAACTGAGAGATTTACAGGCAGTCTTTTTTCTACACATGTGAGTATATATGCATATAAAAGTATATTTTTTGCACCTAATTATACATGTTGTGTGTAAAACATATTTTTTCCTTTACCATTACAGAGTGAACATTTTCCCATTTTTAGGAAGAGAATGTGCTCCTTCATGCTACTAAAACGTGTAATACATCACATTTCAGTCCAGGTTGCAGAAACCTTCACGAGATATCTAAGAGGAGTAAAGTTGTTATATTACCTTTTCATCATGAATTGCTGATTATTATTCTTACCTATCTCCGTTTCAGTATATGGAGTAAACAATTTCTGCACAACTGGTTCTAAATCTTCTCTTGCTGTTTTAGAAGATGTACAAGTCAAATGAACCAAATCTGTTTAAAAAAAAAAAATATCTTGAGTTCCTATTACACACATTTGGCACTAAACTGGTGCCAGGGGAAACAGAGAGCTAAGCAAGTCATGGCTCCTGCCTTTAAGGAATTTATAATCTAGTGATGGGAACATGTAGAAACCATAACAATATGCTATATGTGTTAATAGCTAAAATATGTGTTAACTAATAAAGAGCACACTAAAACCCAAGAGGAAGTAGCAGTTGGTGGTTCATTTTGTAAAACTAGCAGAGTAGAAAAGCTCAGCAAACCATTTATTCATAGAAAGAGCTTAACTTATCCTTATAACATTCCCAAAGAGGCTGGATAAAGGACTGCTAAGCAAAGTAGAAGTATGTAAAAAAGACTGAAATGGAGTATTTACCTAGAGAACACACTTCATATTCTTCAGATGGAAGAATCCATTTATATAAACTTTACTGATAAGTTAACATATCTATTCATTATAGGGTTTTCTAAGAAACCTTTTCGGGGAACACTGCTGGCTAGGTTTGAGTGATACATATACTTGAAAGTCCATAAAATGGCACAAGTTAAAGCAGTATATAGTATTTTCAGAAATCCCAAATCACTTCCTTTTTCCATTTACAGATTCATGGGGCCTGGCCTTGGAGAATGTTTGCATTAGAGAATATCATGAACAAAAAAGGCCCTTCATAGGAGTAAAGTACGGTAGCCTAATACACTTAGCATTGCTAAACCCCAACACACAAATATAAAGGAAGGACAAAAAGTTGTGTACTGAAAGAAAGGACTAAGGGGATCCCTAAATGGGAGAAATTCTTATGGTCCAGGAAAGGGCTTGGGGCAGGATAAAATAATAGCAGAAAGAATATATTAGAGAACAGTATAAGTACTGAGAAATTCTTTACCCTAAAAAACCAGTAGAAAAGTATACTCACTTCTTTTCTGAAAGTTTAGACCAGTAGACTTTTTTTTTAAACCCCAGGAAGACAGTTCAAAGCTTATCATGGAAGTTGATGTCAGAAGTGGATGCTCATTATTAAAATTCCATTCTAAGCATAAATTGAGGACTCTTAATAACCATCTGAGCTAAAATCAAATTTTGTAGTATTTTTTTTTTCAGGTCCACCAAAAAAAAGTGAAATTCTAAGAAGGTTTCTATTTTATTTGAGTATAGTTTTTACATGATTGTAACAATGATTCCTATTGATTCTGGGATATAGTAGGACATATGGTACTAATCATTTCAAAAGGTGTAATAACCTTCACAACAAAATTATTCCTAATTAACTAAAATTTTTCAAATGCCATATAACTTTGCTGGGAAGTTTAAACTCCCTAGGTAGTTGCTGAATTAAATGGGGTATATAACTACAAAGGCAGAAATTCCTGATAAAACTTCAGAGAAACTGTCCTGTCTCATAAAATACCAATACCCAGGCCAAAGTTCTCAATTTTTCAGTTCTTCCTATTCAATTAATGTGTACTAGAGAAAAAGCAGATGAACATGAATATAAATAAAAGTATATTTTTAATATCTTAAGGGTAGACTACTGGTTCCATTTAACAGGATATATAAAAGAAATATATACTGGAGTAATTACATCCTTATGTTTTGTAGCAATATTATCATAGTTTGGTTCAGGGAGTGCCACCAAAAATTTCTAGTAGTCAAGTCAGATTATCACCTTACACTTAATGAATTTTATAACAATTCTTAGAAAGAGGAGTGCCTGGGTGGCTCAGCTGGTTAAGCATCTGCCTTCGGCTCAGGTCATGATCCTGGGGTCCTGGGATCAAGCCCCTTGTCCAGCTCCCTGCTCAGTGGGAAGTCTGCTTCTCCCTCTTCCTTTGCCCCTCCCCCCAATCATGCTCTCTCTCTCTCAAATAATAAAATCTTTTATTTACAAAATAAAAATAAAAAATAATATAAAAAAGCAAAAAACAATTCTTAGAAAGAAATACTAAAACATTCATAACATGAATTGTAATGTCTGAACATGGATTCTGATTAGATGCTACATTATTATTTTTTTTTTTTTTTTAAATATTTTATTTATTTATTTGACAGAGAGAGACACAGCGAGAGAGGGGACACAAGCAGGGGGAGTGGGAGAGGGAGAAGCAGGCTTCCTGCTGAGCAGGGAGCCTGATGCGGGGCTCGATCCCAGGACCCTGGGATCATGACCTGAGCCGAAGGCAGACGCTTAACGACCAAGCCACCCAGGCACCCCATAGATGCTACATTATTAATTGACCTAAAAATTTAAGGTATAAACAACTATTTTTTTTTTTCTCCCTACACTTCCTGCTTTTCCTGTTATGATCAAAGTAATATAGACTACTACTTATTTAGGAAGTTATATATGAACCACATGGTAACCACAAACCCAAAAACTATAATAGATACACCAAAAATTAGGAGAAAGAAAGCCAAACATAACATTAAAGAAACTCATCAATCACGAAGAAAGTAAGAAAGCAAGAGAGGGAAAAGAACTACAAAACAACCACAAAACAATGAACAAAATGGCAATAGAGATACCTAGCAATAATTACTTTAAATGTATTATGTGACTTTAATTCTTCTCCACAAAATTAACTTGCTCAATAAATGCTAAAAATGACTACAAACTACATCAGATGGGGCAGGTGCTTTCCTAAAAGCATTACACTTATTAATACAAATCAAAAACTATTACTAAGATTGCAGAAGATACATCAGAAGTGAAAATATTACCCATTGGCATCATGTGATATTATAACTGACTCAAAATTTTTTAAACCTTGGCTCTAACTTTTATAAACTATGCTCCTTTTACTTCATTTAGCAACTGCTTAAAGTCTTAATGGTCTTAAAGATGATGAAATGTATTCTCTATCACAATTTCTCTGCTGCCAATGATACTTAGATTTGATTGGCATTAAAGAAGCCTTAGTGCAGGGCGCCTGGGTGGCTCAGTTGGTTAATCGGCTGCCTTCGGCTCAGGTCATGATCCCGGGGTCCTGGGATCGAGTCCCACATCGGGCTCCCTGCTCTGCGGGGAGCCTGCTTCTCCCTCTCCCTCTGCCTGCCTCTCTGCCTACTTGTGCTGTCTGTCAAAAAAATAAATAAAATCTTTAAAAAAAAAAAAAAAAAAAGAAGCCTTAGTGCAATATAACCTTTAATTCATAGAATAAAACAGTAACACTTGAAGAAGTCTGGGGAACAGAGTGCTAGTCACAATCAGTACCACTGAAACAAAGATATCTGAAATTCACAAGTCTGACATCACTCAGCACGAAACTAGAAATACCGCCATGCTTTCATTTTAGTTCTCTAAAACTGCTTGTTCAAAACTGCATCTGTCCCAATGCAGTGAGACCCTCCCACAAAAGACCAGTGCAGGTCCCCGCCACAGCACTTCCCTAAAGTTTGGAGTTTTAAAAGTTAGCAGGCTTGGGGTAAATACCCAGTAGTGCAATTGCTGGGTCCTACGGTAGCTCTATTTTCAACTTTTTGAAGAACCTCCATACTGTTTTCCAGAGTGGCTGCACCACCTTGCATTCCCACCAACAGTGTAGGAGGGTTCCCCTTTCTCCGCACCCTCGCCAACATCTGTTGTTTCATGACTTGTTAATTTTAGCCATTCTGACTGGTGTGAGGTGGTATCTCATTGAGGTTTTGAATCGGATTTCCCTGATGCCGAGCGATGTTGAGCACTTTTTCAAGTGTCTGTTCACCATTTGGATGTCTTTGGAAAAATGTCTGTTCATGTCTTCTGCCCATTTCTTGATTGGATTATTTGTTCTTTGGGTGTGGAGTTTAAGTTCTTTATAGATTTTGGACAGCGCTCACCATAGCACATACTCTCCCCAATGTCTATCACCCAGCAACGCCATCCCTACCACTCCCCACCACTCCAGCAACCCTTAGTTTGTTTCCTGAGATTAAGAATTCCTCATATCAGTGAGATCATATGATACATGTCTTTCTCTGACTGACTTATTTCGCTTAACATAATACCCTCTAGTTCCATCTATGTCGTTGCAAATGGCAAGATTTTGGTTTATTTGATGGCTGTGTAATATTCCATTGTATATATAGACCACATCTTCTTTATCCATTCATCTGTTGATGGACATCTTGGCTCTTTCCATAGTTTGGCTATTGAGGACATTGCTGCTATAAACATTGGGGTGCACATACCCCTTCGGATCACTACATTTGGGGGGTGGGAGGGATGGGGTGGCTGGGTGATAGACAATGGGGAGGGAATGTGCTATGCTGAGCGCTGGGAATTCTGTAAGACTGACGAGTCATACACCTGTACTCTGAAACAAATAATACATTATATATTAAAAAGAAAAAAAGTAGGAAGGGAAAAATGAAGGGGGGGAATCGGAGGGGGAGACGAACCATGAGAGACTATGGATGCTGAGAAACAAACTGAGGGTTCTATAGGGGAGGGGGGTGGGGGTATGGGTTAGCCTGGTGATGGGTATTAAAGAGGGCACATATTGAATGGAGCATTGGGTGTTATATGCAAACAATGAATCATGGAATACTACATCAAAAACTAATGATGTACTGTATGGTGATTAACATAACATAGTAAAATAAAATAAAAAAATAAATAAAAATAAAGCGCCCGTCCTGCACCATTTAAAAAAAAAAAGTTAGCAGGCTTGGCTGGGATAGAGCCCAAAGTGCACTGCACTGCTCCAGGCAGGCAAGCAATGCAGAGGCAGCATGAAAACATGTATCTGAAAAACGCTTGCAACACACAAGAAGAAATTATTCCCTCTTCTGGGAGTGCTTCCCTGAGAACAGCAGCACAGAGACCACTCTCCATGGACAAAGGATGGCTGGCTGGTGCCATTTCCCTCCTCCACCAAGTCCTACCCACCCTGCACTCTGCAGGAACTACTTTTCTCCTGCAACTGTGCATAAGTCCCAGTGCAACAGGCCCCTGCCCCAGAAAAACAATAGAAACCCCCACACACACAACGTATACTGACCAGAGAGTTCAGCAAGGCTTCAGTTCTAGTGAAAGTAGCACCAGGTCTCATTTAACAAGTAGACCAGAGTATGCCTAGTTAAAACTCCCTACACACTGGCCAAGATCCAAACAATCCCCACTGCAGGCAAAGAGAGCCTCTGCAGAGGCTTGCTTGAAGGAGAGAACAGTGGAAACACAGCAGCAGTGTGCACACAGCACAGACCAGATACACTTGCCAGGCCCTGGACACTATATGACACCTTCATAAAGCCATTACTCTCTGGAGAAGGAAACATAACAGACTTTCCTAAAACAGAGAAGAAGACAGAGACTTACATAAAACACCAAGACGGAAGAATTCATCTCAAAAGAAAGAACAAGAAAAGTTCACAGCCAGGAATGTAATTTAAACAGATGTAAGTGGGGAGCCTGATTCTCCCTCTGCCGCTACTCCCCATGCTTGTGCTGTCTCTCTGATAAATAAATAAAATCTTTAAAAAAAAGATTTCCGGGGTTGTGTCACAAGGACACAGGAGCACTGGCCAAAGGTTCGAGAGGCGGGGAAAAGATGGTGGAGGAGTAGGGGTCCCTATTCCAACTGGCCCCCAGAATCGAGCTGGATATCCACCAGAACACTGTGAACACACAAGAAATCAGCTTGAGATGTAAGAAGATAGATCTGGAACTCTACAAACAGAATATTGCAGGTGGCTGGTTTCGAGGTAGGAAGAGGGGAGCCATGATTCTGCGGGCAGATATCCGAAGATAAACGGAAGAGGAAGGGAGCCAAGCCCTCGGGATCCTACACCACGAGTGAGCGACAGCATCCTGGGCTGCGGACGGGGCACAGACTTGCAGACCGGTAGCAACAGGGAAAGGACTTTAGGGCGACCCAGGGACTGAAGCTGGAGTGGAGGGGCTGCGCGTGTGAACTGGGGGCAGCTGGTGGATTTAGAAGCACAAAGGGCAGAGACGTGCCTCGACCTGGAGGTGAGGACTGGGAACACTGCGGAGGGGCGCACAACCCAAGACGCTGCAGTTTATAGCAGCACAGACAGAAACGGAGATAGCGTGGCCTTGAGAGCTCACTGAAGAACAGACTGTGATCTCTCTGCTCTGAGGCAGAGGGCTGGAAACGGTCTCTTCTGCTCTGACTCTCCAGAGAACAAAAGCCCCAAAAAATTGGTTTGCACTGAGCCCATCCCCCACCACAGGGGGGCAGGGCAACTCTGCCCAAACAGGGTTGCCTGAGTAACAGTGCGGCAGGCCCCTCTCCCAAAGACAGGCTGGGAAAACAAGAGGCCAGCAACCCTAAGGTCCCTAGAAAACAGGTGCATTTTGCTTGGGTTCTCGTCAATAATTTGGACGCTATACATTCCCTCAACCACCTCTGAACAGAATTCCTAGGAGGAGGAACCCCCAAAATAGGAAAGACTCAGAGACTATGACTTATGCTGCAGATTTACAAATGGATGCAGATATAACCAAGATGTCGGAGACGGAATTCAGGCTAGCAGTTGTAAAGACAATCGCTGGAATGGAGAAATCAATTAATGGCAACAGAGAGTCTCTAAGGGCAGAAATGACAGCTGAACTGGTAGAACTTAAAAATGCTATCAGTGAGATCCAATCTAATCTAAATAATCTAAAAGCTAGGGTAAGTGAAGCAGAAGAGGCAATTCGTGACCTAGAAGACCAACTAATAGACAAAAAGGGAAAAGAGGAGGCCGGGGAAAAACAACTCAGAATCCATGAAAAGAGAATCAGAGAAATAAGTGACACCATGAAAGGTTCCAATGTCAGAATCACTGGGATCCCTGAGGGGGTGGAGACAGAGAGAGGACTAGAAGATATATTTGAGCAAATTGTAGCTGAGAACTTCCCTAATCTGGGGAATGAAACAAACATTTGTGTCCTAGAGGCAGAGAGGACCCCTCCCAAGATCAAGGAAAACAAGCCAACACCCCGGCTTAATGTAATAATAAAACTTGCAAATCACAGAACCAAGGAAACCATCTTAAGGGCAGTTAGGGGGAAGAGATTCCTTATGTACAGAGGGAGGAACATCAGAATAACGTCAGAACTATCCACAGAGACCTGGCAAGCCAGAAAGGCCTGGCAAGACATATTCAGGGTACTAAATGAGAAGAACATGCAGCCAAGAACACTTTATCCGGCAAGGTTGTCATTTAGAATGGATGGAGAGATGCAGAGCTTCCAAGACCGGGAGAAACTGAAAGAATATGTGACCACTCTGATGCCCTTGCAAGAAATATTAAGGGGGGTTCTATAAAAGGAGAAAGACCCGAAGAATGATACAGAAAAGAAACTGGGGCACCTGGGTGGCTCAGTCATTAAGCATCTGCCTTCAGCTCAGGTCATGGTCCCAGGGTCCTGGGTTTGAGCCCACATGGGGCTCCCTGCTACGCAGGAAGCCTGCTTCTCCCTCTCCCACTCCCCCTGCTTCTGTTCCCTCTTTCGCTGTGTCTCTCTCTGTCAAATAAATAAAATATTTATAAAAAAAAGAAATTTACAGGGACAATCTATAAAAACAAGGTCTTCACAGGCAACATGATGACAATTAATTCATATCTTCCAATAATCACTCTCAACGTGAATGGCCTAAATGCTCCCATAAAACGGCACAGGGTTGCAGATTGGATAAAAAGACAGGACCCATCCATATGCTGTCTACAAGAGACTCATTTTGAACCTAAAGATACATCCAGACTGAAAGTGAAGGGATGGAGATCCATCTTCCATGCCAACGGACCTCAAAAGAAAGCTGGGGTAGCAATTCTTATATCAGACAAATTAGATTTCAAACTAAAGTCTGTAATAAGAGACACAGAAGGACACTATATCATTCTTAAAGGGTCTATCCAACAAGATCTAACAACTGTAAATATCTACACCCCCAACATAGGAGCAGCCATCTACATAAGCCAACTGTAAACCAAAATAAAGAGTCATATTAATAACAATACTTTAATTGTAGGAGACCTCAATACGCCACTCTCAGCAATGGACAGATCATCTAAGCAGAAAATCAACAAAGAAACAAGAGCTTTGAATGACACACTGGACCAGATGGACCTCACAGATATATGCAGAACATTCCACCCTAAAACAACAGAATACTCACTCTTATCGAGCACACATTGAAGTTTCTCCACAAAAGACCACATACTGGGTCACAAATCAGGTCTCAAATGATACCAAAAGATCGAGATTATTCCCTGCATATTCTCAGACCATAATGCTTTAAAACGAACTCAATCACAAGAAAAAATTTGGAAGAAATTCAAACATTTGGAAGTTTAGACCACTCTGCTCAAGAAATGTTTGGGTCAACCAGGAAATCAAAGAACTTAAACAATTCATGGAAACCAATGAGAATGAAAACACATCGGTTCAAAACCTATGGGATACTGCAAAGGAAGCCCTAAGGGGGAAATACATAGCCATCCAAGCCTCACTCAAAAAAATAGAAAAATCCCGAATTCACCAACTAACTCTACACCTTAAAGAACTAGAGAAAAAGCAACAAACGATGCCTAAGCCATGCATTAGAAGAGAAATAACTGAGATTACAGCAGAGATCAATGAATTAGAAACCAGAAACACAGTAGACCAGATCAACGAAAGTAGTAGTTGGTTCTTTGAAAGAATTAATAAGATCGATAAACCACTGGCCAGACTTATCCAAAAGAAAAGAGAAAGGAACCAAATTAATAAAATTATGAATGAAAGGGAAGAGAGATCACGACTAACACCAAGGAAATAGAAACAATTAGAAATTATTATCAACAACTAAATGCCAATAAACTGAGCAATCTGGATGAAATGGATGCCTTCTTGGAAACCTATAAACTCTGAAGCCCGAAACAGGAAGAAATTGACAAACTGAAGAGGCCAATAATCAGTAAGGAGATTGAAGCAGTGATCAAAAACCTCCCCAAAAACAAGAGTCCAGGGCCTGATGGATTCCCCGGGGAATTCTACCAAACATTCAAAGAAGAAATAATACCTATTCTCCTGACGCTGTTTTTAAAAAAAACAGAAACGGAAGGAAATCTTCCAGACTCAGTCTATGATGCCAGCATTACCTTAATCCCCAAACCAGGCAAAGACCCCATCAAAAAGGAGAATTTCAGACTGATATCCCTGATGAATATGGATTCCAAAATCCTCAACAAAATCCTAGCTAATAGGATCCAACAATACATTAAAAGGAACATCCACCACGACCAAGTGGGATTTATCCCCGGCATGCAAGCGTGGTTCAACATTTGCAAATCAATGAATGTGACAGAACACATTAATAAGAGAAGAGAGAAGAACCATATGGTCCTCTCAACTGATGCAGAAAAAGCATTTGACAAAATACAACATCCTTTCCTGATGAAAACTCTTCAGAGTATAGGGATAGAGGGAACATTCCTCAAGTTCATAAAATCCATCTATGAAAAACTCACAGCGAATATCATCCTCAATGGGGAAAAGCAGAGAGCCTTTCCCTTAAGATCAGGAACACATCAAGGATGCCCACTCTCGCCACTATTCTTCAACATAGTACTAGAAGTCCTAGCAACAGCAATGAGACAACAAAAAGAAATAAAAGGTATTCAAATTGGCAAAGAAGAAGTCAAACTCTCTTTTCAAAGATGACATGATACTTTATGTGGAACACCCAAAAGACTCCACCCCCAAATTACTAGAACTCATACAGCAATTCAGTAATGTGGCAGGATACAAAATCAATGCACAGAAATCAGTTGCTTTCTTACACACCAGCAAAGCAACTGTAGAAAGAGAGATTAGAGAAATGATTCCATTTACAATAGCACCAAAAACCGTAACCTACCTCGGAATATACCGAACCAAAGCCGTAAAGGATCTATACTCTAGGAACTACAGAATACTCATGAAAAAATTGAAGACACAAAAAGATTAGAAAACATTCCATGCTCATGGATTGGAAGAATAATCGTTGTTAAAATGTCTATGCTACCCAGAGCAATCTATACCTTCAAAGCCATCCCGATCAAAATTCCAATGACATTTTTCAACATGCTGGAAGAAACAGTGCTAAAATTTGTATGGAATCAGAAAAGACCCAGAATCACCAAGGAAATGTTGAAAAAGAAAAACAAAGCTGGGGGCATCACACTGCCCCATTTCAAGCTGTATTACAAAGCAGTGATCACCAAGACTGCATGGTACTGGCAGAAAAAGAGACATATAGACCAATGGAACAGAATAGAGAACCCAGATATGGACCCTCAACTCTATGGTCAAATAATCTTTGACAAAGCAGGAAAAAACATGCAATGGAAAAAAGACAGTCTCTTCAAAAAATGGTGCTGGGAAAATTGGACAGCCACATGCAGAAGAATGAAATTCGACCATTCTCTAACACCATACACAAAGATAAACTGAAAATGGATGAAAGACCTCAATGTGAGACAGGAATCCATCAAAATCCTAGAGCAGAACACAGGCAGTAACCTCTTTGACATCGGCCACAGCAACTTCTTTCATGATACATCTCCAAAGGCTAGTGAAACAAAAGCAAAAATGAACTTTTGGGACTTCATCAAGATAAAAAGCTTCTGCACAGCAAAGGAAACAAAACAAAGAGGTAAGCCACAAAATGGGAGAAGATATTTGCAAATGACACTACAGATAAAGGGCTGGTATCCAAGATCTATTAAGAATTATCAAACTCAACACCCAAAAAACAAATAATCAAGTCAAAAAATGGGCAGGAGACATGAACAAAAACTTCTCCAAAGATGACATACAAATGGCTAACAGACACATGAACAAATGTTCATCATCATTAGCCATCAGGGAAATTCAAATCAAAACCACAATGAGATACCACCTTACACCAGTTAGAATGGCAAAAATTGACAAGGCAAGAAACAAGAAATGTTGAAGAGGTTGTGGAGAAAGGAGATACACTCTATCCCTATTCACCCTCTTACACTGTTGGTGGGAATGCAAGTTGGTACAGCCACTTTGGAAAACAGTGTGGAGGTTCCTCAGAAAATTAACAATAGAGCTACCCTATGACCCAGCAATTGCACTCCTGGGTATTTACCCCAGAGACACAGATGTAGTGAAAACAAGAGCCACATGCACCCCAATGTTCATAGCAGCAATGTCCACAATAGCCAAACTGTGGAAAGAGCCAAGATGCCCTTCAACAGATGAATGGATAAAGAAGATGTGGTCCACATATACAATGGAATATTACTCAGCCATCAGAAAAGATGAATATCCAACTTTTACATCAACATGGATGGGACTGGAGGAGATTATGCTAAGTGAAATAAGTCAAGCAGGGAAAGTCAATTATCATACGTTTTCACTTATTTGTGGAGCATAAGGAATAGCACGGAGGGCATCGGGAGAAGGAAGGGAAAAATGAAGGTGGGGAAATCAGAGGGGTAGATGAACCATGAGAGACAATGGACTCCGAGAAACAAACTGAGGGTTTTAGAGGGGAGGGGGGTGGGGGGATGGGCTAGCCCGATTATGGGTATTAATGAGGGCACATACTGCATGGAGCACTGGGTGTTATATGAAAACAATGAATCGTGGATCACTACATCAAAAACTAATGATGTATTGTATGGTGACATAACACTATAAAATAAAATTAAAAAAAATAGATATAAGTAAAATGCCTGGAGATTTTAAAGCAATAATCATAATGATACCCACCAGGCTTGAGAAAAGAATAGAAGACTTCAGGGAGGCCCTTACCACAGAGATAAAGGCATTAATAAAAAGTCAGAAATGAAAAATGCAGTAAGTAAGATTTTTTTTTTTTAAAACTGAGATTCTAAAAAGACTGGATGTAATGACAACAAGGATAGAGGAAGCAGAGGAATGAATGAGTGATATAGAAAACAGAATAATGGCAAAAAATGAAGGTGAACAAAACAGAGAAAGAAGAATTATTGAGCACGAGAACAGACAGGGAACTCAGTGATTCCATCAAATGTAGTGACATTCGTATAGTAAGAATCCAACAAAAAAAGAGAGAAAAGGGGGCAGAAGGTTTATTTGAGGAAATAATAGATAAAAACTTCCCTAATCTAGGGAACGAAACAGACATCCAAATCCAGGAGGCACACAGAACTCTCACTAAAATCAACAAAAGCAGGCCAACACTAAGACATATTGTAGTAAAATTTGCAAAATATAGTATTAAAGAAAAAATCCTAAAAACAGTAAGACAAGTCCCTAACTTACAAGGGAAGACCTAAAAGGCTAGCTGCAGATCATTCCAGAAAATTGGCAAGCCAGAAAGGAGTGGCATAATATATTCAACTTCCTGAATGGGAAAAATCTGCAGCAAAAAATACTCTATCCAGCAAAGCTATCATTCAGAATAGGAGAGATAAAGAGCTTCTCAGACAAACAAAAACTAAAGGAGTTTGTGACCACTAAACCAGTCCTGAAAAAAATATTAAAGGGGACTCTTTGGGAAGGAAAAAGTGACAAAGACTAAAAAGGAACAGAGAAAATCTCCAGAAAATGACAAAACAAGTAATAAAATAGCAGTAATAAAATTCATATCTATCAATAATTACTCTGAATGAAAATGGACTAAACACTCCAATCAAAAGACATAGGGTATAAGAATGGATTAAAAAAACAATACCCATCTATATGCTGCCTATAAGAGACTCATTTTAGACCTAAAAATACCTGCAGATTGAAAGTGAGGGGACGGAGAAATATTTCTCATGCAAATGAAAGTCAAAAGAAAGATGGAGTAACAATACTTGTATCAGACAAACTAGATTTTAAACCAAATGCCTTAAGAAGAGATGAAGAAGGGCACTATATCATAATAAAGGGGACTATCCAAGAAGATCAAACAATTAAACTTACGCCCCCAACATGGGAACACCCAAATATTATAGAACAATTAATAACAAACTAAAAGGCAGTAAATGATAATAATACAATAGTAGGCGACTTAAACATCCCACTTATAGCAATGGACAGATCACTTAAGCAGAAAATCAACAAGGAAACAATGGCTTTAAATGACACACTGGATCAGATGGACTTAACAGATATCCAACTTAAAGCAGCAGAATGCACATTCTTTTCAAGTGCACAGGGGACATTCTCCAGAATAGATCACACATTATATAAAAAAAAAATCAAGCCTCAACAAGTACAAAAAGACAGATCATACCTATTCTATGAAAACTGAAGTCAACCACAAGAAAAATTTGGAAAGACCACAAATACATGGATTTTAAACAACATGCTACTAACAAATGGGCCACCAGGGAAATCAAAGAAGAAGAAAAAACCATGGAAACAAATGAAAATGAAAACACAATGGTTCAAAACCTTTGGGATGCAGCAAAAGTGCTCATAAGAGGGAAGTATACAGCAATACAGGCCTACCTCAAGAAACAAGAAAAATCTCAAATACACAACCTAATCTTACACCTAAAGCAGCTAGAATAAGAACCATGAACGAAGCCAAAAGCTAGCAGAAGAAAGGAAATAATAAAGATTAAAGCAGAAATAAATGATACAGAAATTAAAATAACCGGTAAAACAGATTAATGGAACCAGCAGCTGGTTCTTTGAAAGAATTAATAAAATTGATAAACCCCAGCCAGACTTATCAAAAAGAAAAGAGAAAGGAACCAAATAAATGACAAATGAGAGAGGAGAAATCACAACTGACACCACAGAAATATAATTATAAGAGAATATTATGAAAAACTATATGCCAACAAATTGGACAACCTGGAAGAAGTGGGTAAATTCCTAGAAACAGAAACTACAAAAACTGAAACAGGAAGAAATATAAAATTTGAACAGACCATAACCAGCAAATAATTCAATCAGTAATCAAAAATCTGCCAACAAACAAAACTGCAGGTCCAGATGGCTTCCCAGGGGACTTTTACCAAACATTTAAAGAAGGGTTAATAACTACCTATTCTTCTCAAAATATTCCAAAACACAGCAATGGAAGGAAAATATCCAAACTCATTCCATGAGGACAGCACTTTCCAAAATAAAATCTAGTTTGTCTGATTCCAAAACAAGACAAAGACTCCACTAAAAAATAGAACTACAGGCTAATATCCTTCATGAACATGGATGCAAAAATTCTCAACAAGATACTAGCAAATTGAACCCAACAGTACATTAAAAGCAACATTCACCACAATCAAGTGGGATTTATTCCTGGGCTGCAAGGGTGGTTCAATATTTGTAAATCAATTAATGTGGCAAACCACATTAATAAAAGATAAGAACCATACGATCTTTTCAATAGATGCAGAAAAAACATTTGACAATGTACAACATCCATTCTTGATAAAAACCCTTAACAAAATATGGATAGAGGGAACATACCTCAACATAATAAAGTCCATATATAAAAAAAACACAGCTAATATCATCCTCAATGGGGAAAAACTGAGATTTTCCTCTAAGGTCAGGAACAAGATGGGGATGTCCACTCTAACCACCATTATTTAACACAGTAATGGAAGTCCTAGACACAGCAATCAGACAACAAAAAGAAGTAGAAGGCATCCAAATTGGTAAGGAAGAAGTCAAACTTTCACTATTTGCAGATGACACGATACTCTATATAGAAAACCCGGAAGACTCCACCAAAAAATTGCTAGAACTGATACACAAATTCAAGCAATTCACAGGATATAAAACCAATGTTGAGAAACCTGTTGCGTTTCTATACACCAATAATGAAGCAGAAAGAGAAATCAAGGAATCAGTCCCATTTATAATTGCACCCAAACCCATAAAATACCTAGGAATAAACATAAAAGATCTGTACTCTGAAAACTATAAAACACTGAAGAAAGAACCTGAAGATGACACAAAGAAATGGAAAAACATTCCATACTCATAGGAAGAATAAATATTGTTAAAATGTCCATGCTACCCAAAGCAATCTACATATTTAATGCAAGTCATATCAAAATACCTACAGCATTTTTCACAGAGCTAGAACAAATAATCCTCAAATTCGTATGGAACCACAAAAGACCCCTAATAGCCAAAGCAATCCTGGAAAAGAAAAGCAAAGCTAGAGGCATCACAATTCCGCACTTCAAGCTATGTTACAAACCTGTAGTCATCAAAACAATACGGAACTGGCACAAAAACAGAGACCCAGATCAATGGAACAGAAGAGAGAACCCAGAAATGGACCCAACTAATCTTCAACAAAGCAGGAAATGCAATGGGAAAAAGAGAGTCTTTTCAGCAAATGGTGTTGGGAGAATTGGACAACCACATGAAAAAGAATGAAACTGGACCACTTTCTTACACAAGAATAAACTCAAAAACGGATGAAAGACCTAAATATGAGACAGGAAACCATTAAAATCTTAGAGGAGAACACATGCAGAATCCTCTTTCTCCTCAGCCATAGCAACTTCTTACTAGACACATCTCTGGAGGCAAGGGAAACAAAAGCAAAAATGAACTATTGGGACTAATAGACATGAAAAGATGCTCAACATCACTCATCATCAGGGAAATACAAATCAAAACCAGGATGAGATAACATCTTATACCTACCAGAATGGCTAAAACTAACAACAGAGGAATTAACAGATGTTGGCAATGATGCAGAGAAAGGGGAACTCTTACATTGTTAGTGGGAATGCAAACTTGTGCAGCCACTCTGGAAAACAGTATGGAGGTTCCTCAAAAGTTAAAAATAGAACTACCCTAATGACCCAGCAATTGCACTACTAGGTATTTGCCCAAAGGATACAAAAATACTGATTTAAAGGAGGACATGCACCCAATGTTTATAGCAGCATTACCAACAATAGCCAAACTATGGGAAGAGCCCAAATGTCCATCAACTGATGAATGGATAAAGAAGATGGTGTGTGTGGAATACTACCCACCCAATCAAAAAGAATAAAATGAATAAAATCTTACCATTTGCAATGCCGTTGATGGAGCTAGAGTGTATTATGGTAGAGAAAAAAGTCAGAGAAACAAATAGCATATGATTTCACTCATAGATGGAATTTAAGAAACAAACAGATGAACATAGGAGAAGGGGACAAAAAATAAAAGAGGGGGAGGCAAACCATAAGAGACTCTTAACTCTAGAGAACAAACTGAGGGTTGATGGAGAGGAGGTGGGCAGGTGATGGGCTAAATGGGTGATGGATATTAAGGACTGCACCTGTTGTGATGAGCACAGGGTATTATTTTTAAGTGATGAATCACTAAAATTCTACTCCTGACACTAATGTTACACTATACCTTAACTAACTAGAATTTACATAAAAACTTGAAACAAACACAAAAAAGGAAAAAAAAATTGTATCATGAATTTTATTAATATATACTACATACTATATATTTAGTTATATATTAGTATTTGGTAATAAATTACTAATATCTTTAGTAAATTACACATATTATATATAATTATATAATACATGTTTTATATGTTTATATATAATGAAATATTACACAGCCATAAAATGGATGAGATTTTGCTATTTGCAACAACATGGACTGACCTATAAAATGTTATTCTAATTGAAATAAATCAGACTGAGAAAGACAAATACCATATGATTTCACTCTTATCTGGAGTCTAATGAAAAAAAAACGAATGAATAAACAAGGAAAAAACAGAATCAGACTTATAAATAGAGATCAAACTAATGGTTGTCAGTGGTAAGGGGAGTAAGGTGATGTGATGGACAAAATGGATGAAGGGAAGTGGGAGATACAGGCTTCCAGTTATGGAATAAACAAGTCATGGGAATAAAAGGTATAGCATAGCGAATATGGTCAATGATGTTGTAGCAGCACTGTATGGGAAGAGAGGGTAGCTACATTTGTGGGGAGCACAGCATAATGTATATGGAAGTTGAACTGCTTTGTTGTACACCTGAAACTAATGTAACATTGTGTGTCACCTATATTCAAAAAAATTTTTTAAGTGAAAACATATTTCTTGAGTTTTATAAGTGCCATACACTGTTCACATGAATCTGATCCTTATAACAGTCCTGAGGTATAAATACTATCATTATCCCTATTTTATAGATGGGGAAGCTGAGGTACAGAGAGATTAAGCAACTTGCCTAAGGTCATTCAGCTATTATGTAAAAGAGTTAGTATTTGAACCCAGCCTATGTTCTCAACTACCATATAACAGTGTATTGTTAGAATGCATCTTCCTGGTTAAGTGAACTGTTTGGCTGCCTTGGAAGTACCTTTCGTATATACTATTTCTATACTATATGAAAGTAAACTTCAGTTGTACACTTACAGTTTTACAAATTCAAAATCAAGTCAAAGATAAGGCAATATGATATCCATGAAAAGTCATTAAATTAAAGAGACTAAAAGGTGAAAGTAAACTTAACGTATTTTAATGTCTTAAGCACATTTTTGGTCATATACTTAAAACTACAGTGCATTTGCATAGCATAGGATAAAGAATAAAAAGTCTAAAATATGTGATCTGTAAAAAGAAAAATTAAAATTGCTTAACAATTGATCACGTCCTTTGTTAATGTCTAAAGATTAAATTGATTTTAGTATTACACTTGAATACATGATTTTTATATTTTCTACTCTGAATAAGAAATTTGTATTTATTTGGTATATTTTTGTCAAATAAATTTGTTTTTATGAATTAAAATTCTGACTAATCATAATACAAAAAAATTGCTGAAAAATTAAAAATATTTTGAGAATTATATTATCTTATTAAACAATGCCTACAATCTCCTAAACAGGATATTTTCTTTAACAAAAACTACAAAATGAATTTTATGTATTATACTTTACTGAATGCAACACAGTAACTGAATAGTATTTAACGTAAAGTACCATAGTATTTGTCAACCTTGAATTACACCATAAAAAGTTACAAAATTCTACCTGTTCTTAATGGAAAGAAAGTAGAAGTTGGTGCTGATTCAAGAATAGGTGAATTTGATCAGTTGATACTGAAAAGAGATAAAGATAAACTGAGTATGAGGATTAGTCAAGAAGTGAGAATATTCTCAGAAAGAATAACATAAAACCTTCATTAGCTAAAAGAGTACCTGAGCAAGTTTAAATTCTTTTATCTTCCCAGTTACTTAACTGGGAAAAATACCTTTGAAATCAGTAACATCCTTAAAAGGAAAATAAATCTTTACATATTGATTACTATGGCTAATGAAGAATGGAGTACACTAGATTTAGACATTAATTAAACCCAGTATTTAAAAGTAAAAAAGACTTAAATTTTACTAAAGAATTCCCATCTTTTCTCTAAAGCCATAATTTTGTAGTATGTCTTACAAACAAGCTAATTTGCTCATGAATATCTTTAAAATGCATTTCTTTGTTAAAAAAACTAAATAAATCACAATACTTCACATCATTTACTTTCTATAAATTTCATTTTATTACCTTTGAGGAATGAGTGTAACCCACAAAGTCTCACTGGTATGTATTTTGATTATGTTTGATTTACTCAGGTGCAACTGCATTAGTAACAGTGCTTACCAACATTTGTCTTCCAGTGATTCTTCCAATAAGAAGAGCAATGAGTTTAGTTCATAATTTTGTCATTACAGTCTCAAATTTTAAGCCAAGTGAAGGCATTTGGTTCCACTCAGCTGGACATACTAATTATATGCCTGTCATTTATATAATGAGACCAGTCTAGATGTATTTGTCTACTTAAGTAATTGTTTTAAGGGAAAACTGATAACAATGAAACCTGCTTAATAATTAAATAACAAATTTATACAGTATTTAGAATTTACTCTTCCTAAATACTATTTTACTTTTTGATTTCTACAATCAGCACATAGATGATCATTAACAGCTCAACACTATTAGTATAAATATGAGAAATCTATAACATAGCTAAGCTAACCCAGATACATGAGCATTCAGACAGAATAGTAAAAAATGTTCTCTCAGGAATCCTAATTGAGACTAATTCTTCTGAAGATGCTTTTTTTTTTTAAAGTATGAATGCTGTCAAATTCCATACTATCCTCCCTTAATAGGTGGAATTCTTATACCATTTGAAAGTATTCATCATTTTCAGTTTTTGGTGTTTGACCTGGGAAATAATGAAATTTTTCTGTGAAGAAACAATTCTGTAAATTCTTAAAACCTGTTCTATTGTGTTCAAGATAAATTTTATTCAAAAGGTTCAGGAAAAAAGACAAAACTCTTAAAAGAGATTTAGAAGTAAAAGTTGTGTAAGGGAAGAGAATTATTATGTAACATTGTAAGCTAAAAATATTTGCTTATAACCAGGGAGCTTTGAAAGAGGAAAATAAATGAGCCGGGAAAAGGTTTGGATACTTAAATACATGGCATATACTCCTTTTTTTTTCTGACTTGAAAATTTAAAAAAATTAAGAGAAAGGGAAAGGGTGGTTTAAAGCCTTCTGTGATATTAGACTAGTTCTGTTTCAGGAGACAGACAAGCTAATTACCAAGAGCAGAACAACTTGCCACCAGTTCTGATACCATGACTCTCAATTAGGGCAAAAGCAGGAAAATACCCTATTAAAGACTTTTAATATCCAAGTTACAAATTATTCCTGAAAGTCTATGAACAGGCCCAAAACATAAGACAAAAAGGAGGAAAAAAGAAGCCAAACTTTAAGTAAGAAAGTGAAAAAACCAAACAAACATGAACTTCCTTTTTTTTTCTGGAACAGGACTAAGTATAAATAATAAATTCAAGCTTTTCTCTTCAGTTAAACTTCCTGATGTAAGCCTCAGTACTGAGACTAAAAAAACCAAAGCCAGTGTATTTGTCTATATTGCTGGCTTTGCATTTATAAATTAAGACATATTAAAGATTAGCAAAATAATTTTATCACAGAAAAAAGTGAGAAAGCTGAAGTTGGAGAGAGCTTTAAAGAAAAATCCAGTTTGCTTAAACTGTCATATGTTTTATCAACATGTACACAGGACAGGTGTTTTTCTACATACATGCAAAATCTGGACCATTGAGGGTGTTCAACTTGTATGGGATCTTTTCTAAACTCTTTAGACTACCCCCCCCCATTTTCTAATAGAAACCAAGACCTAACAAATTATGAAACTTGTTCAAGGTCAAAGAATTAATTGCAAGGAATTCTGTAGACTCTTGGGCCAATACTTTTTCCTCTATAACAGTATTCTTCCTAAATTTACTATAAAGTCAAGCTGGAAATTGATTCTTATAACATTAAATACAAGAACTGAAAACTAAATAAAAAACTTGTTAAAATTTTTTTTTTCTTTTCAGTATCATGACACCTTAAGATATAGTGCTTTAAAACCTTTTATTTTTCATTTACTAGTGGGTAAAATGTTTTTGAGAAAGTTTGTTTTTTTAAGTTAGAAAATGTGACTGTAGAAACAAAACTGGATGTAGGGTTTTTTAAATTTTTATTTATTATATTTAATTTATTTTTATTTATTATTTACTCAGTACTGCTAAGCATAATGTACATATATGTGAGTTCTAGGAAGAGAAATGGTAAGCCATGATTCAGTTCCTCATATCGGACAAGAAATGTTAAAGTTATTCAGGCTATAATTAACCCTAAGAAGCAGCAGAGGGCAGAGTTAAGATGGTAGAGGAATAAGGGACCCTAATTTCGTCTGATCCCTGGAATTCAGATAGTTATCAGATCATTCTGAACACCTGCAAAATTAACCAGAGATCTGAGAAAAGAATTGCTGCAATTCTATGAATAGAAAAGCGACCACTTTTTGCAAGATAGGAGGTGTGGAGACGGGAATCCAAGGCGATATATCGGAAGATAAACCGCAGGGGGAGGGAGCCTCCATAAGCCTGCTACTTAAAAGCGCTATAAGCAGTGGAGCGCAAAATTGGAACTTTCAGAAGACTGATCCGAAGGTGCTCAGGAGGTAAAGTGGGGCAGAATATATGTGGGACAGTGTGGTCTTAGGATCCCTGGTGTCACAAAAAGAACAGAGGTGCCTGAGGGTAGGTAAGTTCCCATGCATTGGAGCAGGGAAGCTGGCTGCAAACAGCAAGTCTAGGCACCAGCTTTCTGCTCCCTGTTGCCATAAACTGTGAACAGCTGCACGGTCTGGCGACTGCTCTCCAAGCAGGGGACCAAGAAAAGGCAGAAGCGCTCGGAGAACCCCCTCCCTAACCTGGGTAGAACAGCATGGGTCCGCTGCAGGAGTCTGTCAAGTTTAGACACTGAAAAAATGGGGTCACAGCCCTGAGATAAAAATGCTAGTTCACAGTCTGGGTGAACACAGAGTTCAGATGGAAACCAGGGAGACAAGAGTGATTGACTGCTTTTCTGTGAGGCTCAATGAAGAGTAGGGGGGGCACGAACTTTTAGCTCCAGGGTTAGAGATCAGGGCACTGCCATTTTCATCCACCCCCATTGGTGCTGAAAGCCTTCAGGGAGCAAAACAGTGACGCACAGTGCAATCCAGAGCCGCTTACACTGACCATGGCCCCTTGGCAAGGGGAGTGCAATTCCACCAGGGGAAAGACACCTGAGAATCAGCACAACAGGCCCCTCCCCCAGAAGACCAGCAGAAATATTCAGCTAATACCAAGTTTACTGATAATAGAGAACTGCAAAACTTCAGCTCCTAAGGAAAACCGTTTATACCATTCATGTTTTTTTCTTATTTTTCTTCTTATTCTTTAGGCTTTCAGTTTTACATTTTTTTTCTTTTCAGTTATTTTCTTATTTTATCAATTCTTAAAGTTTTTAAATTTTTATTTTCACATTTATGCTTTATATATATATTTCATTTTTGTATTTTCACTGTATTCAATTTTATTTTTGTATATATATCAGTTTTTTTTTTCCTTCCTATTTTGGGATCTTGTTTCTTCTAACAAACGGACCAAAATAAAACCAGGATCTAGTTTATTGTTGTGTTCTGTTCTACTTCTTATTTGAATTTTTTCTCTCTCTTTTTCTGTTTTCTTCTGATTTGTTTAGTGTGTTTTTTTCTGGTGCTGTTGTTGCTATTTTTGTATTTTCTCTCTTTCACCTATTCTTTTCTGACATAACAACAAGATGGAATAACTCACCCCAAAAGAAAGAACGGGGGCAATACGGCCAGCAATTTAATCAATACGGGTATAAGTAAAATGTCAGAACTAGAATTCAAAACAATGATAATAAAGATACTGGCTAGGCTTGAGAAAAGCATAGAAGACATTACAGAATCCCTTACTGGAGAAATAAAAGAACTAAAACCTAATCAGGACAAAATAAAAAAGGCTATTACTCAGATGCAATAAAAAATGGAGGATCTAACTGCTAGGATAAATGAGGCAGAAGAGTCAGTGATACAGAAGACAAAATGATGGAGAATTAGGAAGCTGAGAAAAAGAGAGATAAACAGCTATTGGATCACAAAGGGTGGATTCAAGAGATCAGATATACCATAAAGCAAAACAGAATTAGAATAACTGGGGTCCCAGAGTAAGAGGAATGAGAGAGGTGGACAAAAGGTTTATTTAAACAAATTATAGCTGAGAACTTCCCTAATCTGGGGAAGGAAACAGGCATTCAAATCCGGGAGGCCCACAGAATCCCCTCCAAAATCAATAAAAATAGGTCAACACCTTGATACATAATAGTGAAGCTAGCAAATTTCGGAGGTAAAGAGAAAATCCTGAAAGGAGCTCCAGGCAAGAGGTCCTTAACCAACAAGGGTAGTAACATAAGGATGGCAACAGTCCTGTCCACAGAGACCTGGCAGGCCAGAAAGGACTGGCATGATATATTCAAGGTGCTAAATGAGAAAAATACGCAGGTAAGAACACTTTATCTAGCAAGGCTGTCATTCCGAATAGAAGGAGAGATAAAGAGCTTCCAGGACAAACAGAAACTAAAAGAATTTGTGATGACTAAACCAGCCCTGCAAGAAATATTAAAGGGGATTGATTCTGTAAGCGAAAAGAGAGCCCAAAAGTAACACAGACCCTAAAAGAACGGAGACAATCTATAGAAACTGACTTTACAGGTAATACAATGGCACTAAATATGTATCTTCCAATAATTCTTTTGAATGTAAATGGAGTAAATGCTCCTATCAAAAGACACAGGGTAGCAAATTGGATAAAAAAAGAAGACCCATCCATATGCTGTCCACAAGACTCATTTTAGACCCAAAGACACCTCCAGATTGAAAGTGAGGGGGTTAAGAACCATTTATCATGCTAATGGACAACAAAAGAAAGCTGGAGTAGCCACCCTAATATCAGACAAACTAGATTTTAAACCAAACACTGTAGTAAGAGATAAAAAAGGACACTATATCATAATAAAAGTCTACCCAACAAGAAGATACAACAATTGTAAATATTTATGCCCCTAACTTGGGAGCAGCCAATTATGTAAGCCAATTAATAACAAAATTAAAGAAATGCATTGATAATAATAATAGTAGGGGACTTTTAACACTGCACTCACAGCAATGGACAGATCATCTAAGATCAACAATGACACACTGGATCAGATGGACTTCACAGATATATTCAGAGCATTCCATCTTTTTTATTATTATTATTATGTTATGTTAATCACCATACATTACATCATTAGTTTTTGATGTAGTGTTCCACGATTCACCGCTTGCGTACAACACCCAGTGCTCCATGCAGAATGTGCCCTCCCCAATACCCATCACCAGGCCAACCCATCCCCCCACTCCCTCCCCTCTAGAACCCTCAGTTTGTTTTTCAAAGTCCACAGTCTCCCATGGTTCATCTCCCCCTCCGATTTCCCCCCCTTCATCCTTCCCCTCCTATCTTCTTCTTCTTCTTTTTTTTAACGTATAATATATTATTTGTTTCAGAGGTACAGGTCTGTGATTCAACAGTCTTACACAATTCACAGTGCTCACCATAGCACATACCCTCCCCAATGTCTATCACCCAGCCACCCCATCCCTCCTACCCCCACCACTCCAGCAACCCTCAGTTTGTTTCCTGAGATTAAGAATTCCTCATATCAGTGAGGTCATATGATACATGTCTTTCTCTGAATGAATTATTTCCATCTTAAAGCAACAGAATACACATTCTTCTCGAGTACACATGGAACATTCTCCAGAATAGATCACATAGTGGGGTCTCAACCAATACCAAGAGATTGGGATTATTCCCTGCATATTTTCAGACCATAATGCTTTAAAACTTGAATATAATCTCAAGTGAAAATTTGGAAGGAACACAAATACATGGAGGTTAAAGAACATCCTACTGAAGAATGAATGGGTCAACCAGAAAATTAAAGAAGAATTTAAAAAATTCATGGAAACAAATAAAAATGAAAACACAACTGTTCAGAACCTTTGGGATGCAGCAAAGGTGGTCCTAATGGGAAGTACATAGCAATACAGGCCGTTCTAAAAAACAGGAAAAGTCTCAAATACACAACCTAACCTTACAACTAAAGGCGCTGGAGAAAGACTGCAAATAAAGCCTAAATCCAGCAGGAGAAAAGAAATAATAAAGATTAGAGCAGAGATCAGTGAAACAGAAATCAAAAGAACAGCAGAACAGATAAATGAAACTAGGAGCTGGTTCTTTGAAAGAATTAACAAGATCGATAAACACCCCATCAGATTTATCAAAAAGAAAAAAGAAAGAACTGAAATAAATAACATCATAAATAAAGAGGAGATCGTAACCAACACTGAAGAAATACAATTATAAGAGCATATTATGAGCAAGTATATGCCAACAAATTAGGCAATCTGGAAGAAATGGATGCATTCCTAGAAACATATAAATTATCTGCACTGAAACAGGAAGAGATAGAAAACCGGAACAGAGCCATAACCAGCAAAGAAATTGAATCAGTAATCAAAAATTTCCCAACAAACAAGAGTCCAGGACCAGATGGCCTCCCAGCGAAATTCTACTAAACATTTAAAGAAAAATTAATACCTATTCTTCTGAAGGTGTTTCAAAAAACAGAAATGGAAGGAAAACTTCCAAACTGCTTCTATGAGGCCAGCATTACCTTGATCTCCAAACCAAAGACCCCATCAAAAAGGAGAATTACAGAACCATATCCCTGATGAACACAGATGCAAAAAATTCTCACCAAGATACTAGCTAATAGGATCCAACAGTACATTAAAAGGATTATTGGGGTGCCTGGGTGGCTCAGTGGATTAAGCGTCTGCCTTTGTCTCAGCTCATGATCTCAGGGTTCTGGAATCAAGCCCTGCATTAGGCTCCCTGCTCAGTGGGGAGTTTGCTTCTCTCTCTCCCTCTGCCCCTTCCCCCTGGCTTATGCTCTCCCTCTCTCTCAGATAAATAAATGAAATCTTTAAAAAAAAAAAAAAGATTATTCATCACAACCAAGTGGGATTTATTCCTGGGCTGCAAGGGTGGTTCAACAACCTCAAATCAATCAATATCATACACCACATTAATAAAAGGACAAGAACCATATGATCCTCTCAATAGATGCAGAAAAAGCATTTGACAAAATATAGCATCCTTTCTTGATTAAAACTCTCCACAGTGTAGGGATAGAGGGAACATACCTCAAAATCATAAAAGCCATCTATGAGAAGCCCACAATGAACATCATTTTTAATGGGGAAACAGTGAGAGCTTTTCCCTTAAGGTCAGGAACATGACAGGGATGTCCAATCTCACCATTCTTTAACAGTTTGGAAGTACTAGCCTCAGCAATCAGACAACAAAAAGAAAAAAAAAAAAGGCATCCAAATTGGCAAGAAACAAGTCAAAGTTTCACTCTTTGCAGACAATATGATACTATATGTAGAAAACCCAAAAGACTCCATAAACAAATTGCTAGAACTGATACATGAATTCAGCAAAGTTGCAGGATAGAAAATCAACACACAGAATCAGTTGCATTTCTTTACACTAACAATGAGACAGAAGAAAGAGAAATTAAGGACTCAATCCCATTTACAATTGCACTGCCAATATCCTCTAGTACTTTGTCATTAGCTCACCCCAGGCCTTAAAAACCCTCCCACCCTTTACCTCAGGGGAGTTGGAATTCAGACTGAGTTGTTCTGCCCTCTCTCTTTTTTGCAATACTCTTCAATAAGGTTTTCCTTGTCTTTTAAACTTTGATGCAATCTTTGCTTTGACACCCACCACCTTTTCACCCTAAAAAGGCATCTCATTCCTTTGTAGCAGTGGCTTTCAAACTTTCATGTATTTCTGAATCACCTACAGGGCTTCTCAGAACACGGTTTCTGAAGTAGTAGGCCAGGGTTCAGTTTTCATATATTTCCAACAAGTCTCCAGATAAGCCATGGCTGGTCCAGAGACCATATTTTGGCCTAAATTTTCCACAAACTGTCCTAACCTTCTGAAGCCCCTGGAGGCTCGAGCACATTTGCTGTAATGAGGTCATTTCTGGAGCTGATGGAGATGTGTTCTTCCTCACAATCTTCTCACTCTCCCCTTTTAAAAATTTTTTTATGTTAATTCCAGTACAGTTAACATACACTGTCATTTTTGTTCCAAGTGAACGAGATAGTGATTCAACAATTCTGTACATCACTCAGTGCTCATCATGGTAAGTGTACTCCTTAATCTTCATCAAATATTTCAGCCATCTCTCTACCTACCTCCCCTCTGATAACCATCATTCTTTTTAAAAGATTTTATTTATTTGAGAGAGAGAGAGAGAGAGAAACAGCATGAGAGGGGAGAGGGTCAGAGGGAGAAGCAGGCTCCCCACTGAGCCAGAAGCCTGATGTGGGACTCCATCCCAGGACTCCAGGATCATGACCTGAGCCGAAGGCAGTCACCCAACCAACTGAGCCACCCAGGCGCCCCTGATAACCATCATTTGTTCTCTATAGTGAAGAGTCTGTTTCTTGGCTTGTCTCTCTTTTATTTTTCCTTTGATCATGTTTTGTTTCTTCAATTCCACATGAGTGAAATCAGATGGTATTTGCCGTTTTCTGACTTATTTCGCTTAGCATTATAATTTCTAGCTGCATCCATGGTGTTGCAAATGGGAAGATTTCATTCTTTTTATGGCTGAATAATATTCCACTGCATATATAAACCACATCTTCTTTATCCATTCATCTATTGATGGTCACATGGGTTGCTTCCATAAATTGGCTAGTGTAAATAACGCTGCAATAAATAGAGGGGTGCATGTATTCCTTCAAATTAGTGTTTTGTACTTCTTGGTAAAATGCCATTACTGGATTGTAAAGTACTTCTATTTTTAACTTTCTGAGGAACCTCTATATTGTTTTCCACAGTGGCCACACCAGTTTACATTGGCACCAACAATGCACAAGTGCTCCTTTTTTTCTACAGCCTCACCAACACCTGTTGTTTCTGGAGTTGATTTTAACTATTCTGACAGGTGTGAGGTGACAGCTCATTGTAGTTTTGATTTGCATTTCCCTGATTTTAAGTGATACTGAGAATCTTTTCATGAGTCCATTGGCCATCTGTATGTCTTCTTTGGAGAAATATCTGTTCATGTCATCTGTCCATTTTTAAATTGGATTGTTTGTTTTTCGGGTGTTGAGTTGTAGAAGTTCTTTATATATTTTAGATAGGAGCCCTTTATAGAATGTCATATGCAAATATCTTCACACATTCCATAGGTTGCCTTTTAGTTTTGTTCACTGTTTCCTTCACTATGCAAAAGCTTTTTATTTTGATGTAGTCCCAGTGTTTTATTTTTGCTTTTGTTTCCCTTGTCTCAGGAGACATATAATGTAGCAGATGTCAGAAAAATTACCACTTGTGCCCTCTAGGATTTTTATGGATTTGGCTCTCACATTTAGGTCTTTAATCCATTCTGGATTTATGCTAGTCTATTGTGAAACAAAGAGGTCCAGTTTCATTATTTTGCATGCTGCTGTTAGGCTTTCCCAACTCCATTTGCTAAAGAGACTATCTTTTTCCCACTGTATACTCATTCCTCCTTTGTTAAAAATTAATTTATCATGTAACTGTGGGTTTATTTCTGGGCTTTCTATTTGTTCCATTGATCTGTGTGTCTTTTTTTGGGTCAGTACCATACTGTTTTGATTACTATAGCTTATAATATAAATTGAAGCCTGGAATTATTTCTTTTTCAAGAATGCTTTGGATTAGGGAAATGTAAATCAAAACTACAATGACATATCACCTCGCACCTGTAAGAATGTCTAAAATAAAAAAAAAGAAACAACAGATGTTGGCAAGGATGTGGAGAAAAAGGAACACTTGTGCACTGTTTGTGGGAATGCAAACTGGTGCAGCCACTGTGGAAAAGTTAAAAATAGAACTACCTCAAAAAAGTTAAAAATAGAACTACCATATGATCCATTAATGACACTACTGGCAATTTACCCCAAAAATACAAAAACACTAATTCGAATGGATACATTCACCCCTATGTTTATCGCAGCATTTACACTAGCCAAATTATGGAAGCAACCCAAGCATTCAGTGATAGATGAATGGATAAAGAAGATGTGGGGTGTATGTAGAATTTTATTCAGTAGTAAAGAAGAATGAAATCTTGCCATTTGCAACAACATGGATTGAGCTTGAAAGTACAATGCTAAGAGAAGTCAGTCAGGGAAAGATAAATACCAAATGATTTCACTCATGTGTGGAATTTAAGAAAGGAAACAACTGAGCAAAAATAAAAAAGAGAGAGAGAGAGAGACATGGAGACAAACCAAGAAACATACTCTTAACTACTGAGAACTGATGGTTTACCAGAGGGTAAGAATGTGAGGCAATGGATGAATAGGTGATGGGGATTGAGTGTACTTGTCATGATGAACACTGGGTGATGTATGAAATTGTTGAATCACTATATTGTACACCTGAAACTAATACAACACTGTATGTTACCTACACTGAAATAAAATAATTGAAAACTACTGTGTAGGTCTTTTTAGGCCTGCCTAGAGGAACCACAGAGATGGCAAGATCATTTGTCCAAGGTCATATGGTGATATTTATCTTTGAAATATAATATTAATAATAATAATAACAACAACAGTTATCATCACGTATTTGCTGGGAGTAATGGGGTACGTACTCCCATTAGTTATTTCATGTATTTCTTAAGATAACCCTATGAAATAGGTACCATTAGTTCCATTTTATAGATTGGGAAACTAAGGCTAATGGAGTTTAATTAGATTACCTAAAATCACATATTTCAGTAAGTGGCAGAGCAGGGGTTCAGACATAATTTTTTCTGATTCAGGACCCATATAGCATATCGCTGTGCTGATGCTGAAAATTAAAAAAAAAAAAATGCTGCCCTCATATACTTTTCTTTCTCTAGTCATAAATCATCATCATATTGTGCCAGCCTTAGAACTATGGGCTTTTTCCTATCTTAAAATAAACAAAATAGTGCCCTGACATTCAATGGTGATAGAATAAAAAGACTGTTTTCACTGTTCAGGGTCTTTTGTGATAACATACAAATTTTAGGATTGTTTCTTGTAGATCTGTGAAAATACTGTTGGAATTTTGATAGGGATTGCATTAAATATGTATATTACTTTGCACAGTAGACATTTTAACAATATTTGTTCTTCCAACCCATGAACATGGAATGTCCTTCCATTTCTTTACGCCATCTTGAATTCCTTTTATCATTGTTTCATAGTTTTCAGAGTATAAATCTTTCATATCTTTGGTTTATTCTTAGATATTTCATTGTTTTTGGTGCAACTGTAAATGGAACTGTCTTCTTAATTTCTCTTTTGGCTGCTTCATTATTGGTGTATAGAAATGCAACATATTTCTGTACATTGATTTTGTATCCTGCAACTTTCTTGAATTCATTTATCAGTTCTAGTAGTTTTGGGTACAGTCTTTCGGGTTTTCCATATATAGTATCATGTCATCTGCAAATAGTGAAAGTTTTACTTCTTCCTTACTGATTTGGATGCCCTTTTTCTTTTTGTTGTCTGATTTCTGTGGCTAGGACTTCTAGTACTATGTTGAATGTAGTGGTGAGAGTGGACATCCTTGTGTTATTCCTGATCTTTGGGGAAAAACTCAGTTTTTCACCATTGAGTATGATGTTCGCTGTGGGTTTTTCATATAAGGACTTTATTATGTTGAGGTATGTCTCCTCTAGACCTACTTTGTTGAGGGTTTTATCATGAATAGATGTTTAACTTCGTCAAATGCTTTTTCTGTGTCTACTGAAATGATCATATGATTTGTATCCTTTCTTTCACTGATGTGATGCATCACATTGATTGATTTACATATAGTGAACCACCCTTGGATCCAGAAAATAAATTCCATTTGATCGTGATGAATGATTTTTTTTAAGGTATTGTAGGAGTTGGTTTGCTAGTATTTTGTTGGGGATTTTTGCATCTATGTTCATCAGAGATACTGGCCTCTGGTTTTGTTTTATTGTGGTGACTTTATCTAGTTTTGTTATCTGGGTGATGAAGCCCTCAAAGAATGAATTTGGAAGTTTTGCTTCCTGTTCTATTTTTATAATATTTTTAGAAGAAAAGGAATAAACTTTTCTTTAAATGTTTCTTAGAAATCACCTGTGAAGCCCTCTGGTCCTGGAGTTTTATGATTATTGATTCAATTTCATTGCTGGTAATCAGTCTGTTCAAATTTTCAATTTCTTCCTGCTTCAGTTTTGGTAGGTTATGTGTTTCTAGGAATTTATCCATTTTTCCTAGGTTGTCCAATTTGTTGGCATATAATTTTTTGGGAATATTCTCTTACAACTGTATTTCTGTGGTGTTTTAGTTGTGATTTTGTTTGAGTCCTCTCTTTTTTTGATAAGTCTGGCTAGAGATTTATCAATTTTATTTATTTTTTCAAAGAACCAGGTTCTGGTTTCATTGATCTGTTCATGTTTCTGTATCATATATTTCTGCTTTAATCTTTATTTCCTTCCTTTTGCCAGTTTTGGGTTTTGTTTGTTCTTTTGGAGGCTCCTTTAGGTGTAGGTTAGGTTCTTTATATGAGATTTTATTTTGCTGCTTGAGGTAGGCATGTATTGTAATAAAGTTTCCTCTTACAACCACTTTTGCTTCATCCTAAATGTTTTGAACCATTGTGTGTTCATTTTCATTTGTTACCATGTATTCTTTCATTTCTTCCTTGAATTCTTCATTAACCCATTTATTGTTTAGCAGCACATTATTTAACCTCCATGTATTTGTGCTCTTTCCAGATTTCTTCTTGTGGTTGATTTTCAGTTTCACAAAATTGTGGTCAGAAAAGATGCATGGTGCGGGACGATGGCAATGGAGTAGGAGCACTTTGTCCCACCAATACAAGTAGCTAACTACCAAATCACCCTAAATACTCCAGAAATCGCCCTGCAGACTTACAGAACAAACTGCACAACTAAAGGTAGAAAAAAGGCCACACAAAAGAAGGTTGGAAGTGCAGAGACATGTTTTGAGAGAGAAAAGGATTGTGGATGCTATGGTGGGGAGGGAGTAACAGGTGCAGAAGGTTGAGAGATGGACTAACACACAGGGGAGCCCATGGGGAAAACAAATCCCCATAGCAATTGGCTTAGAGTGAGAAGAGTCGAATTACGTCAGTCCTTGCAACCAGCAGGGCATAATTCTACAGTTTTAAAGGTAAGTAGGCTTGGCTGGGGGAGAACTGGAGGGCATTGTGCTGCTGTTGGAGAAGGCAGTACAAACAGTCCACGGACATACAGCATGGAAACAGTGATCTGAAGAGCCCCTGAGCAACAGAATGGGCAGGTTATCTGCTCATCTTGGAGCATATCCTAGAGAGGCAGTGTTCATAGACTCCCCTCTGGGAACAAAGAACTAGCAGGTGCCATTTCCCTCCCCAATCCCTCAGCAGAAGCACAGAGCCACCTGCTGGAAGTGGCACAGTGCTGACACTGGAGACCTAACTTGCTTACATCAAGCCCTGCCCTCCACCCCCCAGTGCTCCAGCGGAACCAACCTTCCAAGTCACTAGCATCAGTCCCAGAGAGGGACGGCCCCTACCCCAGAAGACCAGCCCAAATCCCTGCCCACACCACAACTCCACACCCAGGAGTTCTGAAGGGGCTTGGTTCCAGCAGCACCGCTGAAAGGTCTCATTTCACACAGACCAGAGCACATCTAACTGAAACTCGCCATATTCAGGACAAGGACCAAACATTATCCACAACAGGCAAAGTGAGCCTCCACTGGCGAAGGCATGAAGGATAAAGCAAACACAAGAGCACAGCACACAAAGCGGACACTGGAGACATTCCCTGAAGCACCAGGCCCTGGGTAACAGCAGAAACTGCACTAAGGGCACCACAGGACTTCTTCTTCATAAGGCCATTACCCTGAAGAACAGGAGACACAGTTGACTATCCTAACACATACAAGCAGACACAGACACTTACACAAAATGCGAAAACAGAGGAATTTGTGACAAATGAAAGAAAAGGACAAGACTATGGCCAGAGAGCACTGCAAAGCACTCCAGGACCTCTTCCTCATAAAGCCACTATTTTCAAAAGCAGAAGATATACCTCACTTTCTTAACACAAAGAAATAGACACAGAGAGGTAGACAAAATGAAGAAACAAAGAAATTCATCCCAAATGAAAGAACAGGACAAGGCCACAGGCCAAGATATAAGCAAAACAGATATAAGTAACATGCCTGATAAAGAATTTAAAGTAATGATCATAAAGATATTCACTGGACTTGAGAAAAGAATAGAAGACATGAGTGAGACTGGTAAAACAGATAAGAAATAACACAGCGGAGACGAAGAACTCAATAAACAAAATGATAACAGGCTTGATGGAATGAACAGCAGGCTGGAAGAAGCAGAGCAACAAATTAATGAACTAGAAAACAGAGTAATGGAAAGTAATCAAGATGAAAAAGAGACAAAAAAATTATGGAAAACGAGAATAGACTTAAGGAACTCTGGGACTCCATCAAACATAATAACATTTGCTTTACAAGAGTCACAGAAGAGAGAAAAAAGGGGGTAGAAAATTTATTTGAAAAATAATAGCTAAAAAAAAAATAATAGCTAAAAACTTCTCTAATATGGGGTAGGAAACAAATATCCAGATGAAGGAGGCACAGACACCCCCACCAAAATCAACAAAAGCAGATGTATACCAGACATAATGTAATTAAACTGGCAAAATACAGATATTAAAAAAAGTATTTAAAGCATCAAGAAAAAGAAAACACTTAAATACAAGGGAAAACCCATAAAGCTATCTGAGGATTGTTCAGCAGAAACTTTGCAGGCCATTAGAAAGTTGCATGATATATTCGAAGTGCTAAATGGGAAAAATTTGGAGCCAAGAATACTCTATCCAGGAAGGTTATCATTCAGAATAGAAGGAGAGACAGTTTCCAAGACAAACAAAAAACTAAAGGAGTTCATGACCACTAAACCAGCCCTACAAGAAATTTTAGAGGGGACTCTTTGAGTGGAAAGGAAAGATCAATATTGACAGTATAAAGGTAGAAAACACAAAAGTAGTAAAAATGACTATTTCTGTAAAAAGTCAGTCAAGGATGTAAAAAATGACACCACATACCTAAAACATAGGGAGGAGAGGAGTAAAGAATGGGTTCAAACTAAAATGACCCTCAGCTTAATACAGACTGCTACATGGAGAAGATGTTATATACAAAGCTAATGGTAACTACCAATCAAAAACAAGTGCAAAGAATAAGGAGAAAGAAATCCAAATATATCACTAAATAAAACCATCAAACCATGAAGGAGAGAAAGACAAGAAAGGACCAGAGAAAATATCCAGAAACAACCACAAAAGCAGTAATAAAATGGTAATAAACACATATCTATCAATAATTACCTTGAATGCAAAAGGACTAAACACTCCAGTTAAAGGACATAGGGTGACAGAATGGATAAAAAGACAAGACCCATCTATATGCTGCCTACGACAGACCTATTTTACACCTAAAGACACCTTCAGAGCGAAAGTAAGGGGATGGAGAAAAAGTCATCATGCAAATGGATGTCAAAAGAAAGCCAGATTAGTGATACTTATAAGAGACACACTAGGCTGTAATACAAAGACTGTAATAAGAGACAAAGAAGGACACTATACAATAATAAAGGGTACAATCCAACAAGATGATAAAACAATTGTAAATATTCATGAACCCAAATACATAAAAGTTAATAACAGACAAAATAATTAATAATAATACAATAATAGCAGAGGAATTTAACCCCCCACTTACATAAATGGATAGATCATCTAAACAGAAAATCAACAAGGAAACAGTGCCTTTGAATGACACACTGGAGCAGATGGACTTAACATATACGAATATATATGATATATTCAGAACATTCCATCCTAAAGCAGAATATACATTCTTTTCAAGTACACACAGAACATTCTCCAGAATAGATCACATATCAGACCACAAAACAAGCCTCAACAAATTTGAAAAGATGAAGTTATACCAAGCATCTCTTCTAAACACAACATCATAAAACTCTAAGTCAACCACAGGGGAAAAAAATCTGGAAAGACCACAACTACAGGGAGGTTAAATAACATGCTACTAAACAATGAATGGATCAACCAGGAAATAAAAGAAAAAATAGAAAAGTACATGGAAACAAATGTAAATGAAAAGACAGCGGCTCAAAACCTTTGGGATGCAGCAAAAGCTATTCTAAGAGGGCAATTTAAACCAATGCAGGCCTACTTCAAGAATAAAGAAAAATCTCAAAGGAACAATCTAACCTTATTTATAACTAAACAAGCTAGGAAAAGAACAAACAAAATATAAAACCAGCAGACGGAAAGAAATAATAAAGATTAGAGCAGAAATAAATGATGTAGAAAAAAAAACAATAGAACAGATTAACAAAATGAGCTGTTTCTTTGAAAAATTAATAAAATTATTAGCCACTAGCCAGACATATCAAGAAAAAAAGAGAAAGGACTGGAATAAATAAAATCACAAATGAGAGAAGAGAAATACCTACCAATACCACAGAAACACAATTACAACAGAATATTATGAAAAACTATATGCCAACAAATTAGATGACCTAAAAGAAATGGATAAATTCTTGGAAACATATAACCTGCCAAAACTGAAATAGGAATAAATAGAAAATTTGAACAGAGTGATTACCAGCAACTAAAATTTAATCAGTAATCAAAAAAGTCCCGACAAACAGAAGTGTGGGACCAGATGGCTTCACAGGTGATTTCTACCAAACATTTAATGAAGAGTTAATGTCTATTCTTCTCACACTATTTCAAAAAATAGAAAAGGAAAACTTCCAGTTCATGCTATGAGGCCAGTATCACCCTGAGACTAAAATCAGATAAAGATAACACAAAAAAAGAAAACTACAGGCCAATATCTCTGATGAACACAGATGCAAAAATCCCCAACAAAATACTAGCAAACCGAATCTAATAACATATTTAAAAAAATCATTCACCACGATCAAATGGGATTTATTTGTGGGATGCAAGGGTGGTTCAATATCTGCAAATCAATCAAACTGATAACATTACATCAATAAGAGAAAGAATACAAACCATATAATCATTTCAATATACACAGAAAAAGCATTTGATGAAGTACAACATCCATTCATGATAAAAAACCTCAACAAAGTAGGTCTAAAGGAGACATACCTCAACTTAATAAAGTCCTTATATGAAAAACCCACAGCAAACATCATACTCAATGGTGAAAAACTGAGAGTTTTTCCCCAAAGATCAGGAATAACACAAGGATGTCCACTCTCACCACTTACATTCAACATAGTACTAGAAGTCCTAGCCACAGAAATCAGACAACAAAAAGAAATCAAGGGCATACAAATCAGTAAGGAAGAAGTAAAACTTTCACTATTTGCAGATGACATGATACTATACATGGAAAACCCGAAAGACTGTACCCAAAACTACTAGAACTGATAAATGAATTCAAGAAAATTGCAGGATACAAAATCAATGTACAGAAATCTGCTGCATTTCTATACACCAATAATGAAGCAGCCAAAAGAGAAATAAAATAGTCCCATTTACAATCGCACCAAAAACAATAAAATATCTAGGAATAAACTTAACCAAAGGTGTGAAGGATTTATACTCTGAAAACTATAAAACATTGATGAAAGAAAATGAAGACGACACAAACAAATGGAAAGACATTCCATGTTCATGGGTTGGAAAAACAAATATTGTTAAAATGTCTATACTATCCAAAGCATTCTACAGTTTCAATGTAATCCCAATCAAAATGCCAACAATATTTTTCACAGAAATAAGAACAAATAATCCTAAAATTTGCACAGAACCACAAAAGATCCCAAATAGCCAAAGCAATCCTGAGAAAGAGAAATAAAACTGGAGGTATCACAATTCCAGTTTTTAAGTTATACTACAACGCTGTAGTAATCAAAACAGTACAGTACTGGCACAAAAATAGACGCACAGATCAATGGAACAGAATAGCAAACCCAGAAATAAACCTACAATTATATGGTGAATTAATCTTCAACAAAGCAGAGGAATATCCAATGGGAAAAAGAGTCTTTTCAATAAATGGGGTTGGGAGTAGTGCATGGTAACATGCAAAATAATGAAACTGGACCACTTTCTTATACCATACACAAAATAAATGCAAAATGGATTAAAGACCTAAATGTGAGTCCTGAAACCATAAACATTCTAGACGAGAACACAGGCAGTGACTTCTCTGACATTTGTGGTAACATTTTTCTAGATATGTCTCCTGAGGCAAAGGAAACAAAAACAAAAGTGAACTATCAAAATAAAAAGCTACTGCACAGTGAAGGGAACAATCAACAAAACTAAAAGGCAGCCTATGGATTGGGAGAGGATATTTGCAAATGACATATCCGATATAGGGTTAGTATCCAAAATATGTAAAAAACTTACTAAACTCAAGACCCTAAAAACAAATAATCCAGTTAAGAAACAGGCAGAAGCCATGAATATACTTTTCCAAAGAAGACAGAGATGGCCAATAGGCACATGAAAAGATGCTCAACATCACTCACCATCAGGGAAATGCAAATCAAAACCACAATGAGATACCACCTCATGCCTGTCAGAATGGCTAAAATCAACAACACAAGAAACAAAAAGTGTTGGCAAGAATGTGGAGAAAAAGGAACCCTCTTGAACTGTTGGTGGTAATGCCTATTGGTGCAGCCACTGTAGAAAACAGTATGGTAGGTTCCTCAAAAAGTTAAAATTAGAACTTCCATAGGACCCAGCAATTGCACTACTGGGTATTTACCCAAAGAATACAAAAACACTAATTCAAAGGAATACATGCACCACAATGTTTATAGCACCATTATTTTCAATAGCTAAGATATGGAAGCAGCACAAGTGTACATCAATTGTAAATAGATAAAGAAGATGTGGTATATATGTATACACACAATGGAATATTATTCAGCCAGTAAAAGAAATGAAATAATGACAATTGCATGACAACTGCAATGACATGGATGGAATTAGAGACTATAATGCTAAGTGAAATAAGTCAGAGAAAGACAAATACCATATGATTTCACGCATATATGGAATTTATGAAACAGAAGAGACAAACAAAGGGAAAGAAAGAGACAAGGTAAGAAACAGACTGTTAACTAAAGAGAACAAACTGATGGTTACCAGAAGGGAGGTGGGGGGGGATGGGTAAAATATGTGATGGGGATTAAGGAGTGCAATTGTTGTGATGAGCACTAGATGATGTATGGAATTGACAAATCATAATACTGTACACCTGAAACAAATAGAACACTGTATGTTAACTATCAGGAATTAAAAAATAAGAAGAAAAGATGAATGGTGTGACTTAGATCTTGTTTAATTTGTTGAGACTTCTTTTGTGACCTGATATTTGATCTGTAGTGGAGAGTATTCCATGTACACTTGAAAAGAATATATATTCTGCTGTTTTAGGATGGAATGTTCTGAATATACCTGTTAAATTCACCTGGTCCAGTGTGTCATTGTTTCCATGCTGATTTTCTGTTTGGATGATCTGTCCATTGATGTAAGTAGGGTGTTTAAGTTCTCTACTATTATCGTATTACTACCGATTAATTCCTTTATGTTTGTTATTAACTGTTTAATGTATTTGGGTGCTCCCATGTTGGGTGCATAAATACTTACAACTGCTATATCTTCTTGTTGGATTGTCCCCTTTATTATTATATAATGTCCTTGTCTCTTGTTACAGTCTAGTTTGTCTAAGTACTGCTAGTCTGGCTTTCTTTTGACATCCCTTTGCTGGATAAATGTTTCTCTATCCCCTCACTTTTAACTGCAGTTTCAGTAAAGACCATGACAGCACCCTGGATTTTGACCCCTCCCCAGCAGTAATGAGACACTGGGGTGGTGTCAGCAGAGGCCTAATGGAGATTCAGGACTCCCGCCACTGCCCTCATGAGTAATGAAACCATTCTCCTCTCCCATCCTGTCAATGAAGACCATGTGAGGAGCAGTAACAAGGCACTCCTGTGCTCTTCCTAGCCAGGGTGGAAATCAGTGGAGGCCTACTAGACAGCCTACACTATAATCACTCTGCAGTAATGAAGAAGTTCTCCAACCTCCAGGTGCCATGATTCATTGTTTGCATACAAATAATACTTTTGAATTAAAAAAAGGAACAGAGCTTCAGAGACATGTGGAACTATAATGAAAGTTCTAATATTCATGTCACATGAATCCCAGAAGGAAAAAGAGGATAAGGCTGAAAAATACTCAGAGAAAAAAAGGATGAACATTTTCTGAATTTGGCAAAAGATAAACCTGCAAATTCAAGAGGCTACATAAATGTCAAATAGAATAATTCCAAAGAAATCTATGTCAAGACACATCATATTAAAACCTCAAAATTAAAGACTAAGAAAAATCTTGAAAGCAGCCTGGGGTGGGGGGAGCACAGTACCTACAGGGGAAAAACAACTCAAATAACAGAAGATTTCTCATTAGAAACCATGGAGGCCAGAAGGAAGTACAGCTTATCATGGACTACTACTCAGCAATAAACAGGAATGTACTATTGATACATGCAACAAGTTGGGTGAACCTTAATTATACTGAGAAAAAAAACAACAAAAACTCAAAAGATTACCTATTGTTTTAAATAAAAAAAGAAAAAAATTAAAAAAGAAAAAAAAGGTTACCTATTATATGATTCATTCTATATGACATTGTCAAAATGACAAAATTACTGAGATAGAAAACAGATTAGTGGCTGCCAGGGATTAGGTAACTAGTGTGGGGAGGGAGGGATATAGCTATGGCTATAAATGGGCAATACAAGGGATCCTTGTGGTGATGGTCGCTTAAGAATCTACACATGTGATAAAATCACATATGCACATTAGAACAATGTCAAACTCCTGGTTTTGACATTGTACTATAATTTGGTAAAATATAACTATTGGAAGAAACTGGGTGAAGGGTACATGGGACTTCTCTGTATTATCTCTGCAAATATCTACGAATCTATAACTGCAAAACAAACAAACAAAAAACTATGTGCAATAACTGACTCAATAATTCCACTCAGTTTTTAAAAAACAACGGAATTTCACAAATATTTGTTTATTAGGCTGTTTTTTATAGGACTATGAAGTAAAAATTTTCAAAACTCTTTATCTCAACAGCATGGGATTAAATAAAAATGGTATACCCACAATCACTGAAAATATCATCAACATGCAAAAAGATTTTTGTTGTATTAAGTCTTTTTAAAAAGCAGATTATAAAACAATATATAAAATAGTATTGCATATTTATGGAAATATATATGTATACACATATAAAAAGCAAGATAAAGAAATACACACCAAGTGTTTATCATCTATGGGTAGAAGGATTATAGTAATTTTACTTTTTTTATATCTTTCAAACCGTCAATAGTATGTATCATTAGACTGGGCATACAAAAATATTTCACACAGAAAAATAAAATAAATTTATAAAAAAGTTTACAAAAACATTCACTAACATAAAATAAATGTAATACAGAAAACCAAAGATGAGTGTAGTTTTACTTTATATCTAAGATACTAACACAGATAAAAAGACATGAAAAAAAACGGTTAAGGTAATAGGGAAAAATAATGGTAACTGTCATGGTAAAAATTTACTTAATTCACAAATCACTATATAAGGTAGAAAACCATCAGTGAGCTACTTTTCAAACTGAAATTTAGGATTACAGCAATAAGGGACAAGTTTTCTTCACTCTTCCTGCTGGCAACAAGCTCCCAATTCTCTGTTTAACTACATTTCTGACATCTTTTAGTAAGTAGTAGTTCTACATTTGAAGACATAGTCATGTTTTCATTGACTGTGCCAAACCAGATTAGTCTTCTGCTTCTCATAATTCATGTAACAGCTTGAATAAAACAATATAAATTTACAGAATTTAAAAAAAAATCTAGCTAATGACATTGTTGCTTCCCTCCTATGAATCTCTACAGTCCACTGTTTTTTGGTACCGATCTGGTGGTACTTTCATATTCTGCCTCTTACAGCTACTTTTGTGTTTGTCTTATCTGTCCCAGTAGATTGAGTCCCCTAAGGTCAGGCCTATGTCATACTGATCTTTACCTATCCTGAAATGTCTAGCAGAATACACTGCACACAGTTAATACTGTCTTGTTCTATTAGGTGTGCAATAAGATTATGAACATTTCAAATCAGGCATGCCACCCTCTGCTTTTTGTAATCCCTACAGTACATAGTTTAGGTCTAGACATAATGATATCCAATGTATCCTTGCTGATTTCTACTTAGTGAAACACCTTTAAGAAATACATTCTACAAGCATGGTATCTGACAGTGTTAGAGACAGAAATTTTGATACATATTGGTAAAAGAACATAAAGTAGTACCTAACTTTAGACTCATAAAAAAATAGAGGATTTACATATGGTAGAAGTTCATAAACTGGATTAAGAATTCTAAGGAAAAGCAAAGAAGAAAACTAACAGTAGAGAAAATAAATTTTGTGAAAGTATATTCCTAATAAGCTTAAGTAAAATTACAGAAAGAACTGGAAAGTCACAGCAATTCTTTCCCTGGAGGGTTTATAAATTGTGTCTATGAAGATGTAGCCACAAACATGATTAGAGGCAAGGGGAAGGTATAAAATGACTTACTGTATGAACATAAAGCGTGTGAACAAATAGTGTGAATAAAAAAATATATGGCAAGACTATAAACAGAACCCAGACAACTTTATCAATGGCTGCCCCCCTTTACTTCCTCAACAAGCACACAAGACGACTAAATTCTACTGTGCTTACATGTGCCTTTCATGCATGTCATTGTTGAAGGACACAACTCAATGACTCGAACAGCAAAAGTTCCTGGTTCCTCTCCTGGCACTGTCAAAATGGAAATCTAAAAAGTGGAAACAAAATATTAGACATAGCTGGTAGATCTCATTTTCATTATTCTATCATTAAAGTGCAGTTTACTTTCAAACTGAGTGTCTTTTCTCAAACTCCACTGATGTTTGAAAAAATTTAACTTGTAAGGGTTTAATTTAGAACAGAATTTGAAACATGTAACATGAACATGTGTCCGAACATCAAATTTCTGCATTATTTATATACTTATATATCATATACATTGCATTCATATAATTCATAGACAATGAATATTTCAAATATCTTTAATATTTAATTCTTCACTTATTTTCAAAGGATTCAATTATGACTTATTTCTGAATTGTATACACTTCAGTATTTGAAAACAGATCATATTAAATCAATTTTGATTATTCATAATGGCTAAAAGCAGATATAGGGTACTAAAATTTAAAAATGTTATAAATCCCAAAGATATTGAAATAAGCAAAGTAATTGGTCAACATATACCAAAGTACAGCTGAACATATACCAAAATGTTTCAAAATGAAGGTCTTCAAATTAATTTAAGGACTCCATTAATAAAATTAGAAACCCAGAATTTAGAGTAAAGTGGAAAATTATTTTTAAGTAATGTTTATTGATATGCAGTATGCTGATATGCTATAGGCACTACTAATATATTACATGGCTTTATACTTACAACTTTAAATGACCATCAGGTCAATGTTTCTCTATAAAACCAAAAGTTTCAATATGAATTCTCAATAATCATCAATCTGAGGAAACTATATCCTCTCATATATAAAATACTTGCCAAAAGGTAAAGCCCTATTTATACTTTTATCTGTGAGCACTAAATGCCTAGATTTTGACTGGTGATGTCACATTGATAGCCCACACAGGAAATGCCTACAAGCTTTCAAAACAGAAATTCTTTTAATAACCCTGACTATTCTACTATCATATTCCTCGTAAGTCCATTTTGGGGTTTAATATGTCTCAAAAACTGTGTTCTCCATATTCCTCTTAACTCCCTTTTGCTACTGGCTGTCCATGATACAAAATGTTGTACCTTAAAGAGAGAGGAACCACTAAAACATGAATCTAATGTTGTACATTATCAAATGATTATGACTAAAAACATGTGCATAACCAGAAAGGTATCTTAGGGACTGCACCAACATGGAAGTTCAGGCATACCACATTTTATTGCACTTCACTCTATTGCACTTTGCAAATACTACATTTTTTTTTTTTTTTTTAACAATTGAAGGTTTGTGGCAACCTTGCATTGAGCAAGTCTATTGGTTTTTTCCAACAGCATTTTGCTTACTTCATGTCTCTGTCACATTTCGGTAATTCTCACAATATTTCAAACTTTTTCATTATTATATTTGTTATGGTGATCTGGGATCAGTGATCTTTGATGTTACTATTGTAATTGTTTAGGGGCTCCATGAACTGTGCCCATATAGAATAGCAAATTTAACTGATAAATGTTTTGTGTGCTCTGACTGTTCCACCAACCAACCATTCCCCAGTCTCTACCCTCTCCTTGGGCCTCCCTATTCCCTGAGACACAATGATATTGAAATTAGGCAAATTAATAACCCTATAATGACCTCTAAGTGTTCAAATGAAAGGAAGAGTCACACATCTCTCATTCTAAGTCAAAAGCTAGAAATAATTAAGCTTAGTGAGAAAGGCGCATTGAAAGCCGAGATAGGCCAAAAGCCAGGCATCTTGTGCCAAACAGCTAGCCAAGTTGTAAATGCAGAGGAAAACTTCTTGAAGGAAATTAAAAGTGCTACTCCAGTGAACATGAGAATGATAAGAAAGGGAAACAGCCATATTGCTGATACGGAGAAAGTTTCAGTGGTCTGGATCAAACCAGCTAAAACATTCCCTAAGCCAAAACCAAATATAGAGCAAGGCCCTAACTCTTTTTAATTCTATGAAGGCTGAGAGAGGTGAGAAAGTTACAGAAAAGTTTGAAGCTTAGCCAAAGTTGGTTCACGAGCTTTAAGGAAAGAAGCCATCTCCATAAAGAAGTGCAAGGTGAAATAGCAAATACTGATATAGAAGCTGCAACAAGTTATCCAGAAAATGTAGCTAAGATAATTCATGAAGGTGGCTATGCTAAAGTACAAATTTTCCAGGTAGATCAGTCTTCTATTGGAAGAAGATGTCATCTAGGGCTTTCATAGCAAGAGAGAAGTCAAGACCTGGCTTCAAAGTTTCAAAGGACAGGCTGACTTTAAAGGCTAATGTAGCTGGTGACTTTAAGTTGAAGCCAATGCTCATTTACCATTACAATAATTCTAGGGCCTTTAAGAATTATGTTAAATCTACTCTCCCTGTGCTCTGTAAATGGAACAACAAAGCCTGGATGACACAACATGGTTTACTGAGTATTTTAAGCCCACTGCTGAGACCTACTGCTCAGAAAAGATTGCTTTTAAAATATGAATGCTCATTGACAGTGAACCTGGTCACCCGAGAGTTCTGATGAAGATGTACAAGATTAATGTTGTTCTCATGCCTGATAACACAACATATTTTCTGCAGTTTATGGATCTAGGAGTAATTTTGACTTTGCCATAGATTGTGATTCCTCTGATGGATCTGAGCAAAGTAATTTGAAAACCTTCTGCACAGAATGCACCATTCTAGATGCCCTTGAGAACACTCATGATTAATGGGAAGAGGTCAAAATATCAAAATTAATAGGGGTTTGGAGGAAGTTGGTTCCAACCCTCAGGAATGACTTTGAGGGGTTCAAGACTTCAGTGGAGGAAGTAACCGCAGATGTGGGGAAACAGCAAGACAACTAGAATTAGAAGTGAAGCTTGAAGAAAGGATTATATGGCTACAATCTCATGATAAAACTTGAATAAATGAGGAGTTGCTTCTCATGGATGAGCAAAGAAAGTGATTCTTGAGATGGAATCTACTTCTGACAATGATGTTGTGAAGATTGTTGAAATGACAACAAAGGATTTAGATATGATATAAACTTAGTTGATAAAACAAAACAGATTTTGCTGGGACTGACTCCCAATTTTCAAGGAATTTCTCCTGTGGGTAAAATGCCATCAAAAAGCATTGTATGCCAGAGAAACCATTCATGAAAGAAGAGTTAAATGATGCAGAAAAGATTATTGTCTTATTTTAAGAAATTGTCATAGTCACCCAAACCTTTAATAACCACCACCCTGATCAGTCAGCAGCCATCAACATCAAGGCAAGACCCTCCACCAGCAAAAAAGATTAGAATTCACTGAAAGCTCAGAAGATGGTTAGCAGTGTTTAGAAATAAAGCATTTAATTAAGGTAAGTACATTTTTTAGACATAATGCTATATTGCACACTTAATAAACTACAGTGTAGTGTAAACATAACTTTTATATGCACTGAGAAACCAAAAAAATCATCTGACTTGCTTTATTGTGACATTTGCTTTACTGCGGTGTTCTGGAACTACTCACAATATCTCTGAGGTATGCCTGTATTTCTTCTGTTTCCTACAACCATCATGTCTAAATACAGTCAGTAATCCCCTACCCCAGTACCTTCTGTGTCCTGAACTGAGAAGGTACTGTCTTAAATCTCATAGAGATTAATAAAAGCCATCAAAAGGGAATTCCCTCAATCCTCTAATACCACTTTCATAAAATTTATCTAAACTTACACCTATTCTTTCCTCTCTTTAAGTCTCATTATATATGCTTCAAAAATTTAAAGAGGAAAAAACCCAAGTAGGAAACAAAGAAAAGCATACCAAATGTATATTTTAGACTGATCACTCTGATAGCTCTGTGGAGGATGGATCTGAAGGAGACAAGATGAAAGGCAGAACAAAAAGTTAGAAGGCAGAAATAATGAGGTCCAAAACCAGAGCAGTGAGAATAAGGACGGAGAGGAAAAGCAGATTGTAGCAACTTCTAAAAAGTACAATGAGAGGACCTGGAGGCTCAGGAGATACCAGAGATGGGAGGAAGTTGTTGTTAGTTGGAAGGATGTCAATGCTTTTCATTAAGGTAGGGAGCACTGGATGAGTAGTTTTGAGAGGGAAGATGGTGAGTTCAGCTTGGAGTATGTTCAGTTTGAGGGGCTTTTGAGACAGATGTCCAGCAGGAAGTTTGGCCAACATTCCTGGGAGATACAGAAATGGCTGTCACCAACATTTATGCAGAGTTAGAACCATGAGAGTATATGGAGTCAAGCAGCAAGTGTGCACAGAGCAAGAGATAATGTGGGCTGAAACAAGAACCCTGAGGAGCCCCAACATTTAAGAGGAGGACAGAGCCCACAAAAGAAGCAGAGAGGGAATATTCAGAGAGTTATGAGGAGAACCAGGAAAGCAGTGTCATGGAAGTCAAAAAAGGGAATAATCAACATTGCTAAATGTACCAAAAAAGACAAAAACCAAAAAAATGTCCTGTGGTCCTGACCATTATAAAGTTATTAATAAACTTAGCAAGAAAAATTGTGGTAGAAATGTGGAGATAGAAGCTGGGTCTAGAAATGAATGAGAGGTAAGGAGCTGGAGGCAGCAAGTATAGATACTGTCTTTTTTTTTTAAAGATTTTATTTATTTATTTGACAGAGATAGAGAGCACAAGTAGGCAGAGAGGCAGGCAGAGGGAGAAGGAGAAGCAGGCTCCCCACTGAGGAAGGAGCCCGATGCGGGGCTCGATCCCAGGACTCTGGGATCGTGACCTGAGCCGAAGGCAGCCGTTTAACCGACTGAGCCACCCAGGCGCCCCAGCAAGTATAGATACTGTCTTAAAAATGCTGACAAGAACAGGTGAGAGATTGGATACAATTAGAGATGGGGGCAAAGTCAAAGGAGAATTTTTTTTGTTTCTTGTTTTTGTCTTTTTAATTTTTAGTTTTGGAACAGAAAATGCTAGTACATGTGTATAGGTTTGAGGGGAAGGTGCCAATAGCAGGGAAAGCCTGAAGACACAGGAGAGAGAGCAAGCATACAGGGTGGTGTGTGTGTGTGTGTGTGTGTGTACGTACGTACACGCGTGAGAGCCAACAGCATTTGTGAAAGGGGCTGCTGGCCTTGGACAAGGAGGGGAGCCCCCTCATTAGTCTCTGTACTTGTGCATTAGTTGTGGGTGCTGGGGTAGGAGCTCCAGGGTCACTGTGCTTAATAGGTGGCCTTGCTTTTCTTAGTGAAGCAGGGGGTGAGGTGAAAGAGCTAAAAGAGAGAAGGGTGGGTAAAATTACGTAAAGATTTGGATGAGGCAATGAGGGGAAAGGGAGAGGGAGCTATCTGAGGCCAGTGGAAAAACTAACTGATAGTAGGCAGAGGGTCCAGATGAATGAGGTTGGCAACCCGAACTCTGTGGCTGTGCCAGTCTGTCTGGTTGTGTGGTTTTCTCAAGTATCCCTCTGTAATCCAGATGTAGATTATAGCCTCATCCAGGGACAGGATTTTCCTCTGTGGGTGCAGTAGAACATGGCTACATGGGAATTGAAGGTATTGGGGGAAGGGCAGTTCAGAAGATTAACCATGGGGTCTAGGACATGGAAAAGGAAGAGGGCAGAAGGAAGCTGGTAAACTGGGAGGAAAAAGAGGGGACAAGGAATTGTAAGTCTCTTAACAGGTCAACGAGCAGACTGGGTGAGGGTAAGAGAATGGAAGAGCTGAAAGGATAGGGGCAGATTAATGCCACTGTATACCCATAACCTCCAGACTCAACTGGGCCATCGATGCTGTGCAGCCATCTGACCATGAGATAGGTCACTCTCCAACTCCTCACAGTTATTACTGTATACCCTTCTTTGAGCTTTGGCCTGTTAAGCACTCTTATACCCTCATTCTCAGGAGATGACCTCACTTTGTAATTTAAAGAGTAAATGGAGGGGCTCCAGGGTGGCTCAGTCAGTTAAGTGCTTGCCTTTGGCTCGGGTCCTGATCCCAGGGTCTTGGGACGGAGCCCTGAGTCGGGCTTCCTGCTCAGCAGGTAGTCTGCTTCTCCCTCTCCCTCTGCCCCTCCCCTGCTCGTGCTCTCTCTCTTGCTCACTCTCAAATAAATAAATAAATAAAATCCTAAAAAAAAAAAAAAAAAAAAAAAGTAAATGATCCTATCAGATGGGAACTCCCAGACCTACAAACAGTCCTGCATTCACCCTCTTATTTCAAGATGCCTCACATCCCATCTCAGGGCAATGCTTTTTACCTGTTCTCTGAATCCCATCCTCCCCAGCCTTTACCTGGACTTTGCTGCATTGTCTTCCTTTTCTCCTGGGTATCTTCAACCTTTCCTTCCCTCTCTACTAGCTCCAGCATCAGCTGAAATATACACAAATCTTTTAAAGAAAAGAAAAGCCTTCTTCACTTCCACATCTCTCTTCAGGAATCACTTCCTCTTTCCTACTCTTCACAGCTCAGCTTCTACAGAATTGTCTATTTTCTCTCTTCACTTTAATGCCTCCTTGTCATTCTTCAACACACTCACAAAGCTTATAGTTTACTGGAAGATACAGACAAGTTAACTGGTAATTATAGGACAGTGTGATGAGCACTACAATAGCTGCTGTACCAGTCCTTGCTCACGCTTGTCATGCTTAACTTAAATAGCTACTATTTATCTGTCTGTATCTATATCTTCCAGACTGCAAACTATAAGGGCAGAGATGCTATCATGGTTAGCACTGTCTTCAGATCTCAGCACACTGGATGGCATGTAAAAGACACTCATTGTTTACTGAATAATCATTCAGTATTTATTAATTAAAGTATTTATGCTCATATGCATAGCAAACATTTGTTTTATATATCAGAAAGCTTCTAACTTAAGGAATGTTTGGAACCTATTTTTAGCAGTAGCATATAGAAAAGGTCTGAGAGTCATACTAAGTAAGCTGATTTTATCAGTCACTGTGTAATCAGAAGAAGGGGCATACTTCTTGGAATTTAAGAGTTCAGACTGAGGAAAAACCAAAGGCATAAAGACATTCCTATAGAATTGGCAGTGAGGAGAAAGAAGAGGGTACTGAAAGGAACAATGGTGATGAGGAAACATTAGAACCAGAAATGTGTGCGGTACTCATTCACACCAGGCCTAATGGTAAGCTTACCACCACTGTTCTAGGGTTGGTTACCATAAAGCCTTTTCCTCCAAGGGTTTTAAATGTATTCTCTGGGGATTCTCTTTTTCTCCCCATAACAATATATTTTCAATTTCATAGAATAACTGTCAAAAACTAGGATTTAGTCCAATTTCCATAGAATAAAAATATTATATAAGATGTAATTATTTATCCTGCTGGAAGGAAATCTTTAAGAAACCAATATTATTACAGAATTGACATTATGTATTTTTTAAAAAATGCATTAAATACATTAGCACATATGGCTTAATACATTTTATTTCACCAATATTAATTTATACATAATACCATGTAGATTAGGTTAGCAACATTTATTAAAAAGTACAGGACTAAAATTACCTGTTGATCTGAATCCATTTTTAGTACAGATCTGTCTGTAATCAGGACTGACCTGGAGATCTGCCTGTAATGCACAAAACAGTTAATCAGTGATTCAGATTCCACAAATAAGTTTTATTTATAGTTATATAACTACCATATTTCAAAGATTTAAGTCATGATAAAAGTGTTGCCTCCTCAAGCCAAGTCAAACTCTAATCTTTTCTTGGCTCATCGAAGGGAGAATATTGTGGGGGCATCTGGGTGGCTCAGGTGGTTAAGAGTCTGCCTTCAGCTCAGGTCATGATCTTGCATGGGGCTCCCTACTCAGCAGGGAGTCTGTTTCTCCGTCCCCCTCTGCCCCCACCCCACTCGTGCTCTCTCTCTCAAATAAATAAATAAAATCTTAATAAAAAAAAAAGGAAAGGAGGATATGTGACCTGCAGACCAACCCCAGCTGATACAAAGGAGTCAAAATTAGACTGGACTCCCCTACAACCAGACTCAGTGGATATATTGGATATATCTTTGGTTTGGTACACATTTGTATCTAACTTGAAGAACACAGTCATACAGAAGTGTCAATATAATCACACAGATAAATTTTCCAGTGCTTCACCTTCCCTTAGACAGTGGGTGGAGGGGTGCCTTACCGGTATTGTACATGTGAGCATGTGTTCTCAGAAAAGTAACTGTCCTCCACAAGGAAATGCTTAGAGATTATTCTCTGACCAAACTGATCTATGATTGCTTTACATCTACAAAGAAGATAAACATAGCAAAAAAGTTCTCATTAATGATTACACAATTGAAAAATAAACATAATCAGCTACAATTTTGAATCTGAAACCAATTTCTTAGAAGACAATTTAAAACAGTATACAATTTCACATTTTGACATAAAACTGACACTAAATTACAGAATATATATTCTTGTTGCTTCTTTGAAATCTTTAAACTATAAACATAGAATAGAATTTAAGTATTTATTTTGAATACCATTAATAAGAATAATGTTAGTGTAAGTATTACAGTATAAGCATAAGCTTTCTAATGTTTAGGAATATAGAAGCTTTTCTTTTGTTTAGAAAAGGCTTTTTTCCCCTTAATAGATCTAAGAAAAGGAGAGAAAAGTTGATTAAATATCTTGTTATATCATTCACAGTCTGTAAAAGTCACTAAAGCCTTTTTATTTTTGTTAAGTGTTGCTTTCTCTTTTGTTCAAGAATAGCTATCTGGTCACACATGTGATAACGCTTTAAACAAACAAAAAAAGAGGGATAAAGCTTCTTTTAGTATGTTTCTACTTTACTTCAAAGGATGATCAAAAAAGATTTCTTTCAAGTGCTATTTCTAAATAAGGAAAACACTTATGCATGGACATTATCAGGTCTCTGTCACGTGATATGTGTTGGGACAATGAATCATATAGAACCCTCCACTGACCTTCTTTCAATGTGTCTAGATAAAAGGATGAAAATTAGAATCCATCTCCTTGCAGTGCCACAAGTTATAAATGTACTTTATAGGGCTCATTATCCAAACTAATGGACTAAGGGCAACATCCTTGAAATGGACTTACCAGTACTGACAAAGCCAGTATGTAATATCTCAGGAATGATATGCAAATGGCTGCATGGCTTTTTATTATGAAAATATCACAATTTACTTTTGTCACAGCTTCTCCTTTTGGGATCAGAATTATTTTATTAGAAATACATTTGTATGTTACTCCTCATAAAATGCAAGTAAATAATTTCAAACTTATACCATATTTTAAATATACTGATATAAATTAAAATATGCTATATCACTCTAAAAATAAGCCAATTAAGAGAGATTTACCAGGCACAAAACAAAATGATGAACACCCAAGACTGACAGTAAGAGAAATTTAATGTGTATTTCCTAAAGGCAGATTATGATATGTTTATTCTTGAATAAATGACATGCCACTGCTGCCAGGACAGACTGTGATACTTCATAATGTTAGATATACATAATACATATTTTAACCAATTAGCCACATATTAATACATGCTATATTACATTATTATTTGATTTTTTTCCCATCTCACCTCCAATTCCTTTCTCTTCCCCAGTTGTTTCTATGCATATGTCCTCACATTTCATTAAACTAGAGCTTTTGCGTTATAAAATACTTAACTGAACAGATATAAGGTATTTATACCTAGATATAGTATTTTCCAAAATAATTATTTAAAAACTGAAAAGATAAGTTACTTACTCAGTATCCTGTTTTAATACATTCACATACAATTTAAAACACAAGGTACTTTAGGCAATGGAGAAGAGAAATCTGCTGATCCATCATTAAACACTGATCCCTATTTGTCCTGGAAGCACTGACAAGCCTTTTTCTTACCTTTAAGTCAGAAACTATAGAAGTCAAGAGGGAATAATCTGGGCAGAAAAAAAGAGGGTGTTATAATCTATATCTTGATAGGGATTTGGGTTATTCAGATTTGTCATTTATCAAAACTCAGCTACTGAGCACTTAAGATTTGGGCACTTCACTGTATGTAAATTTTACTTCAAAAGGAAAGGCTATAAATAAATATTAAACTCTTAATGATAGGCATGCCAAGGTATTTAGGGGAAATTGTATTGATATCTGGAATTTACTTAGTGAAATTCTTAAGAAAGGTGAACAGATGGATAGAGGAATAAATATTTGGGTAGAAACATGATTAAGCAAGTAATATATTAAGATGTTAATTATAGAATCTGGGTTGTGGATATACAAATATTCATCCTGGAATTCTTTCAACATTGGTGTAGATTTGAAAATTTTCATCATAAAATGTTGGAATAAAATTGGTGGGGGGGGAAGGTTGGTGTTAGTATAAATCCTGGACTCTTAGTCTAAGTCTTCGCAAAGGACTCCCATTTAAATAAACCACACCATTAAATCTGGCCCTCAAGCTACTGGAGATCTTGTTTTGTAGGCTTCCAAACACTAACAGCGCTGCTTTGGTGGTGGCTACACCCTTGGTGACAGGTAGAAACTGGTTTCAGAAGTTATGGTATTATAAAGAACTACTAGTACCACTCAAAAGGGAGGTAAGGGTGTAGGAGGATTAGGGAGTATATAGGTCAATATACCAATAAATGTGCCTACTTATGCTGAAGCTTTCTAGATGAAACAGTGATTCTCAGAAGAGGAGGAGGAGGAGAAGGAGGAGGAAGAGGGAGCAAATCAGAATCACACCTGGGGGACTTTTTCAAATTATAAGTACCCCTGGAGATTCTGATAAACTCCCAAATCCCGGGGAAAAATCACTGTCGAGCATGCCACTGTTACTGTTGTAGTTTTAGGCTGTGCTAGGTAGAGAAAAGTCAAGAGCTATTGCTACAAAAAAAAAAAAAAAAAAAAAGGTGATTTCTGCAGAAATTGATGTGATGGTCACATATGCCCAATGTGGTAGATGATGGTAACAACTCACCTGATAGTCTCACTCTGAAGTACTAAGGCTCTAGGCCTGAGCAAGGCTGTTCAAACCAAAGCATGTTTAAGTAAGGAATAAGGTTTGTTTTCCCCCCAGATACTTGACTTACTATCATATATTAGGCCTAATTAGGAGAAAAATGAAGAAAGGAATATTAATTTGGGACCGAGACTTAGACTTTGTATTATAAAGATTAATATAAAAAATTAGGTGACACTTAAGTAATGGAAAATAGCACAATGAAACAGTACTGCCAGAGACATTAAAACACCCTTCCACATAAACCTGAGGAAGCCATTAAAGATTAACAGTATTCTGGATTTAGTTGAGGGCCTTGCTGAGCTTCATAAATAGTAAACTGAGGAGGAACACGATAGGAGTTCTCAATTACAGAGACACAAGGACCAAGCGGATCGTAAGAATCACTGAGTCCAGACAGAACATTTCTAGAGGTGAGTTTTCCAAATCAAAAATCACAACAGTTATTCAATTCTTGGTTCAATGATATGAGGACATATACAGCAAAATGATAAGGAAGAAAATGCTCAGCAAGATGAAAACTCTTTATCTGAAATTTGGCCCAGAAGAGAAATATAACATTATAACAAGTATCCAATGTCTATGATTTTCAGAATATCCCAACTAACTGTATGATAAGAAATGCAGCAATCACATGAAATAATAAAAAATACATAATTAAGAAAAACTGAAGATCCCCAATCATTGAAGGAAACAAAATAATTCTCTCTATTCACTATGCCCTTCCATGCTTTCTAAAACACGTTAGTTCAAATGTCACCTCTTCAATAAAACGATTCCAAAATGCTTATCATTCATTTTTCTTGGGTAAAAATCCACTCCAATAGTTTCAAATACATTAACAGATAGATAACTCCAAATCTATGATTCTGTGTTCTGACCAATCCCAAGCTCTGTATCCATATTTTTAACTGTGTCTTATCTATTTCTTTCTGTGTTTCTCAATGTGTTTCTGGATAGACTCCAAACCCTTTTTAAACCTAGCATACCCCTGGGGCACCTGGGTGGCTCAGATGGTTAAGTGTCTGCCTTTGGCTCAGGTCATGATCTCCAGGTCCTGGGATCAAGCCCCACATCTGGCTTCTGGCTCAGCGGGTAGTCTGCTTCTCCCTCTCCCTCTGCCTCTCTGCCTGCTCATGCCCTATCTGTCTCAAATGAATAAATAAAATCTTTTTATAAAATAAATAAACCTAGCATACCCCAAAATGAGTTCATCATGACTCCTTACCTGTTTCCCCCCTTGGAATACCTATCTCATGTAATGACATGACCAGCAGTCAGGTTCCCTAGCTTAGAAACTTTCTTCCCATATCTAATCTGCTACTCAATTTTGATTCTACCTTATAAAGATTTCTTGAAACTAGCTTCTTTTCTTCATCTCTACTATACTGCCTTAGACTTGTGTTTAGTCTAATAAGATAATGGACTGCTAGCAAGTCAGTAGCTCATTTGTTTGATGTAAATGACGGCATAACAATCATGTGCCAAGCACTGTTCTAAGATATAAGAATAAAAATATCTTATCCTTAAGGAGCTCCCAATATAATGAAGATGCAGACACAGGCAATTGTAAGATAATACCCAAGTCCAGGGTTAAGAAATGAGGACAGGACATCATTAGAGTCCTAAGGGAAGATATCTAACTAAACTTAGGGGGTAAAGGTGGAGTATCAGGGAATGCTCCTCAGAGAAAGTGGTAACATTAGCTGCTTTTAAAGGATGAAAACTAGTTAAGCAAGCAAATAAGAAGAACATTTCAGGTAGAAGGGCAGCATTTGCAGGGGTACAGAGGCAAATGAGAAAAGTACAGGGATCCACATACAGTTCAGTGTTAAATGACAATAAAATGGAAGCAGGGAGGGAAGAGAGATGAGCAGAGGCCAGATCCCAGAGCCTCACATGTCATGTAAAAGGGTCTTACACTTTATTCAGAAGTGATATAAAGCCACTGAAGCTTTTTACACAGGGAGGGACAGAGCTAGATCTGCATAATGAAAAGATCTCAATGTGTAATTATCTCATTAATTTATTTTTCTTTAATGTCCCCCAGTAGACTCTAAGCTCCATGCAAACAAAGACCATGATTGTCTTGTTCTCAGCTATATTCCTAGTGCATGAGACAAAGAAAACAACTAATACTTGTTGCATGGATGGGTAATGGATGGATAGGCAATGGAAGTATTCCGTGCATGTGAACAGTGTGGAGACAAAACCAAAGATTCAGAATCTCTGATTTAGGAGGTAAAAGAATCTCTTATCATCAAAGTGTTTCTTCCAAATCACTGCCAGAATTGATAACTTAAACTGCAAATCTAATCGTGTTATATACCCACTTAAAACCACCACTGATAACAGTCCAAAGTCCTTAGCTTCGGCACAGAAGGATCTTCAGGATATACCTCCTCCATGGGATTCCAAAGTATCCAATTACATTAACAATTGCAACTAGCTAACATGTACTGAGCTCTTACTATGTGTAACAAATGGTTCTACCTGCTTTATTTGTTAATAATCATAATAACCAAATAAGGTAGTTACTTTATACAGAAACTGGAGCACAGGGAGGTTAAACAACTTTTAAAGTCCATTCAGTTAGTAAGTGGGGAAGCCGGGATATAGATCCAGGTCTATCTGACTTTATAGACTTCTCTGTTTATTGCTCTCTTTGTACACGAAGGCAAGGTACATGCTTTATTCATCCCGTTATTCCCATAGCAACTAGCATGGAGGTTGGAGGTTGCTAGAGGTTAAATGTATAGAATATTATCACTACCATTTTGCAAATGAGACATGCTAAAATCAGAAATTCAGCAATTTTCCTACAATGACTAATGGTAGTAAGATCAGTCACCCCACATGCTCTAACATACTATTCATTACTAACATCCAAGTATCTGGAAAAGGTATAGTTATTCCTGACATCAGAAAAAAAAGATATCTCTAAGAAATACTCACAGCAGGAATTCTAGCAAGTGAGACAGCTGAAGTACAAAAGAACAAAAGAACAGCAGCTGAAGTAATTAGATTCAGACTACTGGTTACAGACAATATCTAGTCCAAGGTCATCCATACCCTACCCCAGTATCAAATACTATACTGCTAAATGGACAGATCTGCTTTATAGGAGTTTTACACAGTCAACACAGCTGCAAAGAAAAAGAAAGCTGCTCAATAAGAGCATTCAGTGTTTCTAGAAACAGTCAACAGAGGGGTCCAGTATTAGAATTTAGTGACAGGATATAGAAAAGAATTGTTGATATCTGTCCTCTGAAAACTGAAAAGCAGAGCCAATGGATAATATAGCAAAGAGAGCACAGTCAATGTGGCTCTCAGGAAAAGCAAACTAAACAAAAATGAAAAATAAGACCTATCTGAAAGTAAGTATGGTTAATATTCTATATTTCTTCTTTCAAAGTTTGTACAATACATTGATGTGTAATCACCACACTGAATTCAATGCTATGATCGTTTATGCTTCTACAGCTTTACTCAATGGATGGTGAAAAGAAATCACCAGAAGATTATCATCAGATTTTTAAGATTCATTCATTCATTTAACACACAGCTACCGAGTATAATGGGTGATATGAAGCTGCTTTGCTTCTGGACATATAGTCATGAGATCCTGACTTTTCTTACACGGAATTTACAATCATACAAGGGGATCTGGCTCAGGGGGCCAGCAGAGGGTTCTGATCTAGCCTGTGGAATCAGGAAATAAACTTAGACCTTAGAACTCAAGCATGAATAGTTCTTCACTACACCAAAGGGAATGCCAAGTGTTCCACACAGAAAAACAGGAAAAGAGAGCAATCTAAGACCATAAGGAGACAAATGCAAATCATTGCTGATTTCTTTATTAATATTCTAATTACACTTAAAATAAACAATTTAAAGTTTAAGTCAACTTGGGTTCCTTAAAAAGAAATGTATGTTGGATATGTCTAAATATTAAGTTCAAGATTTTTTCCCTCAAAAAATTATCCCTCACTTTATAGTCAAGTCCTGACAAATTAACTCCTATTAATGTGGGAAACAAAGGCAAAAGAAATGTAACTTAAATTAAAATCTCCTTACAGCAGCCCACTGATAGGTACCTGAAACATTCAGAGCGTGATCTTCCTCAACGAACTCATGGCTGCCTTAGTGCCTTCATGTTTCAAAGTAACCTTATCTTGGCAGCAGCTGGCCCCTCAAGGTCCTGATAGCCTTGCTTCCGGATTCCCTGGAGACTTGTGCTATCCCTAGCCCCCACTAATTAAAAAATATACAGTCACTCCTCACAATTCCAGTATAGCTCTTTCTGCCCACAGGTCCTGTCTCATAAATAGGGAAGGGGTTAAGGTATAGGCAGGAGAGATAGGAGGCCCCTGACTCCCCTGACTAGGCTCTAAAACTATTCCCGGCAGGTGGAGATGCTGAGAAGAAGCTGAACAAGAGATAAGGGAACAAACCAAGATGGCACAAGAATCTCAAGGAAACAAGCTTCCCAGTCAGTTCTCAATAAAAGACTGCCACTAAAAGCCCTCAGTGGCAATCCATTCAGGCCCCCTCACACTCTAGAAGAGTTTTCTTTCCTTTCTGCTCTCACCTTCACTTAATAAACTTTCACTTCACTTCAACCGTTTGCGTCCACGAGATTCATTCTTCAACTCCATGAGACAAGAACCCTGTAATCCTGCAACACTATTACTGGTAGCTCTCTTAAGTATTTGATTTTGAACATGAAAGCAGTGTTTGGGAAAGATAAATTAGCCCGAGTCAACTTTAATCAATGCTAGCTTTAGATATTTATAGAGACTGTTTGACTTCACAAAATGGGATTCTTATTAAAAAGGCAAAAAATTATAAATTTGGTAATTATTACTGAAGGGATGAATTTAAAATTTTTAAGTACTGGTGGTCTCTTAAAACTTTTAAAGATTACTTAAGCAACACACTATCGTGAGACTACTGGAGATATCATGAATACTATGAATGCAGGTCAAATTTAAAAACTGTTCTATTCTTAAGGAAGTAAATAATTGTGGCTTGGAATAAATGTTCAAGTAAGAGAATCACAAGCAGAATCCAAAATGGCTGTATCTTAAACAACCAAGATGGGCAATAAAAAAAAAATTCATTGGAAAATGGGAGGTCTAATAAAATAATATGATGGTCTAAGTAGACATTTTGCTATTTCATTTATATCCATAGAAGTTTTTTTTTATTTCTCACTGGGACTGAAGATTACCTAGTACGTAAGAATGGTCTATATTTAAGCTTATAAATCATGTTGGGATAATTTATTTATAAATGCTAAGGAAAAACTAAGTACTTTCTAAGTACTTTTATTAACACAGTCAAAGCACGTTATATATGGGAGTAAACTCAATGATTACTGGAGAGTTCATCTAACTCATCTTACAGATAAAGGAACTGGCCCAGAGAAAAGTGACTTGCTCACTGTCATTCACAGCAGTGATGGAGTTCCAGGTTTTCTCTCATTCAAGGGCTACCTGACCATGATTGCCTTAGGAGTTATTGGGCAATAATTGTTATGTTTGAGGTCTTTCCATGAAGACATAAAACAAAATGTTAAGTAAGTAGCAGTATGTCTGCTATTTAAAATTCAGGAGAGGAGCTTGTTTGTGACTTAGCAGAAGGAACCTAGGCTTCTCTCTTCCCTCAAACATAACTAGGTAACTATCAAATCATTCTGAATGCGCAAGAAATTGACCTGAGGACTGAAAGAATAAACTCCACAACTACAGGGAGAGAAGAGGCCACATCCAGGAAGGTAGGAAGTCCAGAGACGTGGTTTGGGGGAGAAATGGATCACAGGTGCTGTGGAAGGGAGGAAGCCCTGGTTGCACAGAAAGGTAAGAGAAAGAAAGGAGCACAGAGAGAAACTCACAAGGAGAACACTTCCCCAAAGCCACTGGCTGGGAAAATGAGAGGGGTTGATTTTTGTGAGTTTTTGCAACCAACTGGGCTCAAAGACTGCAGTTTTAGAGGACTTCTGGATTGGCTGTGATAGAGCCCTGAGGGCACTGCCCTACTCCTGGAGAGATGACAGGTAAACAACCTGAGGGCAGACAGCTCATCTGAGGATCACCTAAGGCCCAAGGGGAGACTGTTCTCTCTTCTTGGAGCACCTATGTGAGAGGCGGCATTCACAGAGACACCTCTCCTCCTCTCCCGGCGGGGGTGGGGTGGGGTGGTGAACCAGCAGTAGTCACCATTTCCCTCCACCACCCCCCACCATAGGCAGAGACACCTTCTAAGGGCTTCTTGCCCCCAACTGGCTTAGTTTAGCCTACTTGCTCCAAATCCCATTCCTCTGTGCTCTGTGCAACTGCCCTTCTCAGTCAAACGTGCAGGCCTCCCAACACTGCGAGACCCTCCTCCAAAGACCAGAACAGGCTCCCACCACAGCACTTCCCTAAAGTTTGGACTTTTAAGTGTCTACATGCTTAATGTCCACAATAGCCAAAATACGGAAAGAACCCAGATGTCCACTGACAGATGAATGGATAGAGAACAGGTGGAATATACAGTGGAATATTACTCAGCCATCAAAAAGAATGAAATCTTGCCATTTGCAATGATGTGGATGGACCTAGAGGGTACTACGCTAAGTGAAATAAGTCAGTCAGAGAAAGACAAATATATGATTTCACTCATATGTGGAATTTAAGAAACAAAACAGATGAACATAGGGGAAGGGAAGGAAGAATAAAATAAGATGAAATCAGAGAGGGAGACAAACCATAAGAGACTCTTAACTATAGGAAACAAACAGAGGGTTGCTGAAGGGAACGTGGGTTGGGGGGATGGGGTAACTGGGTGATGAGCATTAAGGAGGGCACGTGATGTAATGAAAACTGGGTGTTATATGCAACTGATGAATCACTAAACTCTACCTCTGAAACTAATAATATACTATATGTTAATTAATTGATTTTATAAATAATAAAATAAAAGTCTGCGGGGGCACCTGTGTGGCTCAGTCGTTAAGCGGCTGCCTTCGGCTCAGGTCATGGTCCCAGGGTCCTGGGATCGAGCCCCACATTGGGCTCCCTGCTCAGCGGGAAGCCTGCTTCTCCCTCTCCCACTCCCCCTGCTTGTGTCCCTCTCTCGCTGTGTCTCTGTCAAATAAATAAATAAAAATCTTAAAAAAATAAAAAAATAAAAGTCTGCATGTTTGGCTGGGATAGAGCCCAAAGTGCAGGGCATTGCTCCAGGCAAGCAAGCAACCCAGAGACAGTATGAAAACAGTGATCTGAAAAATGCTTGGGACACATGCTCTTCTGAAAGTGGTTCTCTGAGAGCAATAAGCACTGAGATCCCTCTCTGGGGATAAAGGAGCTGGCTGGCACCATTTCCCTCCCCAGCCACTCAGCATAAACAAGCTTTAGTCAACAGCACAGTGCCAACACTGTCAGACTAACCTGTTTATACCAAGTCCCACCCCCTTGAACTCTGCCTGTACCACTTTCTCAGGCAAGTGTCCCTAAGTCCCAACACAGCAGGCCCCTTCCCCAGAAGACCAGCAGAAAACCTTGAAAACACCACATTTCCCAGAGAGTTCTGCAAGGCTTCAGTTCTAGAGGAAGTAGCATCAGGTCTCATTTAACAAGCAGACCAGAGCACTACCCTAGTTAAAACTTGCCACACTCTGCCCAAGGACCAAACAATCCCCACTGCAGGCAAGGAGATCCTCTGCAGAAAAGCCAAAACACAGCAGCAGAGTGAAACCCAGCACACACCAGAGATACTCCCTGAAGCACCAGGTCCTGGACACTGTATGACCTCTTCTTCATAAAGCCATTACTCTCAGGAGCAGGACACATAATGGGCTTTTCTAACACAAAGAAGAAGACAGAGACTTAGACAAAAGGCCAAGATGGAGGAATTCATCCCAAACGAAACAAGAAGAGGTCACAGCCAGAGATCTATTTGAAACACATAAAGTAATATGCCTGCATGGAGAATTTAAAGCAATAATCATAAGGATACTGACTGGGCTCAAGAAAAGAATGGAGACTTCAGGGAGGCCCTTACGACAGACATAAAAGACAATCACTTAGAATGAAAAATGCAATAACTGAGATTGTAAACAGACAGGATATTATGACCACAAGCATGGAAGCAGCACAGGAACGAAAAAGTGATAATGGAAGACAGAATAATGGAAAATAATGAAACTGAACAAAAGAGAGAAAAAAGAATTAGTATCATGGGAATAGACTTAGGGAACTCAGTGGCTCCATTAAACATAATGCATTTGTAGCATAGGAGTCCCAGAAGAGAAGAGTGAGCAAAGGGGACAGAAGGTTTATTTGAGGAAATAATAGCTGAAAACCTGCCCAATCTGGGTAAGGAAACAGACATCCAGATCCAGGAGACAGCGAGCACTCCCATCAAAATCAACAAAAGCAGGCCAACACCAAGATATATTATAGGTAAATTTGCAAAATATGGTGATAAAGAAAAAATCCTAAAAGCAGTAAGACAAAAGAAATCCCTAACAAACAAAGGAAGACCCATAAGGCTAGCTGCAGATCTCTCCACAGAAACGTGACAAGCTAGAAGAGAGGGACATGATAAATTAAAACTGCGGAATGGGAAAAATCTGCAGCCAAGAATACTCTATCCGGCAAGGCTATCATTCAGAATAGGAGAGATAAAGAGTTTCCCAAACAAAAACTAAAGGAGTTCATGACCACTAAACCAGCCCTGCAAAAATATTAAAGGGAACTCTCTGAGTGGGAAGGAAAGACCAAAAATGAAAAGACTATACAGGAACAGAGAAAATCTCCAGAAACAATGACAAAACAAATAATAAGATGGCACTAAATTCATATCTACCAATAATTACTCTGAATGTAAATGGACTAAATGATCCAATCAAAAGACAAAGGGTGTCAGGATGGATTACCTAAGACACATCTATATGCTACCTATAAGAGACTCATTTTATACCTAAAGACACCTGCAGATTGAAAGTGAGGGGATGGAGAAACATTTCTCATGCAAATGGAAAAAGAAAGCCAGAGTAGCAATACTTCTATCAGACAAATGAGACTTTAATCCAAAGATTTTAATAAGAGATGAAAAAGGGCACTATATCATAATAAAGGGCAATATCCAACAAGAAGATCTAACAACTGTAAATATTTACATCCCCAACTTGGGAGCACTCAAATATATAAAACAACTAATAACAAACATAAAGGAACTCACTGATAATAATACAATAATAGTAGAGGACTTTAACACCCCACTTAGAGCAATGGATAGATTATCTAAGCAGAAAATTAAGAAGGGAACAGTGGCTCTGAATGACACACTGGACCAGATGGACTTAATAGATATATTCAGAATTTTTCATCCTAAAGCAGGGGAATACACATTCTTTTCGAGTGCACATGGGACAGTCTCCAGAACAGATCACATACCAGGTAACATACCATGCATAATTATGGTAACAACACTACGAAACTTGAAGTCAACCATAAGAAAAAATTTGGAAAGACCACATATACATGGAGGCTAAAGGGTACTAAAGAATGAATGGGTCAAACAGGAAATTAAAGAAGAAGTTTAAAAAAATACATGGAAACAAATGAAAATGAAAACATAATGGTCCAAACCTTTGGGATGCAGCAAAAGCAGTCACAAGAGGGAAATATACAGCAATACAGACCTACCTCAAGAAGCAAGAAAAATCTCAAATAACCTAACCTTACACTTAATAGAGCTAGATAAAGAACAACAAATGAAGCCTAAAGTCATCAGAAGAAGAGAAATACTAAAGATTAGAGCAGAAATAAATGATACAGAAACTAAAAAAAACAATAGAACAGATAAATGAAACCAGGAGCTGGTTCTTTGAAAAAATTTTAAAAATTGATAAACCCCAGACTTATCAAAGAGAAAGCACCCTAATAAATAAAATCACAAATGAGAGAGGAAAAATAGCAACTGACACCAGAGAAATATAAACAATTATAAGAGAATATTATGAAAAACTATACGTCCACAAATTGGACAACCTGGAAGAAACAGATAAATTCCTAGAAACATATAAACTACCAAAACTGAAGAGAGAAAAATAGAAAACTTGAACAGTCCAATAACCAGCAAAGAAACTGAGTCAGGGCCAAAAAATCAAAAATCTCCCAATAAGCAAAAGTCCAGGGCCAGATGGCTTTCCAGTGGAATTCTACCAAACACTTAAAAAATAGTTAATATTTATTCTTCTCAAACCACTCCAAGAACTAGAAATGGAAGGAAAACTTCCAAATTCATTCTGTGAGGCCAGCACTACACTGATTCCAATACCAGACTAAGACTCCACTAATTAAGAAAACTATAGGCCAATATCCCTCATGAACATAGATAAAAAAAAATTCTCAACAAAATACTAGCAAATCGAATCCAACAGTACATTAAAAGAATCATTCACTACGATCAAGTGGAATTTATTCCTGTGCTCCAAGGGCAGTTCAATATTTGCTAATCAATCAACATGATACACGACATTAATAAAAGAAAGGGTAAGAATCCTTTCAATAGATGCAGAAAAAGCATTTGACAAAGTACAACATGATAAAAACCCTCAACAAAATAGGATAGAGGGAACATACTTCAACATAATAAAGGCCATATACGAAAAACCCACAGCTAATATCTTCCTCAATGGGGAAAAACAGAGCTTTTCTTCTATGGTCAGGGACAAGACAGGGATGTCCACTCTCACCACTGCTACTCAACATAGTACTGGAAGTCCTAGTTTCGGCAGACAGCAAAAAGAAATAAAAGCCATCCAAATCAGCAAGGAGGAAGTCAAACTTTCACTATTTGCAGATGACATGATACTATATATATAGAAAACCCAAAAGATTCCACCAAAAAATTGCTAGAAATGGTACATGAATTCAGTAAAGTCATAGGATAGAAAATCAACAAAAAGAAATCTGTTGCACTTCTATACACCAATAATGAAGCAGCAGAAAGAGAAATCAAGGAATCGATCCCATTTACAATACCACCAAAAACCATAAGATATCTAGGAATAAACATAAAGAGGTAAAAGCTCTGTACTCTGAAAACTATGCAACATTTATGAAAGCAACTGAAGATGACACAAAGAAATGGAAAAACATTCCACGCTCATGGATTGGAAGAACAAATATTGTTAAAATATCTATATTATCCAAAGCAACCTACACATTTAATGCAATCCCTATCAAAATACCAACAGCATTTTTCAGAGTTACAACAAAGAATCTTCAAATTTGTATGGAACCACAAAAGACCCCAAATAGCCAAAGCAATCTTGAAAAAGAAAAGCAAGCTGGAGCATTACAACTGCAGTATTCAAGTTATATTACAAAGCTGTAGTGATCAAGACAACATGGAAATGGCACAAAAACAGACACATAAATCAATAGAACATAATAGAAAACCCAGAAATGAACCCACAACTATATGGTCAAGTAATCTTCAACAAAGCAGGCAAGAATATCCAATGGAAAAAAGACAGTATCTTTAACAAATGGTACTGGGGAAACTGGATAGCAGTATGCAAAAGAATGAAGCTGGACCACTTTCTTACAACATACAGAAAAATAAATTCAAAATGGATTAAAGACCTAACTGTGAGACAGGAAACCATTAAAATCCTAGAGGAGAACAGAGGCAGTAACCTCCTTGACACTGGCTGTAGATATGTCTCCTGAAGCAAGGGAAACAAAAGCAAAAATAAACTACTGAGACTTCCTCAAAATAAAAAGCTTCTGCATGGCGAAGGAGACAATCAATAAAACTAAAAGGCAACCTTCGGAGTGGGAGAAGATATTTGCAAATGACTTATCTGAGGAAGGATTAGTATTCAAAATATTTAAAGAACTTATCAAACTCAACACCCCAAAAAACAAATAATCCTGTTAAAAAATGGGCAGAAGACACAAACAGACATTTTTCCAAAGAAGACACACAGATGGCCAAGAGACATAAAAAGATACTCAACATCACTCACCACCAGGGAAATACAAATCAAAACTACAATGAGATATTACCTCACACCTGTGAGAATGACTAAAATTAACAATACAGGAAACAAGAGCTGTTGGTGAGGATGTAGAGAAAGGGGAACCCTCTTACACTGTTGGTGGGAATGCAAACTGGTGCAGCCACCCTGCAAAACAGTGTAGAGGTTCCTCACCAAGTTAAAAATAGAACTACCCTAAGACACAGCAATTACACTACTATGTATTTACCCAAAGGAAAGAAAAATACTGATTCAAAGGGCTATATGCACCCGATGTTTATAGCAGCATTATCAACAATAGCCAATTTATGGAAAGAGCCCAAATGTCCATCAATTGATGAATGGATAAAGATGTGGTATATATATATATACACAATGGAATATTAACCATCAAAAAGAATGAAATCTTGCCATTGGCAATGACATGGATAGAGACTATTACGATAAGCGAAATAAGTCAGTCAGATAAAGACAAACACCATATGATTTCATTCATATGTGGAATTTAGGAAACAAGATAAATGAACATAGGCGGGAATAAAAGAGAGACAAACCAAGAAACAGACCAACTATAGAGAACTGATGGTTATTAGAGGGGAGGTGGGATGGGTTAAACGGGTGATAGCTATAAGGAGGGCACTTGTGATGAGCATCGGGTACTGTATGTGATGAATCACTAAATTCTACACCTGAAATTAATACTGCACTTTATGTTAACTAGATGGAATTTAAATAAAAACTTGGGGGAAAAAAACACATTTATAGCTTAAAGAAAATAACAAAAAACAAAAAAATAAATAAGATTCATATTTGACTCCAATAGATCTGGAAGAATCATTTTCATAAGGGCCTAGAATGAATTAAGATCTAAAGCTCCCACTCTATCCTAGAATACTGGCTAGATCCTGAACTTTACTTTACAGATCAGTGTTTCTTAGTGTCATCTATGGAGCACCTACATTAGATTCATTTGGGGTGTTCCTCAAAACTGCAAGTTCCTGACTCCATTCTAACCACATTATCCAATTTCACTCTCTGAGGGTGAGGCACAGAAATCTCCCTTAAAACAAAAACAAGAACAGAACAAGTTTACCTGGTGATTCTTAGGCACATTAAAATTTGAAAACTACCAATGTTTGGTCTTTAGACCCTTGGCCCCCAGCTATTTGTTGCAAGGAAGAATTCCTCTCTTCAGAGTTTATAATAAAAACTACATCAAAGTTAAGGTAAATGTAACCTTTAATTGAACAAATGTTATTACTGTACTTAATGTAGCCATTTTCTAAAATAAGAAACATGAGCCATGTAAATTCTTCTTGTCACTAAGAGTAACAAGTAGAACTGGAATTGGGCCCAAAAAAGGTAAAAGGATGTAAGTAAATAAACACCAAATAAAAATAAACAATTCACTATCTGGCTTTCCATCATGGGAACACATTCGTGCTTCAAAATGACTATATAAGGAAAAATGACTCTAAGAGGCTTAAAAACAACAATTCCTTCATGAACCTCCACAGAGTTATTCATGACCCAGTATATGAATATCCTGGGCCTTCAAAGATTTTTCACTATACATTATCATTTTTCATTTATGTGGTACCTTTGCATTAAGGTGCTAAAAGTACTTTACATACAAGCCTTTAAACTGTGTGTTTATATTATCTTATACTAGAGAATTACTTTCTAAGTCAAATTCACTGCCTAAATGTTACATGTTCTAGACTTGAATTTTTCTCCACCATATCTCAAAATACCAGCTTTTGGTGTTATAATTAGTCTATAAGAAATTATGCCGCTTAGACTATACAAAATTACTGTAAAATAAAACAGCTTAAATTTTCTATTTTTAAGCTTCCAGTTCATGATATTAAAGTATTTCATGGTCTGAACAATACCATTTCTTTATATACCCCTAAAAATAGTCATATTAGAGATATAGGTTAGATGCTTAACAACACGTAACTAGAAAGAAAAATACATAGTAATTTAAACAGCTCCTAAAACTTAATCCAGTTTTAATTTAAACACAGAAATCAAAGACTACTACTTAGTGTAATTCAGACAAGGGTGTATCTTAGTAACTAAATAATAAATCCTAGAAAAATATAATTGAAACATAAAAACACAGACATAAATAGATAGTGCTTGGCATTTTCTAAAAGCAGGTACATTCTTATTTCAAACCTAAACCAGTCTGCAGGCCTAGTATGATTGTATCAGAATTTATCCTCAGATAACAGGGTAGCATAGTTTATGACAACAATCTACCTAAAAAGTCATTAAAGTGTTTTTTCTCTTGGGAGTGACATGCATTATCAGCAGAGATTAATCTCATGAGTCTTTAGGTGAGCTCCATTTTTAAAAATGCAATAACAGAGGGCTTTGTTGTCATCTGATAAAAATCAATTAGAGGAGGTAAGGCCACAAGGAAAACTAACATCACTCACTACCCACCCCCGGCAGCTGAAATGATTTGTCTTCCAAGCTTGGATGATCAGGAGCTATAGTTATATTGCAGGGAAATTAATTTAGTTTCTATATTCTGAACTCACTTTCTTTGTTCTGGAGGATCTAAATACAAATTACTTTTAATCAAGGTTGATATGATATTAATACCAAGGAGGATCTTTGAAGAATCATTTTTTTTTAAATTGACTTTAGCATCTTTCACCTGTGCTTGGGGTGCAACTATAGGAACGTAACTTATATCACCCTTACTTTCTGGATTCTTTGTCCACAACAAGGCACTGTACTGAATGGCGAAGACAATAGATTCCACCAAACACTGCACACATCCTAGGAAGAGAATAGAAAGCGTGAATTAGGATTCTTGAGTTGAAAATTAAGGTAGCATTATTTTCTTTGAAATATATTCCATTTAATAAGTGATCTTACAGAAAAAGAATTTTGATAACTTATTATTTTCTCTGTCATGGTATTAAGAACCCCTCAGAAGTAAGATTAGTAATATTTTGATGCAGCATGAGGTACCAGTACTAATAATACAATGTGCAAGCCTAGAATTATGATCAAGCCAAAAGTATCCCTAAAGCTCAGCTATTCCCCCAAACCACCTACTAACTACAAATAGCCTCAAGAGGTAATGTCTGAGACCCCCAACAGAAATGACCCCAGAGGGGCACCTGGGTGGCTTAGTTGGTTAAGCATTTGACTCTTGATTTTGGCTCACATCATGATCTCATGGTTGGGGACTGAACGGAGTCAGGCTCTGTGCTCAGCAGGGAGTATGCCTGAGATTCTCTCTCCTCTCCCTCTGCCCCTCCCCCCACTCATGCAAGCTCGCTCTGTCTCTCTCTCTCTCTGTAAAATTAAAAAAAAAAAAAAAAAAGTGGCCACAGAGAAGTCTTAAGGAGGAAACAAGCAGGGAAGACTCTGGGAGACCCCTGGATATTTTGCTTACCTTAAAAGTAAGCAAAAACTACACTGGGAATTGAAAACTAGAGCAGTAAGCACATGAGTTAATGCTGCAGAAGTTCTAAGGAGTTTGCCTATCTCATGAAACTAAGGGCTTGGGTTTTAATGCTTATGTAGGGACAGGAGAGGCCTTAAGATCCAAGTAAGGCAGGGAGTAGAAAATGAGATATTCTCTCATAATGTCTGGATCCTTAAAGGACTACACTTCAGTGAAAACCCACTTAACCATGAAAGGGAGAAAAGAAAAATGGTTTTATCCAAAGCCCTGGGTGGAGAAGATTATACCTCTGTATTTATAACCAGTGGTCTGTCCTCACACAGGTCGGGGGTTTGAAATTATACTACATGATCCAAGAAACCCTTAACCAATAAAACACCATGAAAGAAAAGTGGCTCTGGGTCAGTAGTACCTCTGGAGACTTGGTGGAAGCAATTGCTAAAACTTTCTGGAGCTACACAAAGCCACATGAAAGAGCCACAGACAGAATCCCCTTATGATATGTTTATAATCTAAAATTATACATGAAGAAACATACCTTAGCCTGAGTGAGGATTAACAGACACAACAAATGGGGTTGGATAGCTGAAGTATGGACAGTCTTACGGGGACTGCATCCTCTAACTGCACAGTTGGCTTAACCTCTCACATTGTATAATGGAATACTATAAGCAATTTAAATGAATGAACTACATTCCCATCTATCAACATGGATAAATGGCAAAAACATAAAAATTGAGTGATAATAGCAAATTGGGGAAGAATATATTCAGAGTGATGTCATTTATAAAAAGTTTCAAAACTTCATATGCAAATATGTAGTAAAAGTGCAGAAACATTTAAAGGAATTATAAACACCAAATTCAGGATAGTAGTTATCTCTGGGAAGAGAGGGAGTAAAAGTTACAATGGAAGTTTCAATTGTTCAGTTTCTTAAAAAAATATATTGAGAACAAATATGGCAAAATGTTAAGATTTGACAAAACTGTGAATGGCTACATGGTGACCTTTATATTATTCTATGTACTTCCTGGAGCATTCTTGAAATATTTCATAACCAGATTATAATGAAAAATATAAATAGTAGAGATAAGTGACATTCACCAAGTATGGCATAATACTCCTATTATCTTTCTAAGTTTGATTCATTTTACTGAACCTGACCAAGCTAGTTAGGATAGGTGAGGTTAGGTAATAATTCATTCTGGTACAGGATGGCATAGATCAGGGGTTTTTTTCCATTGAGAAATTTAGAATATAAGAAATGTCACATTAGAGCATGCAAGCAAAATTTCACGTGCTTAAAAACCCTTAGATTCCAAGTTTTACCCAGGGCACCTGCTACAAGATATTCTCCCTTCTTGCTAATCTTGTTCACCAGTCACATACCAAGTTACAGAATGATATTTATTAATTGTCTGGTATACCTGGTACTATTTGAGACACTGCACTCGACAGATCCCACAGAGGATTAGAAAAAAATCATCTATTAGACTGTTTAGATACATTTCCCAAGTGGTATTCTAACCCCTGTTGTTGGTAGGGGAATACCAATTTAGTGAAATTGATGTGACTGAGATAATCAGTCCAACCTTCACCATCAATTTCCTGTTGATACTGAAAGAGGCCACATTCACATGAAATATTACTGGCCCACTAAAAATAGGCTAAATTAGGTTAAGTCCCAAAATGGACCATCAAGTTAAAAATGTGAATCACACAATCAGCATTCTCATTTGCCTGGGGATCTCTGTTACCTGAGTAGCAGCATCAGTGTTTCCAACTTCCTTGTAAGCAGCTATAGATGAGCGATAACCAACTGACTGACCTACAGAGTTTTTCATTTCAGTCATACTGGTCCATGTTTTTACACACACACACACACACACACACACACACACACACACACACACCCCAACCCCCCCCACTCAGGAAAAAACAATTTTTAAATATCTTCCCACATTCCAAGAAAAGCAAGGGGATCAAGTTCAGAATCAGAAGCTGTATAAAGTTAAAAAAATCATAAAATATCATGCCATAGACTATTATGGTATTAACAAAAGCCTGAGAAATCCACTTAACTAAAATTAAATGCATTTTTTTTACGAAGACCTCCTTTCATTATATATTACACTATTTATGAAATACATTGCTACTTTAGTATATATTAAGTATCCCTTTGTTTGAAAATTAATTTCTATTAAGTTTTAGGGTAAATGAGGCCTCTGAAAAATATATTTAAATATAAGATGCAATAGAGGCATCTTTAACTGTTTATTTTAGTAAGCCATCAACAAATTACCTGGTTTTCAACACGATTTAACAGTAGTGGACATATACTACATAGAAGGAACACAAGAATGTAAAGAATGTTTAGGATTGGTTTGTGTGGATGTTATTTTTTTTAACTTCAATGTTTTAGTATCATGAAATACAAATACAAAACACTGTACGAGTCTATGTTGTACTACATGGAGATGGAATAATATATTTGTGTTTTTATCAGAATCTGTATCACCCAATACTAGCCACTGTACCAAAGGCTTTCCACAGGAATTTTTCTACTCTATGAGGTTTTATCATGAATAAAAAAGCTCACAAATCTTTTCAACCACTGCAGATTTATATTTATCTTAATATTCTTGTTCAGCTGCTTTGGACAACTGCTAAGAAATACAAAATTGCCTTAGCCAAGAGTTTTGAGTGGCTAAAGAATTTTGTTATTTCATGTTGGCCAAGATCTCCCTTATGTTGGCATTGCAAAGACACTGTGCACTTCTATGGGGTAAGAAAAAGGGATCTCGATAGCCCTCTTAGTGTTTAGGGAGGCAAATTACCATTTCTTGAAAAGCACAGAATATTATAATCGTTATTGGCTAAACAGTAATTAATGAAAATCCATTTATATAAGACAAACAACAGCAACAGAGAGCCATAAAGCCTCATATGTACTAAAGAAAAGTTTGGAAATATTTCAACTGTTTTTCCTACCTCTACATTGGTTTAACCAAATCAAGTGAGAGTAACATCAGCCAATAAAGAAAAGTGTCCAGAATTCAGCTTCCATAGCATACCTCAGCTATTTTAGCTAAGACTTTTTTTATGAAAAACCAAAAGAGATGAAAGTAGATTTACTTTGTTGGAAATAAAAAAAATGAAAATACTGCTAATTTCATAAAATATTTGAAACTAATTTTGTTTTTATAATAAAGTGTTTATCTTTTTTTTTTTTAAGTTTTAATTGTCGTTCCTGCTGTTAAAAAAAAAAAAAATCAGTCAAAGTCATGTCAACATTTAGGGATAAACTTTGGGGTATTTAAAATAACATGTTTGGAAAACTGAACCACATATTTATTTGACAGAGAGAGCGCGAGAGCAGGAACACAAGCAGGGGGAGTGGGAGAGGGAGAAGCAGGCTTCCCGCGGAGCAGGGAGTCCGATGTGGGGCTCGATCCCAGGACTCTGGGATCATGACCTGAGCCGAAGGCAGACGCTTAACCAACTGAGCTACCCAGGCGCCTGAACCACATTTTTAATTGCCAGCATTATCCTTTGTTCTTGGTAGAATCATCTTCGTTTCTTCTTTTTACATCCCAATTGTAAACCCTGGCCATACTGACTTCTGTGGTAATCAAGATTCTCCGTGGCAGTCAACAAATTCTTTTCCAGCAATGCCTGAGCTTCATCAATACCATATTCAAGCATTACATTAGTCTCCAACCACAGACACACTTTATCAGTAGGAGAAATTGAAGCTTTGCAATACAGGTTACCGCCAGTAAGAATCTGGTCTCCAGTGGACTCTTTTTTCTTCTGCATGTATTTTAGAATTTCTAAAGTCTGCTTAATTTCAGGAATCTGGCCTTTTAGCTTCCTTTTCTTTTGAGCAAGGTTTGAGTTCCATACACTTTTACTTCTGGTACTGTTCATACAGCTTCTTTAGTACTGTAGCTGCAGTCTCATTCCCATGCTGTTTCATGAAGGAATCTACATCTTCCACAAACACGACCTCAGTAATCCCTAGGTGGAGCCGCCACCCATTCCCGGTGGCCACTTCTAAGCCATAACCATCCTTCGGGGCCGCCATCTTGGGGAAGCGAGCACACGACTTGTGTGGATGTCATAAAGGAAGAAGTCCAATGATTGGACACTGTCAGAATCCAACAAATTTCCTCTTCATTTTAAACGAGAACAGGGTGTGTTTTGTGCTCTTGGAAAGAATTACTTGATATCTACCATAAATCTACACAACTGCAAAAGTGTACACCTGCATATGTATATATGTTTTTTATACTCCTTCTCAGTGGCTTTTTTTTTTTTTTTCATTCCAGTCATGCCTGTTAGGGAAAATATGTGTTGCTCACAATGGTGGCATTTGTTCTCTCAGTGGTTTTGTTACCAGCTAGATCCTAAGAGCTGACCTTTACTGCCCACCTGCTTGTACTCACCAACCTTTGTCTCACATTTTTCCTTAAGCTCTTCTTGCCAGCTTATCTCATAACTCAGGCAAACAGAAATCAAAACTACCCCTCAAGCCATAGCCACTGCCCTGACAAGACCTCCAGCCAGTCCAGATCAGTTTGAGTGCAAACCCGGACCCTGACTTGCGTCTGCGCAGAAACCATGGACTATATCTTTTTTTAACTTTAAAAAATGTTAATTCCAGTATAGCTACCATACAATGTTATATTAGTTTCAGGTGTACAATACAGCAATTCACCAATTCTATACATTACTCAAGGCTCATCATATTAAATGTACTCTTAATCCCCTTCACCTATTTCATGTACCTCCCCACCTACCTCACCTCTGGTAAACACCAGTTTCTTCTCTATGAGTCTTTTTTGTTTTTATTTATTTTATTTTCTTAAATTCCATGAGTGAAATCATATGGTATTTGTCTTTCTCTGCCTGACTTATTTCACTTAGCATTATACTTTCTAGATCCATCCATGTTGGGGGTGTGTGTGTGTGTACGTACACAGTGTGTACGTACACACACCATATCTTATTCATCTATCGATGGACATTTGGGCTGCTTCCATAATTTGGCTAGTGTAAATAATGCTGAATAAACATAAGGGTGCTGTATCTTTTTTTTTTTTTTTTAAAGATTTTATTTATTTGAGAGAGAGAGACAGAGCGAGAGAGAGCATGAGAGGGAGGAGGGTCAGAGGGAGAAGCAGACTCCCTGCTGAGCAGGGAGCCCGATGTGGGACTCGATCCCGGGACTCCAGGATCATGACCTGAGCCGAAGGCAGTCGCTTAACCAACTGAGCCACCCAGGCGCCCCCATGCTGTATCTTTTTGAATTAATGTTTTCACAGTGTTTGGGTAAATACCTAGTAGTGGAATTACTAGATCAGATTTATATTTTTTTAAAAGATGAGCTTGGCTGCTGTGTAGAGAATTGTCAATGGGCAAGAGTGGAAAAGAGGAGGCCAGTTATGTTTGCAGTAGACCAAGTTAGAGATGATGGCAACTTGAAGCAGGGTAGTGGCAATGGAGATGAAATGGAGACACTGGAGACAATTTGAGACATAAAGCTGACAAGAATTGCTGATGGACTGGATGTAGCAGGGAGATGTCCTCCTGAAGACAAGTTTAAGGTAATTCAGATATTCATGAGAGCAGTCTCCCCTCTGAAATGTTTAACAATCAAATTTAACTGTTCAAGCCTGATACAATCTCCCTGTACAGGTAGAGCTTTGAAGGATTCTGCAGAAACACTTCTCTTCCACCTAGGGTGTGATTATTAGAGCCAGCTAATTGTTACCAACCTCAACAACCACTGTATCTATCCTGGCCATTCATTACTTAATACTCTGGGTACAAATATCTAGATAGGAGGGTACCAGGAACAGATTAGTTTCAGGCCTTCAAAAAGTTACCATGCACCTGTAAGGACAGAGCACTGTTGCTAATTCAAGAAATTATATGTCACAAGTATCTAAGTCCAATGGGGCTTTTGATGCAAATTTCACACTCATGAAAAAGTTGTGAACAGATGGATTGCCCTTTAGGCATTGCCGTCATTCTTGAAAGGCATAATCATCATGCTCAACTTAGAAAAAGCTGCCAAAAGGAATACATAGCCTTCAGAAAACTCACCCAGAAACTGCCTCTATTTTATAGCTCTTAGCCATATATCTAGCTTCCTCTGTTCTTGGTGACATTCTGTAGATGATGTATTCATTTTTTTTCAGCTTTCCCAGCTGTCCTTAAATTAACCTTCTACAGAAAAAGTCACAATAAAACTATGTATTATATGACAGAAACAGCTCTGTATTAATAATTGCACCAGGGACCCAGAATATAAATTATAGAATACAAGTCATCATTCAGTCTTTTTTTCCACTAGTTCTCTTTTCTTTGGGGGGACGGGTGAAATAAGTGAAGGGGATTAAGAATATACTTACCATGATGAACACTGAGTAATGTGTAGAATTGGTGAATCACTACACTGTACACTTCAAACTAATATTACACTGTATGTTAATTATACTGGAATTTTAAAAAATTAAAAATTCATCATTCAATATTAAAAAAAAAATTAAGCCTTCCAAAAATACTGGAGGTCAATTTACATGCTTGGGTCACAACCTAGGCTCTGTATCTACACATCATGTGCAGAATAGCTCCCTGGTTTGTATGCAAACCAGAAACACCATGTCAACTCAACGATTCTCCAATACAGCCTATTGCAATGACATCAATGGAGCTTTTGATGGGAAAGCACTAATGTTTCCTAACTACTCTTTAAACATAATTTAAACTAAGCTTTTTTTTTTTTTTTTTTTTTTTAAAGATTTTATTTATTTGACAGAGAGAGACACAGCGAGAGAGGGAACACAAGCAGGGGGAGTGGGAGAGGGAGAAGCAGGCTCCCCACGGAGCAGGGGGCTCGATCCCAGGACCCCGAGGATCATGACCTGAGCCGAAGGCAGACGTTTAATGACTGAGCCACCCAGGCGCCCCTAAACTAAGCTTTTAATAAAACTGAAATTTTTAGTCTGAATACACAGACTAGCAGCTTCATTTTCTTTTTAATCTGCCACATATCTACTTAAGCAAATTCATTTAAAAAGACATCTTTCAAATTCAAAAGGAAGCCCTTGGTTCAAACTTTTAAGATGTAGCAAAGAAGTCTATAGTAGTGGAGCGCCTGGGTGGCTCAGTCGTTAAGCGTCTGCCTTCGGCTCAGATCATGATCCCAGGGTCCTGGGATCGAGCCCCGTATCAGGCTCCCTGCTCGGTGGGAAGCCTGCTTCTCCCTCTCCCACTCCTCCTCTGCTTGTGTTCCCTCTCTCGCTGTCTCTCTCTCTGTCAAATAAATAAATAAAATCTTTAAAAAAAAAAAAAGGTCTATAGTAGTAAATCTACTTAGGCTCTGGATTTCTTTGGGCTATCATCCTTTCTCTGCCTCTTTCTCTGCTTTGACATTCTATACATGATATAATCATTTCTTATATTAATAATTCTTATTTAAATCATTGACCCATTTTGCTACCTAGTCTTCAAAACTCAAATTGTACAAATAACACAGGTAAATAAGCATCAATTTTAAATCAAGACAGTAATATACTTTTATTTGTAATGCTCTTCATGACTATGTCCTATATAGTGTGGGTTTTTCTTAATGCAGACACAAGAATACCCAAAGCTAATGTTTTCTGAGATCCCTACATAACAACTCCTAGAACTTTTCATGGGTTGAAAAATATGGGCGGATCCATCTAGAGTTACAGTCACTTATGCCATTCTCCTGCCTTCTCACATAACCTTATGAAACAATCCTTCAGCGAATACTCTTTAGTTCGATATTTTACTATCTACAATAGCCCTCAGTGTCAATTACAAATTGGGAAGCAGCTGAGAGTTACTATGCTGACTGTCCACAATCATTTATAAAAATGTTAAAAAAAGGGCGCCTGGGTGGCTCAGTTGGTTGAGCAACTGCCTTCGGCTCAGGTCATGATCCTGGAGTCCCTGGATCGAGTCCCACATCGGGCTCCCTGCTCAGCAGGGAGTCTGCTTCTCCCTCTGATCCTCCCCCTCTCATGCTCTCTGTCTCCCATTCTCTCTCTCAGGTAAATAAATAAAATCTTAAAAAAAAAAAAAAAAAAATGTTAAAAAAAAAAAAACAAAAGGAAGCCTACTGTAAAAATCTCCCCATGCAAGGAGGAGTTCATTGAATCCACCCATTCCTTTTTTTCTGTGTTTAAACTAGATCTCTATGCATGACTAAACATTATCCCCAACCCCATGGTAGGAGGACATTTTTAAAGCAGTGTTTGGTATAAAATCTATTAAAGGCTTTTTGAAAATCTAAATGTTCACTGACTCCTCCTTGTTCCCACCTTATTTACCCCTCTCAAAGAACCTTGTCAGATGGCTGATGTATAATTACCTCACAAAAACCATATTCTTTCTTCCTGTGGATTACATGTCCAATAATTTTCTCCTTTGGCTATTTATTAAAAAATTGACTGTCAGGTCAAATAGCCTTATTCCTCTGCGATTCCTGGGCTCCTTCTTTAAACTATATACCCTCTATACCTTCTCCATACCCCCAAACCAAATCCCTGCTCAGGACTGACTATCTTATTTTAAACTGAATTGGTTCACACAAAGAAGTGCCCCAGGTCCCTTCAGTCACCAATACATTCACTTTTTCCCCATTGGATGGTATGTATCAATTCATACAGTAAAATAAAACAAAGGACAGTCATTTGTGTTAGGCAAATCCTAGGAAAGACCTGCAAGCTTTCTCAATTCAAAGGCTAATGGTACTAACCTGGAACATGAGTCACCTAGGGCTACGTATAAAACTGAAATTGCTCAAATCAACCAACTAGCCACTGGTACTATGCTAGTTTCACAGTAGATGCACAGACTTAGCCCTCTGTTAGATAAATGAGAAAAATTATAGTATTAAGTGTAACAACTGAAAAAAAAATAAAGAATTTATTTTGTGGTAGACTAGAAGTATTATAAGGGAATTGAAAGAAGAGGTCAACATGTGTTGGAAGAAGAGTTACAGAATGTCAAAAGTAGAGGAAACCTTTAAAAGAGCTGGACCAATTTCAGAGAAGGTAAACCACTTGCCTAAAAGCATATAGCTTCTAGCAGTCAGGTGTAGTGAAAGAAGATCTGATGGCTAGGCCTGTGTCAATCCTTGAAGAGGAACAGGCCAGACTGCTGGGGGTGGGAACAGATCCTAAAAGGTAGAAAAGTAATGAGAAAATGCAGAAAGGTGAGAGTGTGCATAGACACTGGAGTAATTAAATGGATGTACAAACTGGGGCACCTGGTGGCTCAGTTGGTTAAGCGTCTGCTTTCGGCTCAGGTCATGATCTCAGGGTCCTGGGATCGAGCCTCACATTGGACTCTCTGCTCAGCGGCGAGTCTGCTTCTCCCTCTCCCTCTGTGATCTCTCTCGCTTTCACTCTCTCTCAAATAAATAAATAAAATCTTTATAAATAAATAAATAAAATGGATGCACAAACTGGGGAATGACAGGAAGGAGCTGAAGGATAAAATTACTACAAAATGGGGCTAAAAGGTAACTAGAAGTGTTTGCATTTGATGTGACAGACAAGAGAATGCCACTGGAATTGCCATGCTGGTTTGATGAAGGAGGCAGATAGTGGGAGCAGGAGAGCAGCTAGCAATTATAGTCCTGACCATGGCAGAAGAGTAGAAACTGAGGAAAGCATAACTCTAAGAAACTGAGAAGCGGGGTGCCTGGGTGGCTCACTTGGTTGAGCAGCTGCCTTTGGCTCAGGTCACGATCGCAGGGTCCTGGGATCAAGCCCCATATCAGGCTCCCTGCTCAGCAGGGAGTCTGCTTCTCCCTCTCCCTCTGCCCTTGCTTGTTTGCTTGCTCACTCTCCCTTTCCCTCTCAAATAAATAAAAACAGAAGAAATAACATAGTAGTTAGACAGAATCAAAGGTTAATCCCAGAATTACTAGGCTGTTGATTTGTGAGAAGAAAAATGCCACTGGAATGCTTGTGGTTTCCTTAAAGGATGCTCAATTTATAGAGTAACTCAAAATCCAAATCTAGACTTCTGAGGTTATATGGATATGGCATAAATTCACTACATACCATAGTTGCTAACTATGAGTGATATAATGAAGGGCATTTTCAAATGGCTATAATACATTTTTTTAAAACCTCAATTTGGTGAAAGATATCATCCTCTGACATGTACAAATAAAAATTGTCATTTACCTATAGCAAGGAGTTCCCAACTAGACGTCCATGAGATAAATCTGCTTGTAGATAAATTTTGTATGACCTCAGTTTAAAAGAAAAAAGTTACTTTGGCATAAACAATCTGGATCTCTGTCTTCTTTTAAAGAGAAAATCTGGCAACACTAGGCCTACAATCAAGACTTATGGTCACATAGCAACTTCTCTTTTTAGATGTATCCTGTGCTCAACAGCTTACCATGGTTTCTACTGCTCCAACCATCTTCTTCCAGCCCACTTCACTTCCTATGACCTGCCTCATCCCTGTAGATATTTGGCATTGCAATCCCTATGTCTCAGTTGTTCCGTAAGTTTTCTTTTGATATTTTTATTTGCCTTGTCATGAGTGTTATATGTTAAACAACTATTATTCGGGATGTTATACATTAAAATTTTAAATATGAATCTTCTAAAAGAAATCAAAGACAGCAAAATGCAAATGTTAATAGAACTGGTACAATTTTAAGAGTGTCCACTCATTTTATTAGCTATAGAACATGTGGAAAAAGGGAAAGGTATTTGCTACTCTGAGGTGGTCACAATTTATTTTTCTGAAAACAAGTAGGGTTGTAACAAGTAACAGTGGTATATTGCGAAAGCCTATGAATCTAGATTTATCCCAGTTTTTTTTTTAAAGATTAAAAAAAATACCTATGAAATGAAAGCCAGTGATAAATCAAAATTTAAACCTAACATTGAATTCCTCTTACTTAAAATGCTAACAGAGTTATACTTCAGTTATTAACCATTTATACATACTCTTCATACTTTTCAGACATTTGATAGAGTTAAGAAATTAACACAATGAAAATATAAATTTGAAAAATAAGCAATTGTCATTAATGTGAAATTAATATATGGGTCTGCCAAATAAGAGTAAAGACAAATTTCCTCACTTGTGAATATGTCTTTCTTTTGTAAAATTAGAGGGGAAAAAAATTTCACTTTCAAATATATGAAATAATTATACTGCACATTAATTTAAAAAAAAAAAAACTTGCTTTCTAACTTCACAAAGTCTTAGATTTTTTCCAAAATTCACTTTCTTTTAATAGGCTCTGACAAAGTGTAATGCTTGACTACACAAAGCTATGGTTAGACCGTGTTTTTAAATATCATCAACTATCTGACATGAATGGTGGAGACCTACTATTCCCAAACATACAACTATGAAAAATACAAAGCTTAGCAGCAAGGAAATTTCCCATTGTCCCATGGTAATTAAAGTTAAAAACAACATGGGAATCCATGTAAATTCTTCCTCAGAAATATGAAGCACTGAGTCTATAATGAGATATGCCGTTTTCTGTAAGTTTCAAATATTAAACTGCCACTTCAATTATTTGTTTATAACAAGCTCAAGGAAAATTCACAAAAGCAAATATCCAACACATTATTTAGATAACTGTGTATATTTGGAGTATAATCTAACTCTGATGCCATTAACCCCAAACAACATTCAAACAAACAGAATTTTAATTAATCGAGTACTGCTTCCAATTAGTCAGATTTTACTGAAAGAGAGCAAACCAACATTGTAGTCAATTTCAACTTTGCCCTGGTACATCAAATTGTATTACAGATAAATTAAGAGTGTGAAAATTTTTGGCTGGTAGCCCTATCCTACATAGCCTTTTAAAAAGCAATTTCAGTGCCTATCAAGGTAGAAATCAGCAGTTGTAATTTTTTTAATACAGGTGCAAAACAATGGGACCCATTAATAGCTGAACTTTTCACAACACTATTCATGATGATTTATGAGTTAGTATATAATTTGATTATTCTATTAATTCTGATTACTGCTTTGGCTAATAAAGTGAAGGTCACTTCCAAAATAAATCTTCATTACATTTCACAGAAAGTAATTGCCTTCAACTAGTTGTTTTCTTTAATTAAAAACTAATGTAACAAGAAAGAAAACAGACTTCAGGGTTACCATGTCTGCTGCTATTAAGAGAAATATACTGTGTGGATGTAATGTTCTCAAGACAAATCCAACAAACAGAAAGTGTCTCTTCATCTAATCTCTGTATTTTCAAAATGGAAGAACTATTTTATATGTATTTAGAGTAATTTTGAAATTACAATAAAAACTGAACTGTATTAATGCTTTAGAAACTGAAAACAAAGAATCTTTGAAAATATTCCCCAAATTCATGAATGTAAAATGTAAGGCAATATTTTTCTTTTTTTTTTAAGATTTTTTATTTATTTGACAGAGAGAGACACAGCGAGAGAGGGAACACAAGCAGGGGGAGTGGGAAAGGGAGAAGCAGGCTTCCCGCGGAGCAGGGAGCCTGATACTGGACTCGATCCAAGGACCCTGAGATCATGACCTGAGCCGAAGGCAGACACTTAATGACCCAGGCACCCCAAGGCAATATTTTAATTTCTAAAATTATGTATGTGGGATTCAGTATATGAAAAATTAACAGTAGGTCTCTCTCTTAACTCAAGTTTCTCCTAAGGGTGGCAAGAAACCTTCTCTGCCTCTTAAGATAAATACTAGGCACAGGGTCCTGACAGCTTTGGAGGGAGATTACAGGAAAAATTAAAAAGGCTCACTTTAATATATTATTCTCATTTAACCTATTTTTACACACAGAATATTCTGTGTCCTAGATTTAACATTTCGTTTTATTTTTTATAAAGTCCTCTAGACCTTCAGCTGAGGTCCTATTATCAAAGCTGCTGAATCATACAACCATATAAAATGAACAAAGGAAATTAAAGATGACACGTATTTTCCCACAGAAGTAAAATACTAATCCTCAAACAGGAAATCATATTTCAAAAGCTAGAAAGCCTGAATGTAAGAAATTATTGGGGCATAACAATGAAGCAGGTGGCAATAATTTGTATGCTCACCAATGGTCTCAATTGATATATTGTCACAAACCCCATTCCTGATTAACTTGCTCACTCTGTCCTGGTCATATTAATCTTTCTGTTATCTCAAAAGACCCCAACTTAGACCTCTGCCACAGTTTCTGCTGCCTAGAAAGCTCTTCCCTCAAATCTCCAAAAGCTTATGCCTTACCATCATATTTTGGTGTCACTACACTCAAATACCACCCTCCTAAATGGCCTTCCCTGATCACCATAGCATCTAAAAGGACACGTCCCTACTGCTTATAGTCACTTCCTGCCATACTACCCTATCTTCTTTTCTTCACAAGACATATTACTCTCTTAAGTTTTATCTTATTCTACTCTCTGTCCAACACTCTTCAACAACCCCTCCCAACCAGAGACTTTCTCTGTTTTCAACAATGTATGTCTGGCACCTACAAAAGAGCTAGTATAAAACCTTTTATGTGTCTCTCTACATATTTTTTAACGAATTCTAATTTATATTCTAAATTTGCATATGATAAAACAGAAAGCCCAAGTTTACAGCCAATGCTCCCTTAATATTTTATGTAAGAAAATAGTATTAGTTTTAAGTCTTTGGTAAAAAATTCAGTAACTGTTACCAATACCTAACATGCCCTGAGTGAGCATGTGTGTATGAATGCATGTGTGCTTAGACAAAATACATATGGCTATCAAAGAATGTACAAAAGTTGCAAATGTACTGGTGGTAACAACCACAATGAACACTCTTACTAGGTCCTCTTGTGATTGTGATCAAGAGTACATATTTGCAAGACAGGTTTAGGGGCTCATTAGCCAGGGAAGATATCTGTTTCAAAAGGAACATATTTAGTGCATTGGAAAATGTGAGATCAGAACCACTGTAAGTCCCCAACATCTCAGAAATTTTTTGTATTTTTATACCTTTTTTAAAAATCTCTAATGTAGAAAAGATTGATTTCAGTTTAACTTCTAGTTTCCAATTAAAAATCATAATAACTAGTGTTCTTTACTCTTGTAAAAAGTAGTACTCAAACATATAAACACTGAACTGTTCTCGATGCTATTCCTACATCTGGGAAAAAAATTCTTTAACTTTGATGGCTTGACCTCTGAAATATACTCTCTTTACAGTCCTCACAGAAACCTTGTGATAATACTTTAAAATCTTAAAAATAAAAACAAATAAATGTTATCCTTTCCTATAACTTAATTTCCCCGATGTATGAGTTATATATAAGAGTGTGTTAACTCTTATTACTCTTCCTCTCATGGGAAATTCAAGCATCGTGATATCAAGACCCGTGTGGGCTCCACACACTGCTTGGATTTCTCTCTTCCTCCGCCCCTGCCCCCTGCACTCACTCTTTCTCAAATAAATAAATCTTTAAAAATAAAAAAGACTTCCTTTTTCCTTAAGTCACAAAGAAACACATAATAAGCCAACTCCCAGTTAAGAAGACTGATAAAAGCCATCACTCCTAGATGAATTCCACATCTAGTATGAATTTCATGCTTAGTTTAATAACATAGTGGTTCTCAACCTTGGTGTTCTGTGAGATAGTGCTCCCTAAGTCTGTGGGAGGAAAAGAAAAAAAAAAAAAAGGCTGTGTTACAGTGGGTCCTATGCAGAGCCTGCAGCCTCTCTTATCTATGCCAAAGCCTCTAAGAATGCTGGGTATATCCCTGGGAATGGGTCAAACATGCAAATACATCCATCATGTATGCTGACACAGAAAAGGGCTGTGAACTGCTGATAGTCTAAATATGCTGTTCCTGGGGCGCCTGGGTGGCTCAGTCGTTAAATGTCTGCCTTAGGCTCAGGTCATGGTCCCAGGGTCCTGGGATCGAGCCCCGCATCGGGCTCCCTGCTCGGCGGGAAGCCTGCTTCTCCCTCTCCCACTCCCCCTGCTTGTGTTCTCTCTCTCGCTGTGTCTCTGTCAAATAAATAAATAAAATCTTTAAAAAAAATAAATATGCTGTTCCTAACAAAAAACAAGAGAGTATCCTGTAACACAGAGAACCTCACAGCTGTTCAACTACCTTCCACTATGCTTTTGTGCTTTGGTCCTCCGTCTTGCTACCTTGCTTTTATTTTCCATAGATAAGTAGGGTGTTTTTCTCATACCATTGCAACATTTAACTACAGACTCCAAACAGACATAAGGAATTAAACTCACATAAGTTTGCAAACTTAGCTTTGTATCCCTAGAGAAAACATGAGAGATTTTATCCATGGTTTAACATCTTTCAGGAGGAAAAAAGTGCAGAGAAGCTCAAATTTAATCTGCAAGGCTGACAGGCTAATTTTCTTAATCTCACTAATTATAGATCACATATGAGGGTAATTTTAAAAACCGTTCTGAATTGGTCAGGACAATTTTATTAGTATATTTCTGTGGCTAAGACCATTTCCACAGGAATGACTAACAGTAGAAACATTTAGTCTGTTCAACTGACTGAACATCAATAACCATCAGTGTGTTTGTTGGGGTCTTAAAAATTACCAGTTCCAAAGTTTACATTCTAAAGAGAATTATTTTCTCCCCAGCAACTATTCAGAAATAAAGCAGTATTTCTTTTCTCATGTAAGTTTTGACACTGCTAGATATCTAAGATGAAACAAACTGCATTGGAGATAAGTAAAACCGTCTCACAAGGCCAGAGTATTTAAGCTAAAATGTAGAAACAGATAACCAAGTTCTTCTGATTCATACTTGATTTATCTGTACCATACAGACAGTGCCTTAGTTTGCTGTTCTTAAGAGTCCATTTCAAGCATTAAAATATTCATAGCCTAGAAAGACCCTCCATAGTGGTTTTTATTTCTACTTTAGGAGTACAATGAAAAATAATGCTTGTTTTCATCTGCATTTGCTTGTTGAAAGAAATACATCTAACCCCACAAAACAAGGGACAAACAAGAAAGCTAATTCCAGGGAAGGGAATAGGTATACTGCACTAGATTTCAGATAGTAGCAGCTCTAATCTTGGTATATCCACCTCTGTGAGAAGACTACAGGCTGACAGTAAAGTTCTGATTTCAAAAACATCATGGAAGGTGGAAACACTACAGTCAGAAGTTTGGCTCTCAATTCATTAGGCATTTGGGACCACTCCACTATATCGAAGAATGTGAATTCATATATGCACAGGAAAATTAACGTGGTTTGGAAATTATTTCACTTTATATAACAAAGGCTCATGCTGTGCCTATTTGTGCCAGGTACTGTTCTAAGAGCTTAGCAAATAATTTCCTTAAAACTCCTAACAACCCTAAGAGGTAGATACTATTGTTATTCCCTTTTTATAAGGGAGGAAACTGAAAAAAACAGGATTTAACCAGTAGGTAAGTGGCAGAGAAGGATTCAAACAGAAAGTCTGTTTAAGGGTCTCTACTCTTAACAACTACACTGTTGTACCTCTCAGGATACATTAAAACATAAAACTAGAATCAAGATTAATTGTTCATTCAATAAATATGTATTATTCAAAAGCTTATTTTAGAGTTAATTCCTTCTATTTTTAAATGTACCTGAAGAATATGGGTCTGTGCATACAGGACCATGATTAAAGACTGTAGATTCAAGAATGAGTATTTTCAAATTCTAATATAGTCAAAAGAAAAATAGCCACACTGTGAATCCCATTTTTCTTTTAACAAACTCAGATGTTTGTTAAAAAACATCTCATCTTTGTTTTCCCCCCATATTGGGGGGAAAACAAAGGAGAGAGGGAAACAAACCACAAGAGACTCTTAACAATAGAGAACTGACGGTTGATGAAGGCAGGTGGGTGGGGGATGGGCTAGATGGGTGAAGGATATTAAGGAGGGCACTTGTGATGAGCACTGGGCGTTGTATGTAAGTGATGAATCACTGAATTCTACTCGTAAAACCAATATTGCACTGTATGTTAACTAAAATTTAAATAAAAATAAAAAACCCTCTGGTCGGAAAGCAAAAAGTTGAAAGATATGGCTGTTTACAAATACATGTGCATTTGTATGAAATAATGTAGGGATACCAGTGTAAGTGCAAATTATAAATGACAGGTTTATGGCTTTCAAGTGTGCATGAATTAAAGACTACAGGAGTCATTTACAAACAGCTGAAATTAGTTTGGTTTCTTGAGTAGGCTACATATACTTTCCTGTTTATGCTATTCATTTGTTTAGCAAACTGTTTACAGACTACAAAGTAAAAACATTCAAATTATTATGAATCCTGACTTGGTGAGATTAAAATCGGTGAAGTTTTACCACAGGGATATGGCACTTTTTGGTGCCACTATTTCACTATATTGGGCAAGTAAGAGTCTACTGCCTAATTTGCGGAAAGGGGAGAAGAAAGAGAGGTTGAGGCATGAAGGGATAGAGAAATAAGGAAGAGGAATGGCTAAAAGCTATATTAATTATTTCAGCACCAACACAGAGTTCTTTTTTATAAATCATTTCTCTAGTACATGAAAAAAAATAGTTTGTCCTACAATATTTAATTTCTATGGTAAATTCTAATCCGATTTTTTAAATAAATAATTTATTAAGCACCTACTATATGCCAGCCGAAGTTCCAAGCAGTTCTATTGAAGCAGTTAACTACATATGAGTAAAATACACCAAATTCAATAGTAAGGCAAAAATTATGGCATACCCATTTTGTAAAAGGCTATGTACTAGAAACTACAGGAGACATAAAGAGGACTACATTTTATACAGCAAATATACCTATCAATAGACATACTATAAGGTAATTTAATTACATAATTAAATTCTAAATACCATATCTTGTTTGTATAAAGTGAATGAAGAGTCTATAATATATGTTTCAGTAATTACAAAAACACTAATTCCAAATACCAAGACCATGAAGTCATACAACTTTTATAATACCCTACTTGATGTTGGACAATCTTCAATGCACTTTCCCTAACATCATCACATTTGAGTTTCAGAGTAGCCCAGGGCAGGAGTTAGGATGAGATTTAATTACCATTTCCATTATATAGGTGAAACAATGGAGGCTCTGAGAATTTAAATGACATGTTCAAGTTCATGCAAATAATATGACAGAGCTAGAATCAGAATCCAATTCTGAGACTGATAGTTTTGTAACATGGAAAACCTTGTAACTTTCATGAAACAAGACAAGGAATTTTATAAAAACAGTTTTTTGAGCATTCCCTACCAAAGTAGAAAGCAAATTGATGAAAAAGTTGGAAATGAAGAGCTTCATTAAAATTTTATGCAATCACACTAATTGGATCACTTTGGAACAAAAAACAACTTAAACAGGGGAATAGTAGAGAACACATGGAAATCCAGCTATCTAACATAGACTTACACTTGCCAACAAGTAAAGCCTTAGATCTTTGTAATTTGGTAGCCTTCAGGGTTGTTTTTTGAATTGGCTTGAAAATAGACACACTTCACATACTATTTCTATTACACTTGCACAAAAGTACACTGGTTCCAAAGAGATAGTTCAAGAATTGTTTCGAATGATCCTTAAAAAGACTATGCAATAACACAGTGTTACCTTTCAATTTAATCAAACTAAAATCTCAGCTCCAAACAATGGGCTTAAATTCAATTGTCATTCTGGCCCTATATGAAGTCAGCCACCTTTCACTCTACTACAAGGTATTAGAATTATTTTAAGATTTGGAGTAGTACGCATTACGTAACCAGGGGAGAAAACAACTGGGCTGAGTTTTTGTATCTATGTGTGAGGATAATCTAGTATCTGAATTTTTAGCATTGAAGGAGGCTATTACTAAAATAAAAACTGAAACGACGTAATTTGGGGAACAAATATAATTCTAATATGTTCATGAGTCACAATAAATGCTCTAGCACCACACACTTATATATTTCAATAAGAAGTTATTCCCAAATTAAAAGTCTTTTCCTGTCACAACCTGAGGAATAATGCCGTCAAGGACACAAAAACATTCCATTGCTTTATTAACAACAATGCTCAATGATCTGTGAATAACCTGGAAAAAAAAATGAAGATTATTGAATTATTTTACCAATCTATCCATCCATCACCAGAGAACAGGTTTCAAAATGATGGATTATCTCACCACCCTGCTGTTTATCCCACACAATACTCTCTCCTCAAGGGAAAAACAAACAAATGATCATACAAACATAATCGTGCCTACCCTCTATACCTTATGTATCATTTCTATGCCAATATTATTAACTAGAGGGCTAAATGTCTTTAAAATTGTATGCAAAAGATTCAGAAAATGAGGTATGTTGCTCTCTTTTTTTACCCTCCAGGATTCTACAATTTATAAAAATTCTATTCAAACAACAGCCCTCCAACTTTTGGGAGACAACCTTTTGGTTAAGCTATTCAACATTGCTCTTCAAATTTAATAAGGGCAGTTCTCAATTGAGATAGTGCATCTCAGTGGTTCTTAACCTTCTTGGGAGGTGACAGACTCCCTTGATAAAATGATAAAACTATGAATGCCCTTCCTAGAAAAATGCAGCCATGTATATCACACACACAAAATTTGGCATGCAATTTCAGAGTATTCTCCCCAAAACCCAGATGATTATTCCAGGTATTGGAATGCCAGGTTAAGGACTCTGAATTTGAAGAACTCCCCTTACTATACCCAGCCTTCCAATGCTATTTTAGGCTGTCAGATACAAGTTTCTAAAAGGATGGCTGTAAGTTTGCTTATACTATAACTGAAGATGGCCAAATAAAAAAATTTCTACATATGAAGTTATATTTCTTATATAATAAAGACATAATTTTAATTTTAGCATGGTAATACCAACATTCAATGGTATTCAATTCAACTCAATTTTAGCATGGTAATACCAACATTCAAATGGTTGAATGAACTATGGTATATACATCCATATACCGGAGAACTACTCAACCATTAAAATTTTTTTAAGTATGCATGTATATACACATTTATAAATAGATGCCCATATAAGCGTGGAAAAGATGGGAAAATATGCAACTGAACAATGTTAACTCAAGGGGTGGAATTTGTGGGTGGGGAACAGGGCTTGTATTTCTTTATAAAAGTGAGTGTGTTTGTTTCCTATTTTTTTCAGTATTTTTATTTTTTCTCTAACTACTAAGATTGTATGTTACCAAGAATTTGCTTTATAATGGCTATTTAGTATCTTCAATATGTCAGGAAATTTGCCAAATTACCTAAGTTGTTCCACTGATTCAAATGTCAAGATCTTTTACAATGTTCTGGTCCTTAAAGAATTTTTACATAGCTCCAGATTATAGAACCAAAAATTGAGTAGTAAGACTTTAAGAAAGAACGGCAAGAATATTTTATTCTCCCTGCCTCTCAACATTTTGGCTAGAGTCGACTATACCAATTCAATATATACTGAATTGGACTAACCCATTATTTCTCAAACAGGGAGTAGTTTGTCCTTAGGGGATATTTGTCAATGTCTGGAGACATTTTGTCTGTCACAAGTAGGTAGGTGGGTGAAGGTAGTGACATCTAGTGCGTAGAGGCCAGGGATGCTGCTAAACATCCTACTATGTACAGGACAGCCCATCCCCCAACACAGCCAAGAATTATCCTGCTAAAAATGTCAAGTATCCTGTCAAAAATGAGATTAAGAAATTCTGGCCTAAACCAAAAGCCTCAAAACAATTATGTATCTCACATAATCAGGCCATGTTCAATGATAGGTGGGATCATACCACTCACTGATGGTACTTGGCTCAGAGTAGAACCCAATCTTGCTCTTTTCTGGAAATGGATAGGTTAACTGAACAATCTGAGATTCCTGTAACTCTATCAAAGTATCATCTTGTGTGCCTTGATTAATTTCATGCAAAATCTCTTTAGACTCTTTCTGATCATTTCTGAGTACTGATGTCATTCATACCTACATTACACACTCTGGAACCTGATGAAATATACTTTCTTATTCTGTAATTGATCCATAAGTGTACATTTTCTTTCCTCAACTAAACACTCTTGACATTAACATCAAAGTCTACATCATATTCTTTTTCATATATATCTATTATACCTAGGCAGAGAATGGATGCTTTAAAAAATAGCTGTTGAATTAAATGGGAAGAAATGAAAATAACCAAATTTACAATAAAGGACATAGATGCTTCTTCACAACTTTTCTGTCACTCTAAATCCTTTTCTTCTTGTTGATCAGAATTGGGCCCAGAGAGCAATTACCCTGGTTACTTACTCTTCAGCTGTGTTCCCTAGACAACAGCAACACTTGGAAACTTATTAGAAATGCAAATTTTCAGGCTTCACACCAGATCTAAAAGTCAGAAACTCCAGGAATGGGGCCCAGTAATGGTGTTAAATTCTGACACAGGTGAAGGCTTGAAAACACTGCTCTACCACTTCTTTGACACACAATTTTTTGCAGCAATTCATAAATACCTATTCATTAATTTACCCATCAAATACTTAATGACTAATGTACACTAGGCAGTGCACTGAGGCAATCTTGTAATATCCCCTAATATCAGGGTTTTTAAAAAGTATTATTACTATATTTGGTAGATAAAAGACTATTGAACTGATTAAACTGGGGTCAGAAAACCCGCCACCTATTTTGTAAAGAAAGTTTCTGGAACACAGCCATGTCCATCCTTTTACATATTGTCTATGACTGCAAATAGTTTCAAGGGAGACCACATGTCTTACAAAGCCAAAACTATTTACTATCTGACCCTTTACAGAAAAAAATTTGTTGACCCACTATATTAGAATACTAAATCTGGCTCAGTCCCTAATTCAGACAACAGCAGCAGCAGCAATAATTATAATAATCATACTAAGAGTAATAACAGCTAATACTTATGTAGTACACTAAGGCAATCAATGTTTTAACCACTTTCTGGATATTAATTCATTTTCATCCTTACAACCTATGAGGTAGATGCTATTATCATCCCCATGAAAAAATGAGGAAACTGGAGCACAGAGAGGTTAAATAACTGGCCCAAGAATACACAGCTAGTAAATGGCAGAACCAGGATTTAACCCCCATGGGTCTGGCTCTAAAATGTACCCTCTTGTTCATTATACTATACTTAACTACTTCTCCTTCACAACACTAGAGCATAAATATCTGGTTGCATCTATCCCAAGAGGTGCCTGAAAATTACAGTTCCAATAGCAACATTTTCCAAGTTTTCCCATCCCTCTTCTGTCTTTATACTCCAGAAGCACCTTTATTATAAACTCTTTAGGACCTCTTCTTTTCATAAGCTCTTAAGGAATGATTATCTGAGTAAAAAATGTTTTCTTTTATGGAAAATTCATAACAATAGTTCTCAATCCTTGTTTTTAGGTCATGGATGACCATGAAAATCTGATGAAACTATGAGTTCCTCTCATAAAGACACACATATAACATTTTGTATATAAATTCCAAGGACCCAAGGACCCTAGATTAAGAACCTTTGGCATAGCATATCTCAGTGCAGCTCTCTACTCAGCTGCAGTGCTGCAAAACAATAATGTGTAGTGATCCACAATGAAAATATTTCTTACTTAACTATAGGACTTTTGCACTCAATGTTCATTTAATTAATGTTTCTGTTGAATTCACTTTGGCAATTTTTTAACCTTTAATTTCAAATATTTAAGGTTCAATTCAATAATCAAGCTTTACACATACAAACAATTTGGACTGGTCAAATCTACCAATTAGATATAGGTCGTTTCCACACCTACATTTTTAGGTGTATCATGGAGTTCTACCTATGACACTGAGGTGGGGTGGGGGCAGGGAACCAATGGGGTTGGGAGCATGAAACACAGGAATGGTAACTAGCCTCCAAAACGTATAAAATCTAACTGCTACTGGGCTCATCTGCATTAGTGTTCATCAAATGCAAACATAAAAATTATAGGGCTGAAGGGGAAATCTGTTTGCTCGTAATGTTTTTCCTTTTACCTTTATCTATTAGGTAAAATGTGGGAAGTTGAAAGAATTCCTTTATTCATCTAAAGTAGTATTTCCTACTGGGCACAGAATTGGAAGATGTTTCTAAGAATACTGTAAGAATGGCCCTTAGTCTCACCTGCTTTTTTTTTACAAAGTGACTATGTATTGACAGTAAGAAATCCTAACAAATTACAAGTTGTTAAAAGCTGACAAATACCACAAATATTTTTTTAAATCCCCCAAAATAACAATATTTTTATTAACTATCTCCTTTTAGTTTTTTCAGAAAATGTTTAAAAATTGTGGGGCACCTGGGTGGCTCAGTCGGTTAAGCGTCCGACTTGATTTCAGCTCAGGTCATGATCTCAGGATCGTGGGATTGAGTCCTGCATTGGGCTCTGTGTTCAGTGTGGAGTCTGCTTGTCCTTCTTCCTCTGCTCCTCCCCCCTGCTTGTTCTCTCTTTCTCAAATAAAGAAATAAAATCTTTAAAAAAATTGTATAAGATTGTGTAAGAGGTAAGTCATGAAGAATGCATACCAGGAAATCTGCTTTCTAGCCTCAGCCTCTTTTTATCTTTCCTCATTTATAAAATTAGACCATCAAAACAACATGAAAGCATTCTTTCAATTCTAATTTTTTTTTTGTTATATTACTACCAGAATAGTAGGGAGAATTTTACAAGAAAAGAGATTAAAGAGAATGCTGTTAAAGGGAAATAATAATGTACTGTTAAAGTATCTAGATCTATAATCTAAGCCATGCTTATGTGGGTGGAAGGGCAAGAACATTGGGGGCAGACTTTAAGAAGCCATCTCAATTTTGCTCTGACTTTACATGCAACTGAATATATAAACTCATAAAACTTTCCATTGGTATAATCTTTGGCCAATTTTAACATTTCTCTTGGTTTTCCAATAGGTTCATCCAGGTTAACAAATGTCTTTTAGATTTCTGAAAATTCCCTAAATAAAAAGTGTTGGTTATTAGAGAATAAAATAGGCAGGTTACTTTGGTCTGAGAGATGTTTTCTACAGAGTTCTCCAAATATAACAATAAAGCAGAGGAAAAAGATAAAACAATAGAAAATACTTTACAATTTATATTAAAAATAAATTCCATGATTATAACAAAATCAGAGTACCATCTATGTGGTCCCTTGTAGGCATCATTATTCAAGGCATTGCTGAATGAATTTATCAAGTGGGAGAGTCCCTTTCCTATCTTTCCATGCTATTCCTATAATCTTGAGCAAGTTACTTACATATTTTGGACTTTTGGTGTTCTCTCATTCTCTCTTTTTTTTTTTAAAGATTTTATTTATTTATTTGAGAAAGAGAGAATGAAAGACAGAGAGCACGAGAGGGAAGAGGGTCAGAGAGAGAAGCAGACTCCCTGCTGAGCAGGGAGCCCGATGTGGGACTCGATCCCGGGACTCCAGGATCATGGCCTGAGCTGAAGGCAGTCGCTCAACCAACTGAGCCACCCAGGCGCCCCTCATTCTCTCTTTTTAAAAGCTATAAGTTAGAGATCAACTTGTGTTCCAAAATTTCCTGAGGCAGATCTTGCATTTGTTCAATTTTCCACAGTCAATACTCAGAAAAATGTCACGAGTACAAACACCTAGTAAAAAGTATTTGGTGGTGATTCTACATGTGTGTGCATGCACAATATTTATATTACATGTTAAAAATAAAAAAAACCACATCTTTTATGTTTTAAGAATCCTACTACATTAAAGGAAAAAAGGAAATAAAATTTAGGCCACTGAAGAATGGAAGACTGAATTACCCAGTAAATTATCAGTTGAATAAACTCTTCTTATAAAAATCAAGTAACAATCCCTGGGCAGTCTAAGTCTACTTATAAAAAAGTGTAAAGTTTGTTTGATCCCACTGGTACTGCTCCAATTCACAGGTTATGACACACTATGTGAAACCTACTCTGAACTAAAAAGTTCTAAAAGCTACCATGTTACCAACCACACAGATAACAGAAATAAATTAGTCAGGGCTTAAAAAGGACTTCTGTTTAGAAGATATATTGAGAGAGTCTAAAAACCTATATACTGCACACATATCCTGTCCAGTGTGTCAGAAAAAATACTAACCAATATACGGTGGGGAAAATTCTGTGGCTTGCTAGACTAGAAAAATACAGTTTTCAATGACTTTTCTTCCCAAAAGGTCCAATTTATGACATATTAGTGGGTAGTATTACAATAAGTAAGCTTCACATTTTTTACTTAAAAATAAATCTACCAGGGATCCTGGGTGGTTTCAGTCGGTTAAGTGTCTGACTCTTGATTTCGGCTCCGGTCATGATCTCAGGGTCCTGGGATGGAGCCCAGTGTCGGGATGCCCACTGAGTGAAGAGTCTGCTTGTCTCTCTCTCCCTCTGCCCCTCTCCTGTTTGCTCACTTGCTCTCTCTCTCTTAAATAAATAAACCTTTTAAAAAATCTACCTATTTAAATGTATAAAAACCTCAAAGGGTGTTTATTAATGAAAGTTATCTCTAGTAGTTAAAATGTTATACTGTTTATGCAGAATTCATTTAGAATGCAAGGATATGACTTACAAATGTCTTTGAATCCTCACATAAATATGCATGCATGCCATTTATATCAGTAGCCTTGATGAGTACCCACTGTAACTGGCTGAGAAATGCTTAGGCTTATAATAAAACAGAATATAGAATAGTGGTTAGAAATCACAGAACAGGTGACACCTAATTCTGATAAACTGGTGATAAAAAGTGTAGGCTATGATGTATAGATGGTAGTAGTGTTACTACTTTAGGATATAAACAAAACAACATTTATATGAAATTATAAACTGTGATGCAGGGAATCAAATATAAAGTTAATATCCCTAGGCTAATGCATTTTTATTATAATTCACATACATATATGTGTGTGTGTAAGTGTGTATATATTTTATACACCTCAGAGACCTTAGATTTACTTTAATTACCAAAAAAACACCCAAAAGTTTAATATACTACTTCCAAAAAAATGGAGAAAGTTTTTGGTTTATTTTGTTTTTAATCAACTACCTATATGTATATACATTTAATTATATAATTCCCTGAAAGTATCAGTTCAAATTGCAGAGAGTGAGGTATAATTTTTATAATAAACATTAAATCTATATCATACACAAAATTCTGAGATACACTCTATAGAGGATAAAAAGATGTAGAAGGCTGATAAAAACTCAGCCTTAAAGAGAGTACAGAGGTGCTGGGGTGGCTCAGTCGGTTGAGCTTTCGACTCTTGATTTTGGCTCAGGTCATAATCTCAGGGCTGTGAGATCAAGCCCCAGCTATGGGCTCAAGGTGGAATCTGCTTCTTTCCCCCTCTCCTTCTCCCTTGGCTCCACCCCCTGCTCATGTGCACGTGAGCACACATGCACTCCCACTCTCGTGCTCTCTCTAAAATAAATAAATAAATCTTAAAAAAAAGAGGGTACAATCATTTTTGGGGAAAAATGTCTTCTTTATCTAGGATTCAACACATATAAGGTCTCATTTTGAAATTTTATATCAGTATAGGACAAACAAAACTTTTCAGTGTTTTTTCCCTTAAAAACAACAAACAAACAAACACCAAACAGTATTTACTAGATGTAAATATGATCTGAATTAGGAAAGGAAATACAGGGATTTAGTGGAAAAACAGGAATGTTTTCAAAAAATGGTAAGGAAAACCAGTGAGCTTCTGTTCACTCCCCAGTGTTCATTCTGTCCCTATTCCTTACCTAAAAGCTCTGTAGGAGTGAGTAGCAAGTGGCAACACAAGAAAAAATAGTGTGGCTCCTTTTACATCAGGCAATGCCACAGGAAGAGGAAAAGAATGATTAAGAAAACCAGAAAACCTCCCTCTTAGTTTAAATTGATAGGAGGACCTCTGGTCCTGTGGGAAATGACATTCCCTATTCATGCCTACTTTGACAAGTAACTGGAGAAGGAAGAGTTTGTCTGGAAATACATAGACCTATCATATTCAGAATTAAATTACTTTCAAATTTATAACATTCTCACCTCTGCATGATTAAGAAATGTGGACGGGAGAATATCTACTTCCAGCAGTATATTGGACTGGATACTGTGAAGGGACCTCTTGTTTCTACCAAAAAAAAATGACTTTTTACATTAAGCATAACTTTTATTGCACTGCTGAGATTGAAAGAAATAAAAGAAATGTCTACAAGAAACTCCCCAAGCCCAAATACACACCCACAGTACAAACAAACCTTGAGCTAAATTCAAAGCTTCAAGAAAAAAAAAAACAACACTGCAATTAAATAAAAGCAAGTCTTGGGGCGCCTGCGTGGCTCATTCGGTTAAGCGTCTGCCTTCGGCTCAGGTCATGATCCCAGGGTCCTGGGATCGAGCCCCATGTCGGGCTCTCTGCTCAGTGGGAGCCTGCTTCTCCCTCTCCCTGTTGCTCCCCCTGCTTGTACTCTCTCTCTCTGTCAAATCAATCAGTCAATAAAATCTTAGTTAAAAAAAAAGCAAGTCTTCATTCTAGCCATAAGTAATACTCTTCCCAAGATACATGAACCATGTTTTTAAACAGTCATGTCACTACGAGATGCATTTTTTAAGTTTTTATTTAAATTCCAGTTAGTTAACATACAATGTAACTTTATATTTCAGGTGTACAATATAGTGATTCAACACTTCCATAAAATACTTGGTGCTCATCACAAGTGCACTCCTTAAACCCAATCACTTATTTAACCCATTCCCCCACCCATCTCCAGTCTAGTAACTGTTTATTCTAAGAGATGCATTTCTAATACAGTTTTACTTTTATGTTAAAAAAAAGTCTTGTTGCTCATATTAATCAGTGTGGCAACTGTACCTGGGGTTCCTTTAATAAGAAAGGATCCTCCTTTAATAAGAAAGGATCCCCTTATTATATGCAACTGATGAATTATTGAACACTACATCTGAAACTAATGATGTACTGTATGTTGGCTAATTGAATTTAAATTAAAAAAAAAAAAAAGAGGGCGCCTGGGTGGCTCAGATGGTTAAGCGTCTTAAGCGTCTGCCTTCGGCTCAGGTCATGATCCCAGGGTCCTGGGATCGAGCCCCACATCGGGCTCCCTGCTTGGCGGGGAGCCTGCTTCTCCCTCTCCCTCTACTGTTCCCCCTGCTTGTGCTCTCTCGCTCTATCAAAAAAAAAAATCTTAAAAAAAAAAAAAGAAAGGATCCCCTGAAAGGAACTGAAATGGTCCCAAATCTTAGTGCTTTCTGGCTGAAGCAAACACAAATAATCCTTGAAGGAAAGCATCCTTAATTTGGGTCCCCAGATTTCCAAAGATTAAAACCAATCAAATATAAACTCTCAAAGATAAACATGGCACAAGAAACTAAACCAATAACATGAATCAACAGAAACAATACATGGCAGAATGTAAGATATATGGACAAAATGAACAAGCAAAAGAAAATATCAAACAACAAGAAAGATTTGGGGATAGGAGGAGCAGAGCTTCTACAAATGAAAGATTACAATATTGAAGTAAAAAAATGAGAGGATTAAACTACAGATCAGAGACAAATAGAGAGAATTAATAAACTGGAAAAGAGATCTTAATAAAGTACCCAGAATATAGCCAGAATGACAAGGAGATAGAAAGTATGAAAAAGAGATTAAGAAATAGGGATGAGAGAATGCAAAATTCTAAAACATTTCTAGTTAGGGTTCCAAAAAAGTAAGGAGAGAGACAATGGAGGAAAACCAGTATTTGCAAAGATACTGGCTGACAATTTTCCAAAATGATAAATGACAATTCACAGATAGAGGAAATACACTGAAGTTGTTTGAACCATATGAAATTGTAGGTCAAAATGGTTTAATATTATTAATTACACATGGTTTAACTGATACCAAGCTAGATAAAGAAACACCTAAATTCACTGTAGTGAAAATGCAGAACACCAAAAACGAACTATCTTAAAAACAACCTGAGAGAAAAGAAATATGATTTATAAACAAATGACAATTAGGCTGACATCAATTTTTCAACAGCAAAAGAAGGAATCCAAATGACAGTGGAATAAAATTTTAAAGTACTGAGAAAAAGAATTGCCAACCTAGAAATGTTTTCCTCACAAATCTTCCCTCAAAACAAAAAGGCAAAAAAAAGTTATGTTCATATACAAACTAGGCATTTACTGCCAACAGATGTAAACCAGAGGAACTTTTAAAATTGGATACTTCAAAAGGAAGGAACAGACTCCTATTAACAAGATTCATCATGCTTGGTAAAAGACAGAGATTGTCAAATGGGATTAAAAATATGCATTAATTTGCTATTTAGAGCCCCAAATACAGACTCAGAAGACTCAGAGATGGAGAAAGATAAAACAGGCAAATACTAATAAGTTGTAGTAGCTATTATAATATCAGACAAAGTAGACTTTAAGGAAAAAAAATGCATTATTAGGGATGGAGAAAGCAAATAATGTAAAATATTACATTCATCAGGAAGATTAAACAGTTATAAATTTAAATGATCTTAACAAATTGCCTCAAAATAAATATAAGGTAAAAACTGACAGAATTATAGGGAGAAATTGAGAAATCAAACATCATAATGGGAGATTTTAAAATACTTTATTAATGGTAGATCAAAGGAAAAAACTCAATAAAATTTGCAAATTACAAAAAAAAAAATTTGCAAATTACAACTCAAAGCCTGCCTTATTAGACTCCAAGACCAATAATTAGAGAACCCTGTGCCCAAGAACTAAACGCATTCTTCTTGAACATAAATGGAAAAATTACAAAAATTGATGACATACTAAGTCATAACATAAAGCTCGAAGTATTAATACCATAAAAACATGTTTTCCGGGCGCCTGGGTGGCTCAGTTGGTTAAGCGACTGCCTTCGGCTCAGGTCGTGATCCTGGAGTCCCAGGATCGAGTCCCCCATCAGGCTCCCTGCTCGGCAGGGAGTCTGCTTCTCCCTCTGACCCTCCTCCCTCTCATGCTCTCATTCTCTCTCTCTCAAATAAATAAATAAAATCTTTAAAAAAACAAAAAAAACCATGTTTTCCATAGCAGCAATGTCCACAATAGCCAAATTGTGGAAGGAGCCAAGATGCCCTTCAACAGATGAATGGATAAAGATGCAGTTCGTATATACAATGGAATATTACTCAGCCATAAGAAAGGATGAATACCTACCATTTACATCGACATGGATGGAACTGGAGGGTATTATGCTAAGTGAAATATGTCAATAAGATAAAGACAATTATCATATGGTTTCACTCATATGTGGAATATAAGAAATAGGGCAGAGGACAATAGGGGAAGGGAGGAAAAACTGAATGGGAAGAAATCTGAGAGGGAGACAAACCATGAGAGACTCTTGACTCTGGGAAACAAACTGACGGTTGTGGATAAGGAGGAGGGTGGGGGGATGGGGTAACCGAGTGATGGGCATTAAAGGAGGGCACGTGATGTGATGAGCACTGGGTGTTATACACAACTAATGAATCACTGAACATTATATCAAAAACTAATGATGTACACTATGTTGGTTAATTGAATTTAAATAAAAAAACATATTTTCCAGACGTAAATTAATTTTCTACAATGAAATTAGATGGTAAGAGCAAAAGAATCAACCAAATCAGCTATTTTAAAACCTCTCATAATGGGGCACCTGGGTGGCTCAGTGGGTTACACGCCTGCCTTTAGCTCAGTTCATGATCCCGGACTCCCAGGATCGAGCCCTGCATCAGGCTCCCTGCTCAGTGGGGATTCTGCTTCTCCCTCTCCCACCCCCCCTGCTTGCGCACTCTGTCAAATAAGTAAATCTTTAAAAAAATAAATAAATAAAACCCCTCAACAATCCATGGGTCAATGTAGAAATCATAATGGAAATTAAGATATTTAAGACTAAAAGATAATGAAAATAATACGTAATAACTGTGAAGAGTCAAAAGAGGAGTTGGCACTTTATCATCTTAAATGCTTATATTAGAAAATAAAAAAGATACATATTTAACATTGGGTTTCCTCCTAAGAATTGGCAGGGACAGAAAAGGGGAGGGATGAGCTGAACAAAACCCAAAGAAAGCAAAATAAAGGAGATAATAAAGAATGGAAATTAATGAACTAGGAACACAAAGCTGGAATAGAAAGAATCAAAAAGCCAAAAAGTTGATTCTTATAGACTGTAAAACTTGCTCAAGGTTACATGGCCAATGAATGGAGAAGCCAGGACTTAAATCTTGGTAGTCTGTCTCCATAGTCCAGGTTTTTAACTACCATGCTCCACTACCCTAAAAGTGCTAAGTATAAAAAAAAAAAAGATTGTTATGTTTGACTACATTAATTTTAATAACCTCCATTCATAATGAATACCATAAAGCAAGATATACGCAACACATACAACTAAGAAAAGATTAGTATTCAGAAGAAAAACTCCTACAAATCAATAAGGAAAATACAATAACACAAGAGACAAATGGAAAAACACAGGAACATGCATTTCACGAAAGAGAAAACATGAATATCCAATAACCATATGAGAAGATGCTCCACCTCATAAGTAGTCTATGAAATGCAAAATGAAAGTATAATGTGAGGCTATTTTATGTGAGTCAGATTGACAAAAACTTAGAAACCAAATAACAAATGTTGGCAAAGATGTAGACCTATGGAAATTCTTATATACTGCTGTGGGATGTAAACTGGTACAGTGCTCTGGAGAAAAATTTGGGTACTATCTTGTATGAACATTCATATACCCCATGACTTGGAAATTCCACTCCTAGGTATGTATCCTAGAGGAATTCTTGAACATACATATCCTGAAACATACACAAGGATGTTAATAACAGCAAAAAACAAAACAAAAAAACAAAAACAAACAAACAAAAAACCCCTGGAAACATCTTGTGTCTACCAAAAGAAAAATGGAAAAATAAATTGTGGTATATTCACAATGGAATACTACATAGCAATGAAAGTAACTATAATTATGCAAAACAAGGACGGTGTTTTGAAACATAATATTGAGTGAAATAAGGAATTTACAGTGGGGTTCTATTTTATGAAGTTCAAACACAGGCCAAACTGAATATCAGACAGGTAGGTAGGCAAATACATAGATTTATAAAAGAGCAGAACAACAGAGTATGCTTGCATATACTAAATCTTGAATAAATCTCATTTTTGTCTTTTTAATTTTCATCTGTTATTTATTACCTTAAGAAGAAACAAGAGAACCAATGCCAGTCTTACCTGCAGAAACATTGAGGAAGTTCTCCTTGGCCATATAAAGGAAACAAAAATGGAGTGTTGCCATACCGCCCAAGACAGCGAAGAAAGTTTTTGGTAGCTTTGAGACCATCTATGGTATTGCAGGCTGTCTCTGATGTCATTGCAATCGAATGCAGGACAAAGTACCGGAGGTTGGGGGTTAATTTTTGAGTTTTTAAATACTCAGAAAATGTAATCTCCTCATAGGCTATGTAAAGATAAAAATTTATCAGTTAAAATCAGAACCAAACTTCCAATTTAAAAAACACTGCACAAAAGAGATTAAGCCTGTTCAAAACACTTGGCAAAGGACCCAGGTGGCAAATATTACATTTTAGACAGAAACCACAGATTTTAGGGGAAAAAAAGAAACTAGAAACAATCTATCTTAACTGAATTAATGGCACAATTTTTAAGCTTTAAATGATGAATCTTTAGTAGTTTACAGACTTAAAAAATTAGAAAAATATTAATTCATTAACCATCACAATAGGTTTCCATAATTGGCAATAATTAACTTTATTACCATTAAAACTGCAGAATAATGTCAATAATTACACTTTGAAATATTAAATATGACAAATGGCAATTTTTTGGTGACAACAATGATAGAGCGATACTTAATTTTTTTGAAATGTATATTTCTTACTAAAACTAAGAACAATAAACTATGACTAAAAAGTAAGGAAGTTAATTTCTGTGTGGCTAATGGAATCAGTCTTACTGCCTTATATCACACCTCAAAACAAGGGACCCCTAAAAACTACTCATTTAAAGAACAGAAAAAAATGTAACTGGACTGTTAGTGGTAGGAAATACAACTCCATGATGAAAGAAAAAAATATATAAAAATTATAAAAATTTACTGAGAGAACATAAGTTTACACCACTGTGAAGAACGATTTGGCAGTATCTAATGGACATGAAGTTTTAAGAGCAAGAGCCTGACTTTTAATATTCCATCAAGTAAAAAAAAAAAAAAAAAAATACTGCTCTATTTCTCACTGTAACCTTATAAATGAAACATCAATAGAATATTCCTATTTTGGATAATGTTTCCAGCCCAAAGCACTTAAAAAGTATAAAGCTCTGATACTAAACAGAATGTTCAATTTTCAACAAACTCTGAAGTAACTGTATGATTTGGGTCAAAGCCAAGACTAGAAACCATGTCCTCTAATACACTCCCCATACCATCTAGCCTCTTTTTCTTAATCAGTCAAAATGAATAATTCAATATACCAAGCAAAAGTAATCCTGGGAAAATGAAAAAATATACAGATTTTTTTAACTGCTGAAAAAAATTAATGGAACAATGAAAAGAATGTATCGTCTATGAAGAACCAGTTGACAGCAGTATTTACTTAACAAGAATAAAAACTAACACCCAGCATAGCACTTCCACAATGATGAAAACATTCTATAGCTGTACTGTAGCCATAGTAGCTAATAACCACACGTGGCTACTGAGCACTTCAAATATGGCTAGTCCAACTGAGGAACTGAATTTTAAATTTAATTTTAATTAATGTTAATTTAAATAGCTACATGTTATTCATGGCTAACCTATTGGATAGTGCAGAGTAAGAATGTACTTTAACAGAGAAATGAGTGGCTTACTACATCAGAGCAAGCATATTAAAATAAGAAAGCTCAAATAACTAGAGAACACAATTTAATAGAAAACAATACCTTTATATTCATCAGGATGTTTTTCATACTCCATACAAAATGTAAAAAACTTCATTAGCATTCGCTTTTCTACCATAGTAAGTTGTTTGCTATTAAAGACATCTGCTCTAGAACAAGGAACCTGAAAAACATGATTTTAAGTTAAGAAACTGCTTCCTAGTGATGCAAGTATTCCAAATTACGTTTCTTTTCCTTTTAACTATAACAAGATCATTATTTCCATGCTAGCCATTCATGTTACCTTCCATCAGTTCTAATGGCATCTCTGTTGGCTTCAGAGCTAATTAACTTGTGAGCCCTCTTACTTAATTCTGCCAAGTTGCTCCTTATGCCATTAAAAGGCCAATGGCACGTCACCCCTAACTGGGTACAAATGACAGCTCAAATCTAGCAATACTGCCTGATATTAACCTTTTCTCAACACCAACATCAGGCTGCAGAATAACTCATGAAAAAATTAACACTAGAAATTTTGACTGAGTAATCTCTTACTATTTACTTTTACCATGCAGGATTGGAATTTGCTGCTTTGCCAGGAAAATGACAATCCTATTTGCTTATCCTTCCAAAATATATCATAATAACTTAAGCTCATACCCAGTTACAATACTTCAGTAGCAAAGTACCTGTTCCACTCTTCCTTCTCGAAATGCAAGAATCCTGGTAATATTTTTGAACTCTGCATATCGACTTACATTAGATTTGATTAAAAGATCAATTAGCAATCCTCGAGAATACAGCAGCTGTACAAAGAAAATATTTTACAGGATGAAATAAAAGGTAAAATTGTGGAAAAACTGATAAATGCTAAATAAAGATATATATAATTCCGCTACATTTTTAAATATTTGTAAAAAGCATTATAGCTATTAATACTGTCATACATAACACACTTTACGACAGGTTTACAATTGATTATCTGAAATTCAAAACCCAAAAAACTCTGGAATCCAAAGTTTTTCCATAATTAGTTTGGCAACAAAATGACCCAAACTGATATAAGGCTCTTCCATCTTTGCCCCACTTACTGTGAATATTCATACATTTGACTGCAGAAATATTAATAGGTTTAATTACAGAGTGCCTCCTCAGACTCTGCTAAGACTGTTGTTACGTCATCTATAGCATATCAGCATATGTACTGTATTAGTTTCTAAAATAATTTTTTAAATCTAAATAACAGAACACACCAGGCCCAAGGGTTCTGAATAAGAGACTGTAGCCTTATAAAATGACAGGTGGTCATTAAGAAGACACCAGCTCGCTGGACTTCCTCACCAAACAAAAAAGAAAAAGATTGGTTATACATTTCCACCACAAGAGTTGAATTTTAAGGTCCCTCTATAATCCTAGCAGGCTAGATTTAAATGATATGTCTTTTTCAAGAAGTGAGGATGATGGGTATCGCCAGCATGCATGTGAGGAATTGATTTAATCATTCACATCACTCATAACCAATATCAGAGACAAAAACAACTTCAACAGTATTATCTAGCATGTTCTAAATTTAACCATATGGTTAAATGCAACAGATTTGGCTATGTCCTATACTGATATACCTTTAAGTGTCTATAAATAAATATTAAAAATGTAAATGTTACATCTGTAATACGGGAGGGAAAGAAAACAATTAGCTTTACTACAAAGAAAAAGGGAATTTCAAAAATCAATCCAAACTGGTTAGTCTGAGTATCCAAGAGGTCAGTAAAGACTTTGAAAATCAGTATCAGTTAGGTGAATTTTTATAAAGTCCAGCATTGTACAGAACAAAGCTGGCACTGCTTCTTTTTCTGAAACTAATCCAATTACCCTGACTAAATATAGCATGTTATTTCATTATCTTCAGCCTAATACCCTACACAACTGATATAGCCCCTGTTTTTAAGAATATATTGCCAAGTATTCTGTAATTATAATAAAAAATAGGTACTTCAAATACCTAATTTGTTTCAACAAATACTTGAAATTCAATGATCCCTCAGTAGTCATAATAATTTCACAAATATTAACACAAACATAAGATGTATTTTCACTTAAAAAGATCTTAGTACAGCTTAAGATTTAATGCCAGCTTAAAATAATGCATTAAGATAACACTGAGAACACATTTCAATTAAAACTACACTAAACTTTTGTCTGAAGCTTAGTAATAACAAGTAAAGTATTTAAACCTAAGCCTCTTTTTCACCTCTCTAAGTGATGTAACAGAAATTTCAGTGATGAGAGGCTAAAGAATACCAAGTATCCTTCAATAGAAAAATGGATAAAGTTGTGTATATATATATATATACACAATGGAATTACTTGGTGATAAAAAAGAATGAAATCTTGCCATTTGCAACAACATGGATGGACCTAGAGGGCAGTATACTAAGTGAAATAAGTCAGAGAAAGACAAATACCATATGATTTCACTTATATGTGGAATCTAAAAAAACAAAACAAATGAACAAAGAAACAAAAAACCAGACTCTTAACTACAGAGAACAAACTGGGTAGTTGCCAGAGAGGAGATGGGTGGCTGTGGTTGGGTGAATGAAATAGATAAAGGGAATTAAGAGGTACAAACTTACAGTTATAAAATAAGTAAGTCATGGAGATGAGAAGTACAGCACAGGGAATATAGTCAGTAATATTATACCAATGTTGTACGGTGACAGATGGTAATAGTGGTGAGCAATTAGTAAATGTATAGAACTGTCCAATCAATATGTTGTACAACTGAAACTAATATAATATTGTATGTTAATTATACTTCAATAAAAATAAAAAGAATACTTCAATTTCATTAAAATATTGACAATTAGGGGCGCCTGGGTGGCTCAGTCGTTAAGTGTCTGCCTTCGGCTCGGATCGTGATCTCAGGGTCCTGGGATCGAGCCCTGCACTGGGCTCCCTGCTCCGCGGGAAGCCTGCTTCTCTCTCCCACTCCCCCTGCTTGTGTTCCCTCTCTCGCTGTGTCTCTCTCTGTCAAATAAATAAATAAAATCTTTAAGAAAAAATAAAATAAAATATTGACAATTAGATTTAATAATTAATTAATCATTTTTGCTTCACTTGGCCATGTTGGTTCCATAATTATTAAGGGTATGGACTTTCTTAGAAAAGAGTTTTAATTGTTTAAGACCTTCAACTTTGATTTTCTCTATTACTCTAAGCAGTATAATATTATACTATAATAATAATATATATACTACATAAAAATGTTAAGTATTTTATTTAACCTACCCTGAGTAGTATAAGACTACTTTTTAAGAGGCTATATTTATGTGGGTAAAGCACCACAGTAATGTGTGTGTCAGTTTTACCATGATGACTTTGAGATGGAATGCATGTAGAAATGTCAAGTAGTTTGGAGACATCAAACTGGACTTTAGGAAAGAGGTAGGGCTTGAAACAGATATTTGGCAATCATCCTAAATTTAGATGCAATAATTGAAACTAGAACAGACAGAATTTCCAAGGAGTAACTGATTGCCCCAATATCATGGAATGTCCTGCTTTCTACACCATAGGTACTCAGTAAATATTCACTAAATGACTAACATTAAAAAATGATAATAAACCTCTTATATTGCAATGGTTCTGCATTCTTTAGCTACTGCTGCTTTTGTAGGATGAATTTATTATTATTTTTTAAATATATAAAACCATGAAGGGGCGCCTGGGTGGCTCAGTCGTTAAGCGTCTGCCTTCAGCTCAGGTCATGGTCCCAGGGTCCTGGGATCGAGCCCCGCATCAGGCTCCCCGCTCAGCAGGAAGCCTGCTTCTCCCTCTCCCACTCCCCCTCCTTGTGTTCCCTCTCTGGCTGTCTTTCTCTCTAGCAAATAAATAAAATCTTTAAAAAAAATAAAAATAAAAATAAAACCATGAAAACTACTATGCAGGACAAAGTAAACTGCCTTGACCTCTCTAGACACATCTGTTTTTAATTTACCCTAAAAGACAAACTATTGTGACCCACTGAAACTCATGAAAATACCCAGAAATCTTAAAAGTCTCCTCAAACATCTTAGCATCTAATTAAACTATCTCCCCCTCCACTACAATCAGCGTTCACTTTCTTTCATACAAGTGAATAATTTTCTACACTAATTCCAAAAATTGATACACCACCATCTTCTACCATTTCCCTTTGCAATATTTATACTGTATTTCAGCTACCATAAGGGTTAGAGACTATTATAAACTGTTGATTCTTTTTTTTAATTTGAGAGAGAGAGAGAAGAGGAGACAGTGAGAGAGGAGTATAAGCGGGGAGGAGGGGGAGAAGTGGGCTCCCTGCAGAGCAAGGAGCCCGATGCGGGGTTCGATCCCAGGACCCTGGAATCATGACCTGAACCAAAGGCAGACGCTTAACCGACTGAGCCACCCAGGCGCCGCACTAGTGTTGATTCTTAACCAACATTTATATCATCATTTAAATTAGGCATTCCATATTCCAAGTAACTAAAAATGAAAATTTCAGAACAAAGCCCATTTGTAACTTGACTACTTCAGTTTTCTTATTTTATTTTTTGGTTTTGTAAAACTTATTTTCTGTTCATGAGAAGAGGAAGACCATTAATAAACTATGATTAAACTTCCACCCAGAAATCAATAGCCAAGGTAACATGGAAAAAATGCTAGATTTCAAAGCACGGCAGGGTCACAGTAGCTGAAGGTGGAATAGATGGCACAGAAATATGAAGTAGGACCAAAGTAGCAGTCAACTCAAGAGCAGAAAAGAACCAGACACAGAAAGCTATGTGATGGAAAGAAACAAAGGTTTTTTTTACTAAAAAATATACTCATATTTTTAGGCATCAGGTTCAAAGAGAGCAGCAGTGTGAGCATATGGGATTGTATCAGCAAAATGTGAGGAATATGCAATTAGTCTCTCTTTACTCTGTAACTTGGAACTTCAAGAGAGCACATTAACTTGAAAAGCTTAGTTTTGAGGCAAGTCTAATATTATTTACTACACTCTCCTACTTCTTTTTAATTTCTTATTGTTTGCCCTCAATTTATGGGATTTAGTCTGTTTTTTTCTACTTTCTCCCAGCCCTGTATCTTTTTTTTTTTTTTTAAGATTTGTATTTATTTACTTGAGAGAGAGAGAGAAAGAGAGAGAGCATGCACAGGAGCTGGGGGGGGGAGGGGCAGAGGGAGAAGCAGATTCCCCACTGAGCAGGGAGCCGGATGTGGGGCTCTATCCATCGGCCCTGGGATCAAGACCTGAGGTAAAGGCATACATTTAACCGACTGAGCTATCCAGGCGCACCCTATATCTAACCTTTTAAGACCATCCTTACTGGTTTTCTGTTCTTTTTGCACTACATTAACCTTGCTTCCTATAAACCCAATACAACATTGTACTCTCCAAAGACTCAGGGACCTCCTCTGAAGTTACACTGACCTAACATCAGAGTTAGGGGCTGAAATATAACCAAAGAATAGCATTGTTTCCAGTCTCCCTCCCCCACCAACCATTAAATTATCCTCTAAAGCCCTCATACCTGAACAGGTGATTTTCAAAAATGCACTGGTTTATTCAGAATGTTCATCATCATACAGATTTTTTTTTAAAGGTTTATTTATTTGACAGAGAGAGACACAGTGAGAGAGGGAACACAAGCAAGGGGAGTGAGAGAGGGAGAAACAGGTTTCTCGCAGAGCAGGGAGCCTGATGCGGGGCTCGATCCCGGGACCCTGAGATCGAAGGCAGACGTTTAACAACTGAGCCATCCAGGCGCCCCCATACAGATGTTAAAATAGTTATAGAAGGGCTAAAAAAAAAGTTCATTTAATTAACTATAAATCTAATATAAATTTATAATTAGGCTCATTAGAATTTTTCTCTTGATAGAATTCTTGGTGTCCATGCAGTAGGAGAATATTAGAGTGGACTCTGCTCCAGTACAAAACTATTCTTGTGCTACAGTACTGAGCATTTTTAATGCATTTTTAAACCTATATTTAAAGAATATTTTAACTGAATTATAAATTTCTGGCTACTATCTCTTTATAAAACAAATGTTCCACACTTCAAAAAATAAAATTATGATAACTGGGTTTATGGTCCCAGATGCTATTTTCAATCAATTAAAAATTAGTATTATTCTGGGGCGCCTGGGTGGCTCAGTCGTTGGGCGTCTGCCTTCGGCTCGGGTCATGATCTCAGGGTCCTGGGATCGAGCCCCACATCGGGCTCCCTGCTCAGCGGGAAGCCTGCTTCTCCCTCTCCCACTCCCCCTGCTTGTGTTCCCTCTCTCGCTGTGCCTCTCTCTGTCAAATAAATAAATAAATAAAATCTTTAAAAAAAATAAAAATAAAAATTAGTATTATTCTAATGATAAGATGAAGAAAATTAGTACTTACTTTTGATACCAAATCAATATTAAATCTCCTGCCTTCTTTAATAATTTGTGAGTAAGTAATCCTATTTTTCTTTGGTGGCAATGCAGTGTCTTCTGCTGTAGGCACATTTTCACTTGTTTCTTCTTCTGAAGCTGACTTCACACAAGTTTTATCGTCATAATGTTTTTCTTTTTCCCCTGTTACTCCCACATCGTTTATTTCTAGGGCAGTCTCTAGATCACTGCTTGGAGTTTGTTCTGTGGGCATTTCACAGCTCCCAGTGCATAATGACTCATCTTCTGAAGGCAGATAGGCAGAATGTGCAGTTTCTGTGGGGCTTCCAGATATCACAGAAGCATGATTTTTCTGCAGTGCACCAGCTTCTTCAACATCTTCATGTAAATCCTGACTAATGAGAAATCATAATAACAACACACTTTTGAATATTGTACTGGCTACATTTTTCTATTATTTTAATGGAGATTTTTATTTCTTTACCCCATTTATATTATCAAGTTCAGTATACATTTTGCCTTATATGAACCACACACTAAACATTCATCTGTTAAAGTTCCAATACAATATAAAACATAATTAATATTTGAAAAATACACATAAAGATTTCAGAGTTTAGTAGGGTCTGTCATATGTACACTTTTGAGAATTTAATGTCATCAAGGGAATTGTATTTTAGAAACAAATCAAAAGTGCTTATGAGCACAGGCTTCAGAATAAACAGGACAATGTTCAAATCCTGACCCTGTAATTAGGTAACTCTGTGAACTTACACAAGTTATTTATCCTCTCTGATCTAAATTATCCATCTATAACATATGGATAATAGCATCTACCTCACAAGGTTGTTTTGAAGATTAGTAGTTTAGTCTTCATGGTGTCATGTGCAAAGAACCTATCACAGTGCCTAGCACACAGTAAATGTTCAACAATGGTAGTTATGAAAGATTATTATTTTTGATGATGGGACAGAGCTAGAAAAAGTTGCCATAAAGTTTAAGTTGGCTTATCACAATGTGGTATCTAAGAGGATCTTTTTTTTTTCTTTCCTGCTTTATTTTGTTTTAGTGTCTATTACTCTACTGGAAGTCCCAATTCCAAAGTTACTACTGATAAAACAGGCTCCTGTTCAATCTACCCACATTATGCATTTCACTTTCATGGTTTATCCTCCACAGAACCTACATTTCATTGAGTTGTCCTACTGTGCAACACTAAAAATGCCAATGATAGGCCTTGGGAAGTAAACACCTGCTAACTGATTGCTCAAGAACTTATAGCAGCTCTTCCTTGTATGGTCTCTAAGCCCTACCCCATAAAATCTTCTTCCTGCCTCTAACCCCTATCACCTTCTTTATCAACTATTTTCTGGTCTTACTGCTCTTGTTTTCAGACATAGCATCTCTCTGAATCTATCAACTCCAATCTCCATGTTTTGGACCATATCATTTGTGTTTCCTGGGTTATTCATCCCACTCCCCATAATATCGTAATTCTCTTATTCTCAAAAATAAGCACATACTTTAACAATCTATCCACTGTAAGAAAAATTTTAAATATTTCCCCAAAAAACTTCCTTAAACCAACCATACATATCATTCTATTACTTCATGTCCCCAAAATATACACATGCAGTTTACCTTGCATTTATTTATCAGTTCCTTTTAATAGTCCTTTGGTTGTCCAGGATATACTTTATCTTCTGAAGTAGACTTTAATTCCCTTGAGGGAAGACCAGAACATCTCTACTTATGTGTCCCTCACAGCACCTACTGCACTGCTCTACAGACGCGCTAATAAATTATTGAAGAATAAATGGTTTCTACATGCCAAGGGTGTGTGTGTGTGTGTGTGTGTGTGCGTGTGTGTAAACACGAAACAAACTGAATCTGTAGAAAACACAAGATAGGAGGCCAGGAAAAAGCAATAAATTATAAGTAAGTCTGAGTACACTTTTAAGTGTATTTTTAAAATGTCTTATTACAATTAATACAATAAACACTATAATAAAAGAGGCACAATGAAAGAGTAACATAACTTAAATGTCAAAAAAAAAAAAAAAAAAGTGCTGGGGAGAAGAGCTAAGATGGTGGAATAGAAGGATCCTAAGCTCTTCTCCCTTGAAAACAACTAGATAACTATCAGATCATTCTGAATACCCAAGAAATCAACCTGAGGACTGACAGAACAAACTACACAACTAGAGGGAGAGAAGAGGTCACATGGAGGAAGGTAGGAAGTGCAGAGACATGCTTTGGGGGAAAAACAGATCTCTCATGCTGTGGAGGGGAGGGAGCCCTGGTCTGGGAGAAAGGCAAGGGAGAGAGAAGCATACAGGGGAACACATTCCATTGGCTGGGAAAACAAAAGAGGCAGATTTTTGTGAGTTTTTGCAACCAGCAGGGATTGAAGACTAGAGTTTTAGAGATCCACAGCATGGCTGGGATAGAGCCTGGAGAGCAAACTGCACTGATCCTGGAGAGAAGGCAGGCAAACCACCTGGGAGCAGACAGTCATCTAAAGAACACCTGGGACACACAGGGGGGAGATAATTCCCTCTTCTCAAACTGAGTTCCTGAGAACAACAAGCACTGAGAACCCTCTCCAGGGACAATGGAACTGCCTGGCTCCATTTCCCTCCCCCACCCCTCAGCATAAAAAAAGAACCAACTGCTATAAACACCAGAGCACCTACACTGGCTGCCTAACTGGCTTATACCAGGTCCAACACCCCTGCACTCTACCCCTACTGAACTTCTTTGTCAAGTTTGACTCAGTCCTAGCTTGACAGGACCCTTCCCCAGAAAACCAGCCACAACATCTCCTGACCAGAGAGTTATGCAAAGATTCAGGTCTAGTGGAAGTAGTATTGGGTCTCATTTAACAAGTAGACTGGAGTACACCTAGTTAAATTCACTGCACTCTGCCCAAGGACCAAACACTGCCCAAAGAAGGCAAGGGTAGACTCTGCAGATAACTGGCCTGAAGGACACAGCAGCCAAAACAAGCAGCAGAATGCATGAGCATGCACCAGACACATGCCCTGAAGCACCAGGCCCTGGGTACTATATGACCTCTTCTTCATAAAGCCAATACACTCAAAAGCAGGAAACGGAACAAGATTTTCTAACAAAGGCAGACACTTAGGCAAAATGCCAAGACGGAGGAATTCATCCCAAATGAAACAACAAGATAAGGTCACAGCCAGAGATCTAACTGAAACAGATATAAATAATATGCCTGAATGGAGAACTGAAAGCAACAATCATAAGGATAATGACTGGACTTGAGAAAAGAATGGAAGACTTCAGGGAGGCCCTTACCACAGAGATAAAAGAGTTAAAAAAAAAAAAAAACACACAAAACAGAAATGTAAACTGCTATAGAAAAGATCTGAAACAGACTGGATACAACGAACACAAGGATGAAAGAAGCAGAGGAACAGATAAGTGATATAGAAGGTAAAATAACAGACAAATACAAAGCTGCAAAAGAGAGAAAGAAGAATTATGGATCAGGAGAATAGATTCAGGGAACTCAGTGACTCCATCAAATGAAAGAACATTCGTACTATACAAGTCCGAGAACAGGAAGAGAGAGAAAAGGGGGCAGAAAATTTATTTGAGGAAATAATAGCTGAAAGATTCCCTAATCTGGGGAAGGAAACAGACATCCAGATCCTGAGGCACAAAGGACTCCCATCAAAATCCACAGAAGTGGGCCAATACCAAGATTTATTATAATTAAATTTGCAAAATATAGCTATAAAGAAAAAAATCCTAAAAGCAGCAAGACAAAAGAAGTACTGAGCTTACAAAGGAAGACCTATAAGACTAGCTGCAGATCTATCCACAGAAACTTAGTAAGTCAGAACAGTGTCATGATATAATCAAAGTGCTGAATGGGAAAAATCAGCAGCCAGGAATCTCTATCCACCAAGGCTATCATACAGAAGAGAAGGAGAGATGAAGAGTTTCCCAGAGAAAACAAAACTAAAGGAGTTTGTGACCACTAAACCAGCCCTGCAAGAAATACTAAAGGCGACTATTTGAGTGGAAAGAAAAGAACAAAAGTGACAAAGAGAAGAAAGGAACAGAGAAAATCTCCAGACACGACAAAACAAGTAATAAAATGGCAATAAATACATAGCTATCAACAGTTCTGAATGCAAATGGACTAAATGCTCCAATCAAAAGACACAGGATGGCAATATGGATAACAAAACAAGACCCATCTAAATGCTGCCTACAAGAGACTCATTTTAGACCTAATGACACCTGCACACTGAACATGAGGGGATGGATAAACATTTATCATGCAAACAGACATCAAAAGGAAGCCAGAGTAGCAATACTTATATTAAACAAACTAGATTTTAAACCAAAGACTATAATAAGAGATGAAGAAGGGTACTATATCATAATAAAGGGGACTATCCAACAGGAAGATCTAACAACTGTAAATATTTATACCCCCAATACGGGGGGGGGGGGGGCACCCAAATGTACAAAGCAATTAATAAAAAACATGAAGAAACTCATTGATATTAATACAGTAATACTACAGGACTTTAACACCCCACTTACATCAATGGACATATCATCTAGGCAGGAAATCAACAAGGAAACAATGGCTTTGAATGCCATACTGGACCAGATGGACTTCACAGATATATTCAGAACACTTCATCCTAAAGCAGCAGAATACCCATTCTTCTTGAGTGCACATGTGACATTCTCAAGAACAGATCACATACTAGGTCACAACTCAGACTTCAACAACTACAAAAAGACTATGATCATACCATGCATCTTTTCTGACCATTTGCTATGAAACTTGAAGTCAAGCACAAGAAAAAATTTGGTAAGACCACAAATACATATAGGCAAAACAATATGCTACTAAAATATGAATGGATCTAGGGTGCCTACGTGGCACAGTCAGTGAAGCGTGTGACTCTTGGTTTTAGCTCAGATCATGATCTCAGGGTAGTGAGACTGAGCCCTATGTTGGGCTCTGTGCTGAGTCTGCTTGAGATTTTCTCTTCATCTCCCTCTGCCCCTCCTGCTCATGCTCTCCTTCTCTCTCTCTCTAAAGTGAATAAATAAATCAAAAAAAAAAAAAAAAAAGAATGAATGGGTCAACCAGGAAATTAAAGAATAAAAAAAATACATGGCAACAAATTAAAATGAAAACACGACAATCCAAGAGAGAAAAATCTCAAATAAACAACCTAACCTTACACCTGAAAGAGCTAGACAAAGAAATATAAATGAAGCCTAAAGCCAGCAGAGGAAAGGAAATAATAAAAATTAGAGCAGGAATAAATGATATAGAAACTAAAAAAAAAAAAAAAAAATAGAACAGATCAATGAAACTAGGAGTTGGTTCCTTGAAAGAATTATTAAAAGTGATAAACCCCTAGCCAGACTTATGAAAAAGAAAAGAGAAAGGATCCAAATAAATAAAATCAGAAATGAGAGAGGAGAAATAACAACCAACACCACAGAAATACAATTATGAGATAATATTATGAAAGTATCAGAAGGTATTATTAAAAATTATATGCCAACAAATTGGACAACTTGGAAGCAATGGATAAATTCCTAGAAACATACATCCTACCAAAACTGAAGCTGGAAGAAACAGAGAACTTGGGCAGACCCAGGACCACCAAAGAAGCTGAAACAGTAATCAAAAATCTCCCAACAAAGAAAAGTCCAAGGCCAGATGGCCTCTCAGGGGAGTTCAACCAAACATTTAAAGAAGAGTTAACACCTTTTCTTCTGAAAGTATTCTAAAAACACAGAAGAGGAAGGAAAACTTCCAAATTCATTCTATGAAGCCAGCATTACCTTGATTCCAGGACCAAAGACTCCACTAAAAAAGACAACTACAGGCAGATATCCCTGATGAACATGGATGCAAAATTTCTCAACAGGATACGAGCAAATTGAATCCAATAGTACATTAAAAGAATCATTCACCATGATCAAGTGGGATTTATTCCTGGGCCACAAGGATGGCTCAAAATTTGGAAGTCAATCAACATGATTTACCACATTAATTAAAAAAAAGGATAAGAACCATATGATCCTTTGAAAAGATACAGAAAAAGCATCTGACAGAGTACAACATACATTCATTATAAAAAAAAAAAAAAAAAACCCTCAACAAAGTAGGGTTAGAGGGAACATACCTCAACATAATAAAGGTCTTATATGAAAAATCCACACCTAATATCATTCTCAATGGGGAAAAACTAAGAGGTTTTTCCTTTATGGTCATGGACAAGATAGGGATGTCCACTCTTACCACAATTATTTCACATAGTACTGGAAGTCCTAGCCACAGCAATCAGACAATACAAAGAAATAAAAGGCATCCAAATTGGCAAAGAAGAAGTTAAACTTTCACTATTTGCAGATGACATGATACTCTATACAGAAACCCCAAAGACTGCACCAAAAAATTGCAAGGACTGATACATGAATTCAGTAAAGTCACAGGATACAAAACCAACATACAGAAATGTGGTGCATACCTATACACCAATAATGAAGCAGCAGAAAGAGAAATCAAGGAATCAATCCCATTGCTCCAAAAATTGTAAGATACCTAGGAATAAACCTATCCAAAGAGGTAAAAGATCTATACTCTGAACTAGAACACTTATGAAAGAAACTGAAGATGACACAAAGAAATGGAAATACATTGCAAGCTCATGGATTGGAAGAAAAATATTGTTCAAATGTCTATATTGCCCAAAGCAACCTACAGTCTTCATGCAATCTTTATCAGAATAACAGCAGCATTTTTCACAGAACTAGAACAAAGAATTCTAAAATTTGTATGGAACCACAAAATACCCCAAATAGCAAAAAGCAATCTTCAAAAAGAAAAGCAAAGCTGGAAACATCACAATTCAAGACCTTAAGTTATATCATTACAAAGCTATAGTGATCAAGACAGTATAATACTGTCACAAAAATAGATACATAGATCAACAGAACAGAAAACCCAGAAATGTACCCACCACTATATGGTCAATTAATCTTCAACAAAGCAGGAAAGAATATCCAATGGGTAAAAGACAGTCTCTTCAACAAATGTTGTTGGGAAAACCGGAGAGCAACATGCAAAAAATGAAACTGGACCACTTACTTATACTATACACAAAAACAGACACAGAATGGGGCGCCTGGGTGGCTCAGTTGGTTAAGCGACTGCCTTCGGCTCAGGTCATGATCCTGGAGTCCCGGGTTCGAGTCCCACATCAGGCTCCCTGCTCAGCAGGGAGTCTGCTTCTCCCTCTGACCCTCCTCCCTCTCATGCTCTCTGTCTCTCATTGTCTCTCTCGCAAATAAATAAAATCTTAAAAAAAAAAAAAAATTAAAAAAAAAAAAAACAGACAAAGAATGATGAAAAGAGCTAAATGTGACACAGGAAACCCTCAAAATCCTAGAGGAGAACACAGGCAGCAACCTCTTTGACATCGGCTGTAGCAACTTCTTACTAGATATGTCTCCTGAGGCAAGGGAAATTACAGCAAAAATAAACTATTGGGACTTCATCAAAATAAAAAGTTTCTGCACAGTGAAGGAAATAATCAACAAAACTAAAAGGCAACCTACAAAATTAGAGAAGACATCCTCAAATGATGTATCTGATGAAGGGTTAGTATCCAAAATCTATAAAGAACTTGTCAAACTCCACACCCAAAAAACAAATAATCCAGTTAAAAAATGGGCAAAAGACATGAACAGACATCAGCAGACACATGAAAAGATGCTCAACATCACCGATCATCAGGGAAATACAAATCAAAACTACAATGAGATATTACCTCACACCAGTCAGAATGGATAAAATTAACAACACAGGAAACAAAAGGTCTTGGCAAGGATGTGGAGAAAGGGGAACCCTCTTACACTGTTAAGGGGAATGCAAACTAGTGCAGCCACTCTGGAAAACAGTATAGAGGTTCCTCAAAACATTAAAAATAGCACTGTACAATCCAGCAATTGCACCACAGGGTATTTACCCAAAGAATACAAAAATATTATCTCAAAGGGATATATGCACCCTGATGTTTATAGCAGCACTATCAACAATAGCCAAATTATGGAAAGAGCCCCAATGTCCATTGACTGATAAATCGAAAAAGATGTGAGATATATATATATGATATAGGAATACTACTCAGCCATAAAAAAGAATGAAATCTTGCCATTTGCAACATGGATGAAACTCATTACTATTACACTAAGCGAAATAAGACAGAAAAAGACAAACACCACATGATTTCACTCATATGTGGAATGTAAGAAATAAAAGACACAAACATAGAGGGGGGAAGAAAAAGAAGAAAACCAAGAAACAGACTCCCAACTATAGATGACAAGCTGATAGTTACCAGAGGGGAGGTGGATGGGGATGGGGGGTGAGGGAGGGTTGGGGGGGGCACTTAAATAGGTGACTGGGATTAAGGAGGGCATTTGTGATGAGCACCAGGTGTTATATATAAGTGCTGAATCACTAAATTCTACATCTGAAACTAATGTGTATGTTAACCGGAGTTTAAATAAAAACTTGGAAAAAATAATATTTACAGTCCCAAAAAAAGAAATAAAATGGCAAGATCTTTACTGTTATAATCCAATAATTTTAATTTAATAAAATGAAAATAAAACTTAATATCATTAATGATCTAATCCTACCTTTTAGATCTAGGAAAGTAAAGCGGGAAAAGTTCTAGACCTAGATGCATTAATTAGCAGGTCACTTAATCTCTCAGATTCATCTATAAAATGGGAATCAGTCCACTTTCCTTACCTTTCATGAGGTTGTTGTACCATAAATGAGCTAACGTATATGCAAGGTATTTTATAAACTCCAAAAGACTAATCAAACATGAGATACTAATCAAACATAAGATACCGCTAAACTTCACAAAGGTCAACAAACAACTCAAAATACACGTACCCAGGTTTTTTTTTTTTTTTAAAGATTTTATTTATTTATTTGAGAGAGAGAGAATGAGAGAGCGAGCACATGAGAGGGGGGAGGGTCAGAGGGAGAAGCAGACTCCCTGCCGAGCAGAGAGCCCGATGCGGGACTCGATCCAGGGACTCCAGGATCATGACCTGAACCGAAGGCGGTCGCTTAACCAACTGAGCCACCCAGGCGCCCCACGTACCCAGGTTTTTTGAGATCACACATTGAAAGCTCTTTGGCCACATTACCCCACGATACCATTGTCATTAGCAACATTAAAAATAAGGAGCAATAATATGACATGTGATTTGTATATTTTCTACAGAATTATTCATGCTCTACACTTTCATTATTTTAAAAAGCAAATAAACCGAAGTGTGCTCCATGAGGGATCTAAGGTGACAACTTTCAGAAGTCCCACAACTACAAATTAAGGAATGACATGATAATCAACTGCATTTTACAGATAAGACAAAATATGGCAACTTATTACAGACCTTGATAATGACACCATGGAAACTGAACACAGAAACTGATCTAGTCAGTGGCTCTCTATTACATTCTGAGAAAAGGGGCTTTCTACAGTGAATGAAATGTATTAATGCTGAACAGTCTGGAAAACATGACAAAATAATTAAACTATAAGTAAGTATAAGAAAAGAAATTATTCTTTGTGTATCTGTCCTACAACCATAAATTAATAAGTCTTACTCTTCTCAACATCATTTTGTGAAATCCCTAGCACTATGGAAAACATGCAATAAAAACACAAGATTGTCCTTAGTTTCTATTTTTTTTTTTAAAGATTTTATTTATTTATTTGAGAGAGAGAATGAGATAGAGAGAGAGAGCATGAGATGGGGGAGGGTCAGAGGGAGAAGCAGACTCCCCGCCGAGCAGGGAGCCCGATGCGGGACTCGATCCCGGGACTCCAGGATCATGACCTGAGCCGAAGGCAGTCGTCTAACCAACTGAGCCACCCAGGCGCCCTGTCCTTAGTTTCTATTAACAACATTTTTGGACTTTGGCTAAGGTTAAATTTAATACTTAACTAGAAGCTATAAAGACACCAGAAAATTCCCAAAACTCCATTTAATGCACTAGTAAGCAAAATTCTCTTCATCAAAATGAACTTATCTTTCCTCAAATTTAAAACTTCATATTGTGGTAAAAGAATTTCTTAAAATAGATAATTTAACCTTTTGAAGAAAAATTCAGAATAAATTAAAAACTCAAATTTATAAATTTTAAAGTATTTGAAAAATATAAAAACACATTTGCAAGTTCTTAATGAATATGGCTGATTATAAGCTCTCAATGGAAACTATGAGTTCAACAATGCTATTATGATTTTAACATATAAAGAAAAAATCTGCCTCATTAGTTCTCATAAAACTTTTCGATATCAAAGAAGATTTCACAAATGAAACCTAATATCATTTATAGTGCCAATTTGAATTTCAAAGACATTTACAATACAGTATAACAATATTGAGATAATTTTACCTACCTGCAACTGATGAATACTACTTTGTCTAATGCTTTTTATACTAACTGCCAAGATATATATATATATAATCTTAAGAATCTGGGGGTATAAATTCAGGTATTATCTAGTATTGCTTATCAATAAATTATATTAACAAAGTAATACCTCAAAGTGAATGCATCTTATTTATTCACAGTCTGAGATGAGTCAAATAAAAAATTGCCAACTGGTTAATTTATTCAACACAGGTTTTAACATATTCATTTTTCAACCATTTGCATCTTTTTCACCACACTATAGGTTGTTGCAAAAATTGTATTTTTACTTAGTTGTATGTGCTTTGTTCTAAGGCCAAGCATTTCTGATTTGCACAGTATATGTTAAACTGCTACCCAGCTGTTTATTCCTGCAAATAAATGTTTAATGGATACCCATAACAGTTACAAAAATCAGACTATCCAAAAGTTATTGTTCCAGAAACTAGCAATATAAAAAAACACTGTATTCAATTTTGAATTGCTACAATAAAATATATTGATATATCTTTTTCTCTACTCTTACCAACTTCAAATATTAACACACATTATGGAATATAGCTGAAATACTAACCTCTTGTCACATTTTTCCAGGAACAAAATTTCGTAAGATGATGTACTGCAAGTACTGCTGGTTGTCTACACAGCAACCATTAGTCTCTTCCTCCCTGACACAAGAAATGCAATTCCAGAACTAGGGAGAGGATCATGGCTGATTAAAGCCAATTATAGCAATTTACATCCCTTTGCTGCTGACTTGATTTAGGAGTGAGCTGGTTATCCAGTTTTAGCCAATGAGACAAGGGAGAGTGTGCTGGGAGCTCCTGATGAAGACTCTGTAGTATAATAATAAAAAAAAGGGGATACATATGGGGCACCTGGTGGCTCAGTTAAGCATCTGCCTTCAGCTAAGGTCATGATCTCAGGGTCCTGGGATGGAGTCCCACATGGGGCTCGCTGCTCAACGGGGAGTCTGCTTCACCCTCTACCCCTGTGCTCTCTTTCTCTTTCTCTCTCACTTTCTCTCAAGTAAATAAATTAAATCTTTAAAAAAGATAAAAGGGACACATATGTTAGGAAAACTCTCCTCCTTCCTATCATGTTTGGAGGTCTTTGCTGCATGAAAATCTGTTTAGAATTTTGGCAACCACTTTGAAACTCTAGACAGCAAACTAAGAGAAGTGCAGAACAGCTGCCCCAAAGCTCTAATGTGATTAAGATGCTCAATTAATGAGAAAAAATACAAATACAACCACAAAACAAGTAACAAAATGGCAATAAATACATACCAATAATTACTTTGGATGTAAATGAACTAAAAGCTCCAATCAAGACATATGGTGACAGAGTACATAAAAAAAAACAAGACCCATCTATATGCTACCTACAAAAGACTCATTTACCTGCACATTAAAAGAGAGGGGATGGAGAAACACTTATTATGCAAATGAATGTCAAAAGAAAGCCAGGATAGCAACACTTATGTTGGACAAAATAGACTTTAAAACAAAGACTGTAACAAAAGACAAAGGATACTATATAATTAAAAAAGAGACAATCCAACAAGAGGATATAAGAATTGTAAATGTTTATGCGCCCAAATAGACAAAAGAGTTAATAACAAACATAAAGAAACTGATAATAATACGATAATAGTAGGGGACTTAAAACACCCCACTTACATCGATGGGATTCATCATCTAAACAGACAATCAACAAGGAAACAATGGCTTTGAATGACATGCTACACCAGATGGATTTAACAGATATATTCACATCATTCCATCCTAAAACAGAATCACATTCTTTTCAAGCACCATGGAACATTCTCCATAACAGATCACATATTAGGCCATAACACAAGTCTTAAATACAAAAACACTGAAGTCCTATCATGCGCCTTTTCTGAACACAAAGCTATGAAACTAGAAATTAAGCGCAAGACAAAAATCTGGAACGACCACAAATACATGGAAGTTAAACAACATGGTCCTAAACAATGAATGGGTCAACTAGGAAATCAAAGAAGAAATTAAAAAATACATGGAAACAGGGGTACCTGGGTGGCTTAGTCCGTTGGGCGTCTACCTTCAGCTTGGGTCATGATCCCGGGGTCCTGGGATCGAGCCCTGCATCAGTCTCCCGCTCAGTGGTGAGCCTGTTTCTCCCTCTACCTCTGCCCTTACCCCCCTACTCGTGCTTGCTCTCCCATGCTATCTCTCTCTCGAATAAATAAATCTTTAAAAAATACACATGGAAACATATGAAAATGAAACCACAACAGTCCAAAGTCTTTTGGGTGCAGCAAAAGCAATTCTAAGAGGGAAGTATATAGCAATACAGGCCTACCTCAAGAAGCAAGAAAAGTCTCAAATGAACAACCCAGCCTTACATCTAAAGGAGCTAGGGAAAAAAAAAAAAAAAAACAATGAAACCTAAAGCCAGCATAAGGAAGAAAATAATAAAGATTAGAGCAGCAATAAATGATATAGGAACTAAAAAAGGCAATACAACATATCAATGAAACCAGGAGTAGGTTCTTTGAAAAATTTAATACAACTGATAAACCTTTAGCCTGATTTATCAAAAAGAGAAAGGACCCAAATAAATAAAATCACAAATGACAGAGGAGAAATAACCAACATCACAGAAATACAAACAACTGTAAGAGAATATTCTAAAACATTATATGCCAACAAATTGAAAAACCTAGAAGAAATGGGTAATTCTAACAAACATAAACTACCAAAACTGAAGCAGGAAGAAATAAAAAATTTAACCAGATTACCACCAATGAAATTCAAATAGTAATCAAAAAACTACCAACAAACAAAAGTCCAAGGCCAGATGGCTTCACGGGTGAATTCTACCAAATGTTTAAAGAAAAGTTAATACCTTTTCTTCTGAAAGTATTCTAAAAAAACAGAAGAGGAAGGAAAACTTCCAAATTCAGTCTCTGAGGACAGTATCACCCTAACACCAAAACCAGATAAAGACACCACAAAAAAAAGAGAACTTCAGGCCAATATCTCTGATGAACACAGATACAAAAATCCTCAATAACATACTAGCAAACCAAATCCAACAATACATTAAAAAAAATCATACACTACAATAAAGTGGGATTTATTCCTGAGATGTAAGGGTGGTACAATATTCACAAACCAATCAATGTGATACATCATCACATCAATAACAGGAAGAATAAAAACCATATGATCATGTCAAGAGATGCGGAAAAAGCACTTGACAAAGTACAACATCCATTCATGATAAAAACCCTAAACAAAGTGGTCCAGAGGGAACATACCTCAACAGAATAAAGGCCTTATATGAAAACACCACAGCTGCTGGAGTGGTGGGGGGTGGGAGGGATGGGGTGGCTGGGTGATAGACATTGGGGAGGGTATGTGCTATGGTGAGCGCTGTGAATTGTGTAAGACTGCTGAATTACAGACCTGTACCTCTGAAACAAACAATACATTATATGTTAAAAAAAAAAAAAAAAAAAAAAAGAAGATAACAGGATGGGAAAAATGAAGGGGGGTAAATCGGAGGGGGAGACAAACCATGAGAGACTATGGACTCTGAGAAACAACCTGAGGGTTCTAGAGGGGAGAGGGGTGGGGGGATGGGTTAGCCTGGTGATGGGTATTAAAGAGGGCACGTACTGAATGGTGTTATACGCAAACAATGAATCATGGAACACTACATCAAAAACTAATGATGTAATGTATGGTGATTAACATAACATAATAAAATAATAAAAAAGAAAACCCCACAGCTAAGATCATACCCAATGGTGAAAAATTGAGAGGTATTCCTGTAAGATCAGGAACAAGACAAGGATGTCCACTCTCACCACTTTTATTGAATATAGTACTGGAAGCCCTAGCCACAGCAGACAATAAAAAGAAATAAAAGGCATTGAAATTGGTAAGAAAGAAGTAAAACTTCCACTATTTGCAGATGACATGATGGTATACAAATAAAATACTAAAGACTCCATCAAAATACTGATACTATACTAGAACTGATAAATGAATAAAGTTGCAGGATACAAAATCAATGTACAGAAATCTGCATTCCTTTACAGTAGTAAGGAAGCAAAATAATAACGATGAAGCATCAGAAAGTGAAATTAAGAAAACAATCCCACTTACAATTGTACCAAAAACAATAAAATATGCAGGAATAAACTTAATAAAGTGAAAGACCTATACTCTGAAAACTATAAAACACTGATGAAAGGAATTCAATAGGACACAAAGAAACAGAAAGACATTCCATGCTCATGGAATGAAAGAACAAATATTGTTAAAAATTCTGTTAAAATGTCTATGCTGCTCAGGGCAATGTATACTTTCAATGCCATCCCAATCAAAATACCAATGGCATTTTTCAAAGTGCTGGAACAAACAATCCTAAAATTTGTATGAAACCAGAAAAGACCCCAAATCGCCAAGGAAATGTTGAAAAAGAGAAACAAAGCTGGGGGCATCACATTGCTTGATTTCAAGCTATATTACAAAGCTGTGATCACCAAGACAGCATAGTACTGGCACAAAAACAGACACATTGATCAATGGAACAGAATTCAAATCAAAGCCACATTGATATACCACTTTACACCAGTTAGAATGGCAAAAATTGACAAGGCAAGAAACAACAAATGTTGGAGAAGTTGTAGAGAAAGGGGAACCCTCTTACACTGTTGGTGGGAATGCAAGTTGGTACAGCCACTTTGGAAAACAGTGTGGAGACGCCTCAAAAAGTTAAAAATAGAGCTACCCTATGACCCAGCAATTGTACTACTCGACATTTATCCCAAAGACACAGATGTAGCGAAAAGAAGGGCCACATGCACTCCAATGTTCACAGCAGCAATGTCCACAATAGCCAAACTGTGGAAGGAGCCAAGATGCCCTTCAACAGATGAATGGATAAAGAAGATGTGGTCCATATATACAATGGAATATTACTCAGCCATCAGAAAGGATGAATACCCACCATTTGCACTGACATGGATGGAACTGGAGGAGATTATGCTAAGTGAAATAAGTCAAGCAGAGAAAGTCAATTATCATATGGTTTCACTTATTTGTGGGACATAAGGAACAGCATGGAGGACATTAGGAGAAGAAGGGAAAAATGAAGGGGGGAAATCAGAGGGGGAGACGAACCATGAGACTATGGACTCCCAGAAACAAATTGAGGGTTTTAGAGGGGAGGAGGGTACAGGGATGGGTTAGGCTGGTGATGGGTATTAAGGAGGGTACGTGTTTCATGGAGCACTGGGTGTTATACGCAAACAATGAATCATGGAACACTACATCAAGAACTAATGATGTACTGTATGCTGACTAACATAATAAAAAATAAATTCTATATTACCCAAATCAATCTACAGATTTAATGCAATCCCTGTCTAAAGAGAAACAGCATTTTTCACAGAACTAGAACAAACAATCCTAAAATTTGTATGGAACCACAAAGAAAGCCCAAATAGCCAAAGCAATCTTGAAAAAGAAAAATAAAACTAGTAGTATCACAATCCCAGACTTCAAGTTATATTACAATGCTGTAGTATTCAAAAACAGTATGGTATCAGCACAAAAATAGACACTTAGATCAAAAGAACAGAATAGAAAATCCAGAAATAAACAATTACATGATCGATTAATCTTTGACAAAGGAGGAATGAATATCCAACGGAAAAAAGACCGTCTCTTCAACAAATGGTGCTGGGAAAACTTGATAGCAAGATGAAAAAAAATGAAACTGGATCACTTTTTTCACCATACATGAAAATAAATTCAAAATGTAATAAAGACCTAATGCGAATCTTGAAACCATAAAAATCTAGAAGAGAGCACAGAAAGTAATTTCCCTGATAATGGCTACAGCAACATTTTTCTAGATATGTCTCCTGAGGCATGGGAAACAAAAGCAAAAATAGACTATTGGACTACAGCAAAATAAAAACCTTCTACACAGCGAGTAAACAATCAATGAGACTAAAAGACAACCTACAGAGTAGGAGAAGATATTTGCAAATGACATATCCAATAAACAGTCAGTATCCAAAATATACAAAGAACTTAGAAAACTCAACACCTCCCCCCAAAAAATAATCCAATTAAAAATGGGTAGAAGACATGAAGAGACATTTCTCCAAAGAAGTCATACAGATGGCTAACAGACACATGAAAAGATGCTCATCATCAGTCATCATCAGGGAAATGCAAATCAAAACTACGATATACCACCTCACACCTGTCAGAATGACTAAAATCAAAAACACAAGAAGCAACAAGTGTTGGTGAGAATGTGCAGAAAAAGGAACACTCTTGCCTTGTTGGTGGGAATGCAACTGGTGTGCCCACTGTGGATACCAGTATGGAGACTCCTCAAAATGTTAAAAATAGAATTACCCTACAATCCAAGAATGGCCCTACTGTGTATTTACCCAAAAATACAAAAACACTAATTCAAAAGGATACAGGCACCCCTATGTTTATAGGAGCATTATTTACAATAGCGAAATTATGGAAGCAGCCCAAGTGTCCACTGGCTGATGAATGGATAAACAAGATGTAGTATAGATATACAATGGAATATTATTCGGCCTTAAAAAAAGAATGAAATCTTGCCATCTGCAACAACATGGATGGAGATAGAGAGTAAAATGCTAAGCAAAATAAGTCAGTCAGAGAAAGACAAATACCATATGATTTCACTCATGTGGAATTTAAGAAACAAAATAATGAGCAAGTGAAAAGAAAAAAGAAAGACAAACCAATAAAGAGTGTCTTAACTATAGAGAACAAACTGATGGATACCAGATGGGAGGTGGATAGGAGGATGGGTCAAATAGGTGATGGGGATTAAAGAGAACACTTATCATGATAGCGTTGTAATGTATAGAATTGTTGAATCACTATATTGTACACCTGAAGCCAATATTACACTGTATGTCAACTGGAAATTTTTTTAAGTTTTTATTTAAATTCCAGTTAGTTAACATACAGTGTAATACTAGTTTCAGGTGTACAATATAGCACTTCAACACTTCCATACACCACCTGGTGCTCACCACAAATGCACTCCTTAATCCCCATCACCTATTTAACCAATCCCCCCCCACCACCTACCTTCCCTCTGGGAACCATCTGTTTGTTTTCTATAGTTAAGTAACTGGAATTTAAACAAAAACTTTTTTAAAAGTGTTCATTAACAAATTCTTCAATGATCAACCTACTGACCTACCTACCTCCTCACCTTCCCACCTCCCATCTACCTATCCTTGTACTTGCTTAAACCACTTTTAGTTGGGCACTATGTCACTTGTAGCCTAAATCAAACTTATTTGTACACAGTGATAAAAAATAGCTTCCTCTAAATTGTAATGATTACATTTTTAAAATTTGTTCCTTTTTCTTACTGATATTACTCCATTTTTGTCCAGGAAGTTCAGGTTACTTTGTAATTTTTGAGTTAAAATATTAGAATCCAAAATTAAAAAGTAGAATTTTGGATTACTATTAAAGTGATATCTTTATTTTATTAATCGACTAGAGAGTTGGTTCATTTGCAAATCTAAGAGGGAAGTTTTCATCCTGCTTTAATATTCTCATGCCAGAAAAGGGAAAACAATGTTCAATATTTGCAAAAACAAAAAACAAAAACACCGGGGCAGAAAAATACAAGTTATTGCCAATACTTCAGAAAGATAAAATCTCTTCTTGCTAAAGGAACTACATGGCATTATGCAAGTAACAGGCAACAATCTTTTACCTAAGAATTTTCTGGATTTGTGTGACTAAAGTGGGAATTAGTGTATTGTACCTTTTCATCGTCTACTGAATAAAATAAGAAATAGTAGCTGTTTTTATTCCCTCATATAAACTACAAAAGCATCCTGTGGTGTATAAACTACAGTCACCACAACTAAAGGATATAGGATTGATTCATCCCTTACCTTCCTAACTCTGGGAGTTAGGCACTTTTCATTCCTCATTATAGATATGACTACTTTACAATACTAAATAGTATTCTAGTAAATTAAGGAAGTAAATGCACCTCATTAGGTGCTAGTCTGTACAAAAGAAATACTTTATTCACCTGATGGAATGGTTCTCTTGATGTGTGTGAAATACAACATGAAAAAAAATGGAAACACCACCAGCTTTTGAGTTAGACAGACACAGGTTCAAATCTTGACTCTGCTATCTCTAGCTCTCCCTGAGCTCCAGTTTATTCAGCAGCAATATACACCAATAGCTCATGCACATGGCTATAGTACAAACTGAATGCAATTAAATAAACTGTGTAAAGCACCAGGTTATAGAAGCTGTCACACAGACATATATGTACTGTGGGGAGCCTGCTTCTCCCTCTGCCTGTCGCTCCCCCTGCTTGTGCTCTCTCTCTCCCTCCCTCCCTCCCTCTCTCTGACATATAAATAAAATCTTAAAAACAAAACAATCTATGTATAGAAGTATTTTTGGCTCAAACTGGAAATTTTCCTACTTATTTCAAGCAGCATTCAGGATCAAAGCTCTGATATAACAAAACAATCTGGATTGTTCCTGATGGGAGTTTATGATATGTGGACTTATGCTATGATAGTAGACATATCACCATTTCTATTTTAGTATTTAGACCAATTTTGGAATAACCAAAAGTACTAAATTTAATGTTCAAAAGATCAATAAAGCCTTTAGGTTGAATACTTCAGAATTACTTTTGAAAACAAGTAAAGTCAACAACAATAAAAAAAATAATACACTATCCTATATGTTTATATTAGAGTATGGTGTTACCGACTTTCCAAGTACTTTGAGGTATTTTCCAAGCAATGGTGATGAGTCTGCACTGATTTATTTGCATCGTTGCCCTGGCCTCCTTGTAATCAAAAATTAAAAACCAAGAGGCTGCTGGTTATGGCTACAATATTGTTTATGGCCAAAAGATACGTATTTTATTCTCCCTTGATGAAATAATAAGTAGCATATGTGAGAATCTAATTGTAGATTTTGGCCTAATAAACATCAACTCTATAAATAAGCTAACACATCTGGTCTAAAAGGAGAAAACAAGTCATATGTCAGTATTCATATTATTATAAAGCTGTCTTTACCTGATATTTTGGGTTTACCAAAATATTAAAACCAGTATTCTATATATGTAGTGTATCAAGGACTAAAGTTTGACTTCTATTTGTTTGATACAACTAGCTACAATAAACATGAATGACCATTAAAGTGACCATCACTTTTGGTAATGACCATTACTTTTGGTAATCTGTCATTTGATCAGATTGTGGATTTGATAGGCACATGCTAAAAGAGTAGTGTACAAAAACATGATAATTAGCAAGGGAGAGACCCTAAATGATTGGCCTTCATTAGGGTATAATTACAGAGTCATCAGAAAGTGGTAACAACTTTCTTTCTGGAAAAAAAAAAAAAAATGCTCATTAAGTGAGGCTAAGGTTAAGTAGAAAACAATTAACTCATGGTGTGTGGCTATGGACAGAAAACACATGACTCTCAATAGGAAACAGACGCTTTAAAAAAAGCAAACGAAGAGGAATACATAAAACTGTTCCTCTTTGTATAAGACATTACTGTCTATGTAAAAATCCCAAGGAACCTATAAAAAAAATCCCCAGAATAAGTGAGTTCAGCAAGATGCCAGGATACAACTCAATGCATAAAAAACAACTGCATTTCTAGATACCCATAATGAACATATGAAAGCCAACATTAAAAAGACAATGCCACTTATAAGTGCCCCAAAGAGAAGTAACAACTTAGGTATACAATTAACAAAACATGCACAGGATTGGGATGCTGAAAATTCACAATTCTGTAGAAAGAAATCGAAGTCAACCTACATAAATGGAGAGTCATACATTGGGAGTGAATTGGAAGACTCAAAATAATAAAGGTATCAATTCCCCCCAACTTGATTTATAGCATTAATGCAATTCCTAAATTCTAGCAACATTTTCTCGACATAGAAAAGCTTATTAGAATATTTATATGAAAAGGCACAAACTCTGGAATAAATAAAACAATTTTGACAAAAAAGAATCAATTTGGAGGAATTATTCTACCTGATTTTAAGTCCTAATATATAGCTGCAGTAATAAAGACAGTGTGGTATTGGTGTGGGAAAAGACATACACATCAATGGAACAGAATATAAAATCCACAAATAGACCCATCGAAGTACAGCCAACTGATTTTTGACAAATATGCAAATTAATTCAGTGGAGAAAAAACAGTCTTTATAACAAACTGTGCCAAACCAATCGGATAACCTTATGTTAAAAAAATTAACACTGACCTAAACCTCACACCTTATACAAAAATTACAGTAGATCATGGGATTAAACATAAAACATACTATAATTTTTTTTGAAAAATAGGAGAAAATATTCTGGATCTATACCCAAGAAAAAAGTGATAAATTGGACCTCATCAAAATTTAAAACATTTCACCTGCAAAATATCCTGCTTAAAGAGGATGCCAGACAAGCCACAGACTTGGGGGAAATATTTGCAAACTACATACTTAACAAAGGACACATATATAAAACATATAAAGAACTCTCAAAAATCCACAGGAAAAAGCCAATCCAATTAAAAAATGAGCAAAAGATATGAACAGATTTTCAACAAAAAGGATGTAAGAATGGCAAACAAACACATGAAAAGATGTTCAAAATCAGCCATAAGAGAAATGCAAATTATAACTCCAATGAGATATCACTACACAACTATCAGAATGGCTAAAAGAGTGAAAACATCAAATGTTGGGGAGCATGTGGGGAAACTGAATCATGAAATTCTGATGGAAATGTAAAATGGTACAGCCCCCCTGGAAAACAGTTTTTCAGTTTAAAACTAAACATGTAATTACCATATGACCCATCAATTATACACTTGAGCATTTATCCCAGACAAATGAAAACTTATATTCACAGAGAATTCTATAATAAATATTCATAGCAGCTTTATTTGTAACAGACAAAAGTGAAAAAAGCCCAGATGTTCTTCAACAGGTGAATAAGTGAACTTTGGTATGTCCATAGCATGGAATACTATTCAGCAATAACAAGGAACCAACTACTAATGCATGCAACCACCTGGATGAATCTGCAGGTTAACTACAATGAGTGAAAAGAGTCAATGGCAAAAGGTTACATACTATACAGTTCTATTTACATAACATTCTCAAAATGACAAAATAATGGAGCTGGAAGAGAGATTAGTGGTTACCAAGAGTTAGAAATTGGGGGAAATGGTAGGAAGGAGATGAGCTATGGTTATAAAATGGAAACAGGAAAGATCCTTGGGCTGATGTAACTGCTCACTTCTGTAAGTTGACTGTGGTGATGGATACATGACCTGACATATATGTTAAAATTATACAAAACTAAACACATACTCATGCCCTACCTCCACAAAATGTAACATTAACATCATTGATAATGCATATATAAAAAAGCAACAACAACAAGCCAAGAATCTGTACCATTTTTTCATTATTTACAAAAGGGAAATCAAAAAGATTTTTTGATGTAGCCAACAAGAATGTCAAGGATCTATTACACGGTGATACTCTCTTACTCACATCAATAAAAGAAAATAAAAACCATATGGTTCAATATCTGCAAATCAATGTGATACATCATATCAATATCAGAAAGAGTAAATAGATGCAGAAAAAGCACTTGACAAAGTACAACATCCATTCATGATAAAAACTCTCAACAAAGTAGAGATAGAGGGAACATACCTCAACAAAATAAAGGCCATATATGAAAAACCCACACCTAATATCATCCTCAATGGAGAAAAAGTGAAAGCTTTTCCTCTATAGTCAGGAACAAGACAGGGATGTCCACTCTCACCACTGTTGTTCAACACAGTACTAGAAGTCCCAGCATCAGCAATCAGACAACACAAAGAAATAAAAGGCATCCAAATCAGCAAAGAGGAAGTCAAACTTTCACTATTTGCAGATGGCATGATTCTCTATACAGAAAACACGAAAGACTGCACTAAAAAATTGCTAGAACTGATATACAAATTCAGTAAAGTCGCAGTATACAAAAATCAACGTACAGAAATCTGTTGCATTTCTGTACAACAATGACACGGCAGAAAGAGCTATCAAGGAATCAATCCCATTTACAAATGCTCCAAAAACAATAAGATAACTAGGAATAAACCTAACCGAAGAGGCAAAAGATCCGAACTCTGAAAACTATAAAACACTGATGAAAGAAAATGAAGATGACACAAAGAAATGGAAAAACATTCCATGCTCATGGACTGGAAGAACAAATGTTGTTAAAATGTCTATATTACCCAAAGCAATCTACACAGTTCATGCAATCCTTATCAAAATAATAACAGCATTTTTCACAGAATGAGAACAAACAATCCTAAAATTTGTATGGAACACAAAAGACCCCAAATAGCAAAAAACAATCTTGAAAAAGAAAAGCAACACTGGAGGCATCACAATTCCAGACCTCAAGTTATATTACAAAGTTGTAGTGATCAAGACAGTATAATACTGGCACAAAAATAGACACATAATTCAATAGAACAGAATAGAAAACTGAGAAATGGACCCACAACTATATGGTCAATTAATCCTCGACAAAGCAGTAAAGAACAGCCAATGGAAAAAAGTCTCTTCAACAAATGGTGTTGGGAAAACTGGACAGCAATATTCAAAAGAATGAAACTGGACCACTTTATTATACCATACATAAAAATAAACTCAAAATGGACTAAAGACCTAAATGTGAGACCTAAACTATAAAAATCCTAGAAGAGACCACAGGCATTAACTTCTCTGACATCTGCCATAGCAACTTTTTTCTAGATAGGTCCCCTGAGGCAAGGCAACAAAAGAAAAAATAAACTATTGAGGCTACATCAAAATAAAAAGCTTCTGCACAGTGAAGGAAGCAATCAACAAAACTTAAAAAGGCAACCAGAATGGGAGAAGATATTTGCAAATGATATATATGATAAAGGGTTAGTAACCCAAGCATATAAAGAAGTTGTAAAACTCAACACCCCCCCCCAAAAAAATAATCCAATTAAAAACTGGGTAGAAGACATGAATAGACATTTCTCCAAAGAAGATAGCCACATGGCCAACAGACACATGAGAAGATGCTCATTATCACTTATCATCAGGGAAATGCAAATCAAAACTACAATGAGATTATCACCTCACATTTGTCAAAATGGCTAAAATCAACAACACAAGAAACAACAGGTGTTAGTGAGGATGTGGAGAAAAAGGAACCCTGTTGCAGTGTTGATGAGAATGCAAACTGGTGCAGCCACTGTGGAAAACAGTATGGCAGTTCCTCTAAAAATTAAAAATAGAACTCCCCTAGGATCCAGCAATCCCACTACAGGTCGTTTACCCAAAGAATACAAAAACAGTAATTAAAAGACCATGCACCCCTATGCTTATAGTAGCATTATTTACAACAGTCAATATATGGAAGCAGCCCATGTGTCCATCAATTGATGAATGGCTAAAGAAGATGTGGTATATATACACAAGGAATATTATTCAGCCATAAAAAAGAATGAAATCTTGCCATTTTCAATGACATGGATGGAGCTAAAGAGTAAAATGCTTAGCAAATTAAGTCAGTGAGAAAAAGACAAATACCATATGATTTCATTCATGTGGAATTTAAGAAACAAATGAGCAAAGGGAAAAAATAGAGAAGCAAACCAAGAAACAAACTGTTACCACAGGAGAGGTGGGCGGGGGAATGGGTAGAATAGGTCATAGGGATTAAGGAGTGCACCTGTGATGAGCACCTGGTGACCTATGTATGGAATTGTTCAATCACTATAATGTATACCCAAAACTAATATAATAGTGTATGTTAACTGGAAAACAAAAACTTAAAAAAAATGAATTTTCTCACTTAGAGACACTTAAAATATTACTTCCCAATATTCTCTCCTGATTTCAAAAATATGTCCCCAAATATTATGACCAATTGTTTTTATTTCAAACTTATAATTTTCCATTTTGCTACACTGAATATTATCTAAGAAGAGTTAAAAGAACACTGGAGCAGAATTAAATAATCCTGAGTTTTGATCTTGGGCTCCACCACTATCTAGGCTACATGTGGTTTGGACATTTTTCAAGCCATTTTTCCCTTCAACAAATTAATCTCTATATAATGAGGATTCTATAAAAACTGCAACTAGTACTACCTCCTCTATCCTAGTACAGGATGGTTGTAAGAATCAAGTCATTAATGTGGCATGTTATTATCACCATTATCATCTAAGCAGAAAAAACTGAAAGTTATATTTTAAAAAAGGCAAACCATCTTATCAATTGACGTTTAGCAACCAATGTTATATGTTGGCTTCTTTTGAATAGATGTGAATAAGAAGTCATTAACTCGGTTTATCCTAAATAAATACTTTTCATACCTGGCATAACAAAACACTTCCACATGTTGAATGGTTTTGTCCTTCCTGCTAAGAGCAATGGCTTCTTCATTTTCAAGAATCTGCTCTTGCCATGCTGGGCTTTCATTCACAACATCATTATTTTCCTAAACAAAATACAGATGAGAAACGTTAATTAAATTGCGCAATCTGAACCTCTACTTTTTTGTGAAAATGTATACCTTTCTCAATTAATACTTTGCCTCTGATCCCATCAAAATTCTGAAGTGACTCTAGCACAGTGTGCCATCTTCAAAGAGAAGAAAATTGTATAAAAACCGATCCTATCAAATGTTACCTCTGGTTCACAGTTTTCTATCAGGATATCTGACATTCTGATGCAGTCATTGGATGTGCCTGTTTTGACATTACTTAAGAACTAGGATAACTAACCCTCTATCTGCTGAAAATCAAGTGTGTCTGGTATACATATTACTTGTTATTAAAAAAGTTTTTGCATTTTGTTGTCCAAAAGCAGGCCCACGATTACTTCATTCTACTTACCTTTAGGTCATTGAAGGTTAGTCACTAGCCATGTCAAATTCTGATTTTATGTAAAAGTATTTTTGAAAAGTATTCAGCCTACTATAACTAAGGACTGTATAATAATCAACCTCTAAATATTTTATATTCAGAAAGACAATAAAAACAATAATGTATGATAATGTATGTAAACTTATAAGGGTTGAAAGTGGCCCTTCAAAATTTTTAATAATTCCTAATTATATTTTATGGAAATAAGTTATATGCATAGCAATATCTGAATACAGGGGATTTTTGGAAATGTCAAGATATGCTTTTTCCAAATGTCAAGGATCAATTTTTAATTAGTTTAAAATTTTAAACTAGTTGGTACATATTTCTCAGAGAAAAAAATTTTTGAATATATATTCTCAAAGAACTAGTAGGGAAATATAACTACAATATTCTTCGTTTTAAGTAAATTCACCTCAAGAAATTTCTAAACTTGCAGATTTCATAAAATAGGACAATAATTATTTTCAAAGGCTTTTTTTCTCAGGGCCCCTGGGTGGCCCAGTCAGTTAAGCATTGAACTCTTGGTTTTGGCTCAGGTCATTATCTCAGGGTCCTGGGATGAAGCTCCAGGTCAGGCTCTGTGCTCAGCAGGGAGTCTGCTTCCCTCCTCTCTCTCCCTCTGCCCCTCCCTCAGCTCATACACTCTCTCTCTTTTAATTAAATCTTTAAAAAGGCCTTTTTCAGGGCACCTGGGTGGCTCAGATGGTTAAGCGTCTGCCTTTGGCTCAGGTCATGATCCCAGGGTTCTGGGATCGAGCCCCACATCAGGCTCCCAGCTCAGCGGGAAGCCTGCTTCTCCCGCTCCCTCTGCCTGCTGCTTCCCCTGCTTGTACCTGTCTCTCTCTCTCTGTCAAAAATGGGTAGAATCTTTAAAAATAAACAAATAAATAAAAAGGCCTTTTTCTCCTGAATTTAACATTTTAAACTGAAGAAAAGTAGGGCAGACATTGTTATTATTAAGTGTAATTATTAGATAGTGTTAAACATCCCAACATAGGTAGAAAAGGAGGTGAAATACAGGAACTCTGAATGTGTAGACATGGGGTTACCAACCTGAAGAAAAGACTGTGGATCAGCACACAAAGAGTGAAGGGCGAAAGGATATGGTAGAAAGAGGATGCTGGAGTAGAAGCAGCACTAAAATAAAAGAAACATCTACAAAAATATTTTTATTTTAATAAATCTAACCTAGTATCAAAATTTATTTTATAAAATTATCCTCACTCACCAGAATTTTCCATTCAGACAAATGAGGTATTTTTGTTGTCTTTTTGTGAGCATCTAGACTAAATTTTCTCATGGAAGTACTAAATATGCTAAATATACAAAATAAGATAACCCTTACACATACTTCCTAAGAATAATGATCAACACAAATATACGAATATTTAAGGCACATACATAAAATAGTTAAATGTCTACTAGTAACATTCACTTTCTTGCAATATTATTTTCCAAATATTACTTGTTTCTCCACACTCTCATTTCATGCAACAGTATTATTCAAACTGAATCTTCACTGCATCTTCAACATCAATGTCTTTGTCATCCTTAGAAGCACTTTTTTAAGTGCATAAATTAATCAGTACAACTACAATGCTTATTGTGGTGTTTGGCACACAGTAAGTGCTTAATAAGTCTTAGCTATATTATTTTTAGCTAACTGAATACAATTTTATAGAATATATCATACTCCTTTCCCAACTGTCTAAACGCTTTTGAGATATAGCAGTTTCTGATTCCACGTATGATGCTCTCAGTAGGAAGTTCATTTCAAGCCACATATACCATTCACATAAAATTAGGACAGTTTTTTTTATCTGTCATAAAAATGAGTAAAATCCAGGACATAACCAACTCTCCATATTACTATGTTGTACATGTCCTCTAAAAAACTTCTTTACAATGATATCCAATATTTGTAGTAGTGAGATTCTAACTTAGAAAAAAACTTACTAAATTTATATTAAATTTTTCCTTGTTTTTTGTTTTTACTAATTCTGTCAGATGACTTTTAAACTACCAATGACTCAGACCATTTCAAATTAATGTACTCCCCCATCCCGAATAGCTGGGTTTTTTTTCCTCAAAATATACTACTGAAAGAGCAACTAGTAATATGTGAGATTTTATGAGGACTGAAATTTTTTTTCTGAAAGACTACTTTGGAGAAAAAAATCTTGCCTTGTATTTGGGAATGTAATGAGAAAATGGTATCAAGTATATATGATGTACTCTTCAGCCAACATGTCTACGTATATTTAAAAAGCGATATCTATATTTTGAAAGCATCAGAAGAACATTAACTTAAAAAATGACTGCATAATTTTTGTTAAATAAATAAAAATGAGGAATCAATTCTATATTACAGAAGCTTAGGGTTTTCTTTAACGTAGGGTTATTATGTGATACAAAATACAACCTAGTAGATTAAAGATCAACTAAGAAGTTTACCTGGTATTCCTTTAGCCAGGACAGTATTCCTGAAAAGCTAAAACTGGCCCAGTTTCCACCATAGTAGCTTCTTCTGTAACAATAAAAAATAAGAGTAAAGAAAAGGGAAAAAAATTAAGTCACTGATCTCCATCAACAAACCACCCTGGACCCTTCAAATCATCTCAATATTGCTACCTCAGAGTTCAAAACAACTGGGATACTGGAAATACTAGGCTGAAATAAAAGTTGGCCTCTCAGATCCCAAAGGTAACTTTCCATTGTACAAGGAGTTAAAAAAATCTCTTTGGCCTCCTCAGAGCTTTCTCCACTGATCAAATGCCACTGATCATGTGATTGTGAACAACTTGATATGGGCATTGAGCAGGAAATATGAACAAAATTTGACTCCTGGTTAAAAAAAAAATGGCTGGAGAGAAAACCTTGGTAGAACTCAAGTAAAGCCAATGAAAAAACTGCTAAGTTTTCTATAAACATATTTAATTATTTATAGAAAATTATATGTATAGACTATATATATACCCATACAGACAATTAGATAGACACTGTCACCACCACCACCAAAGCCCCAAACCCGTAACCCATGCCAACATACACACCCACACACAAATGGCTACTCTATTCACTTAATTTTGATAAGTAAAGGAAGGACAATATTCCTGCTGATAACTAGGTGAACTATTATTCTTCATTGCATAGTCCTGTGAAGATTATCATTCTGTTTTAGAGAACCCAGAGGTCTCCTAATTAGGATCAGGTAAACCTTGTAGACATTGGACTTCTGATTAACTTCCTTAAGTAGGAGATGTGTGGCAAACCAGAATTCTCTAATTCTGTACTATATATCTGTACTGGGGCTTCCCATTTCTTACAAAACTCTTCACGTTTATTTATTCTTTGTATGATGAACCCCAAAGTATACTCAGTCACACCTACAACATCCATTCTGGTTCTGGGGTGGGACAGATTCTTGGTTTGTTTTTTGTTTTCATTTTTGCTTCTCTGTATTTTTCTCTAATGAAATAAAAATCTATAAAAGCTCTTTTTAAAATGAGATGAAAACTAAAACCTTTAATATAATATCCAAAATTGGGGGGGGGATAGATGGCAGAGGAGTAGGGGACCCCATTTCAACTGGTCCCCAGAACTGAGCTGGTATCTACCAAACCACTCTGAGCACCCACGAAACCGGCCTGAGATGTAAGAAGATCTGGACCTTTACAAACAGAGTATTGCAGGCGGTTGGTTTTGAGGTACGAAGCGGGGAGCCGTGATTCCACAGGCAGATATCAGAGGATAAACGGCAGAGGGAGGGTGCCTGGCCGTCGGTTTCCTACAACTCCGGTGAGCGACAGCCTCGCGCTCTGGGGATGGGGCACAGACTCGCAGACCGGTAGCGGCAGGGAAAGGACTTCAGGGCAGCACCTGGGGCGGAAACCCAGAGTGACGGAGTCACATGTGCGAACTGGGAGCGGCTGGCGGTTTTAGAAGCACAAAGGGCAGGGACGTGCCCCGACCTGGAGGCAGGACTGGGAGCGCTGCGGAGGGGCGAACAAACCAGGACGCTGCAGTTTATAGCAGCACGGACAGAAACGGAGACGATGTGGCCTGGAGAGCTCACTGAAGAACAGACTGCAATCTCTCTGCTCTGAGGCAGAGGGTTGGAAACGGTCTCTTCTGCTCTGACTCGCCGAAGAGACGCAGAAAGCCGCCAGGGAAAGCCTCCAGAGAACAAAAGCCCTAAAAACTGATTCCCGCTGAGCCCTTCCCACGCCACAGGGGGGCAGGGCAACTCCGCCCAAACAGGGTTGCCTGAGTAACAGTGCAGCAGGCCCCTCCCCCAGAAGACAGGCTGGGAAAACAAGAGGCCAGCAACCCTAAGGTCCCTAGAAAACAGGTGCATCTTCCTTGGGTTCTGGTCAATAATTTGGACTCTATACATTCCCTCAAGCTCCCATCAACAGAATGACTTGGAGGAGGAGCCCCCAAAAGAGAAAAGACTCAGAGATTATGACTTATGATGCAGATTTACAAATGGATGCAGATATAACCAAGATGTCGGAGATGGAATTCAGGCTAGCAATTGTGAAGACAATGGCTAGAATGGAGAAATCAATTAATGGCAACATTGAGACTCGAAGGGCAGAAATAAAAGCTGAACTGGCAGAACTTAAAAATGCTATCAATGAGATCCAATCCAATCTAGATACTCTAACAGCGGGTAACTGAGGCAGAAGAACGAATAAGCGACCTGGAAGACAATATAATAGATAAAAAGGGAAAAGAGGAGGCCAGGGAAAAACAACTCAGGATCCATGAAAATAGAATCAGAGAAATGAAGTGACACCATGAAATGTTCCAATGTCAGAATAATTGGAATCCCAGAGGGAGTGGAGAGAGAGAGGACTAGATGTATTTGAGCAAATCGTAGCTGAGAACTTTGCTAATCTGGGGAATGAAACAAACATTCACGTCCTAGAGGCAGAGAGGAATCCTCCTAAGATCAAGGAAAACGGGACAACACCCTGGCATGTAATAATAAAACTTGCAAATCTTAGAACCAAGGAAACCATCTTAAGGGCAGTTAGGGGGAAGAGATTCCTTATGTACAGAGGGAAGAACATCAGAATAACGTCAACCTATCCACAGAGACCTGGCAAGCCAGAAAGGCCTGGCAGGACATATTCAGGGTACTAAATGAGAAGAACATGCAGCCAAGAATACTTTATCCGGCAAGGCTGTCATTTAGAATGGATGGAGAGATGCAGAGCTTCCAAGACCAGCAGAAACTGAAAGAATATGTGATCACTAAGCCAGCCCTGCAAGAAATATTAAGGGGGTTCTATAAAAGAAGAAAGACCCCAAGAGTGATATACAACAGAAATTTACAGGGACAATCTATAAAAACAACGTCTTCACGAGCAACATGATGACAATTAATTCATATCTTTCAATAATCACTCTCAACGTGAATGGCCTAAATGCTCCCATAAAATGGCACAGGGGTGCAGACTGGATAAAAAGACAGGAACATATGCTGCCTACAAGAGACTCATTTTGAACCTAAAGATACATCCAGACTGAAAGTGAAGGGATGGAGATCCATCTTCCATGCCAGCGGACCTCAAAAGAAAGCTGGAGTAGCAAGTCTTATATAAGACAACTAAGAATTTAAACTAAAGTCTGTAGTAAGAGATGCAGAAGGACACTATATCATTCTTAAAGGGTCTATCCAACAAGAAGATCTAACAATTGTAAATATCTATGCCCCCAACATGGGAGCAGCTATCTACATAAGCCAACTGTTAACCAAAATAAAGAGTCATATTAATAACAATATGTTAATTGTAGGAGACCTCAATACTCCACTCTCAGCAATGGACAGATCATCTAAGCAGAAAATCAACAAGGAAACAAGAGGTTTGAATGACACACTGGACCAGATGGACCTCACAGATATATACAGAACGTTCCATCCTAAAATAACAGAATACTCATTCTTCTCGAGTGCACATGGAACTTTCTCCAGAATAGTCCACATACTGGGTCACAAATTAGGTCTCAACCGATACCGAAAGACTGAGATTATTCCCCGCATATTCTCAGACCACAATGCTCTAAAACTGGAACTCAATCACAAGAAAAAATTTGGCAGAAATTCAAACACTTGGAAGCTAAAGAGCACTCAGCTCAAGAATGTTTGGGTCAACCAGGAAATCAAAGAAGAACTTAAACAATTCATTGAAATCAATGAGAATGAAAACACATCGGTCCAAAACCTATGGGATACTGCAAAGGCGGTCCTAAGGGGGAAATACATAGCCATCCAAGCCTCACTCAAAAAAAAAATAGAAAAATCCCGAATTCACCAACTAACTCTACACCTTAAAGAACTAGAGAAAAAACAACAAACGATGCCTAAGCCATGCATTAGAAGAGAAATAATTAAGATTAGAGCAGAGATCAATGAATTAGAAACCAGAAACACAGTATATCAGATCAACAAAACTAGAAGTTGCTTCTTTGAAAGAATTAATAAGATCGATAAACCACTGGCCAGACTTATCCAAAAGAAAAGAGAAAGGACCCAAATTAATAAAATTTTGAATGAAGGGGAGAGATCACGACTAACACCAAGGAAATAGAAACAATTATTAGAAATTAATATCAACAACTATATGCCAATAAACTGAGCAATCTGGATGAAATGCATGACTTCTTGTAAACCTATAAGCTGCCAAGACTGAAACAGGAAGAAATTGACAACCTGAATAGGCCAATAACCAGTAACGAGATTGAAGCAGTGATCCAAAACCTCCCAAAAAACAAGAGTCCAGGGCCTGATGGATTCCCTGGCGAATTCTACCAAACATTCAAAGAAGAAATAATACCTACTCTACTGAAGCTGTTTTAAAAAATGGAAACAGAAGGAAAACTTCCAAACTCATTCTATGAGGCCAGCATTACCTTAATCCCCAAACCAGGCAAAGACCCCATCAAAAAGGACAATTTCAGACCGATATCCCTGATGAATATGGATTCCAAAATCCTCAACAAAATCCTAGCTAAAAGGATCCAACAATACATTAAAAGGATCATCCACCACGACCAAGTGGGATTGATCCCCGGGATGCAAGAGTGGTTCAACATTCTGAAATCAATCAATGTGAAAGAACACATTAATAAGAGGAGGGGAGAAGAAACATATGGTCCTCTCAATTGATGCAGAAAAAGCATTTGACAAAATACAACATCCTTTCCTGATGAAAACTCTTCAGAGTATAGGGATAGAGGGAACATTCCTCAAGTTCAAAAAATCCATCTATGAAAAACCCACAGCAAATATCGTCCTCAATGGAGAAAAGCTGAAAGCCTTTCCCTTAAGATCTGGAGCACGTCAAGGATGCCCACTCTCGCCACTATTGTTCAACATAGTACTAGAAGTTCTAGCAACAGCAATCAGAAAACAAAAAGAAATAAAAGGTATTCAGATTGGCAAAGAAGAAGTCAAAACTCTCTCTTTTCGCAGACGACATGATACTTTATGTGGAAACCCCAAAAGAATCCACCTCCAAATTACTAGAACTCATACAGTAATTCAGTAATGTGGCAGGATACAAAATCAATGCACAGAAATCAGTTGCTTTCTTATACACTAACAACGCAACTGTAGAAAGAGAAATTAGAGGAACGATTCCATTTACAATAGCACCAAAAACCATAAGATACCTTGGAATAAACCTAACCAAACAGGTAAAGGATCTATATTCTAGGAACTACAGAATACTCAGGAAAGAAATTGAAGAAGACACAAAAAGATGGTAAAACATTCCATGCTCATGGATCGGAAGAATAAACATTGTTAAAATGTCTATGCTACCTATAGCAATCTATACCTTCAATGCCATCCCGATCAAAATTCAAATGACATTTTTCAAAGTGCTGGAACAAACAATCCTAAAACTTGTATGGAATCAAAAAAGACCCCAAATCGCCAAGGAAATGTTGAAAATGAAAAACAAAGCTGGGGGCATCACGTTGCCCGATTTCAAGCTATATTACAAAGCTGTGATCACCAAGACAGCATGGTACCGGCAGAAAAACAGACATATAGACCAATGGAACAGAATAGAGAACCCAGATATGGATCCTCAACTCTACGGTCAAATAATCTTCGACAAAGCAGGAAAGAACATACAATGTAAAAAAGACAGTCTCTTCAATAAATGGTGCTGGGAAAATTGGACAGCCACATGCAGAAGAATGAAACTCAAGCATTCTCTAACACCATTCAAAAAGATAAACTCAAAAGGGATGAAAGACCTCAATGTGAGACAGGAATCCATCAAAATCCAAGAGGAAAACATAGGCAATCACCTCTCTGACATCGGCCACAGCAACTTCTTTGAAGATAACTCTCCAAAGGCTAGTGAAACCAAAGCAAAAATGAACTTTTGGGACTTCATCAAGATAAAAAGCTTCTGCACAGCAAAGGAAACAGTCAACAAAACAAGGAGGCAACCCACAGAATGGGAGAAGATATTTGCAAATGACACTACAGAGAAAGGGCTGGTTTCCAAGATTTATAAAGAACTTCTCAAACTTAACACCCAAAAAATAAATAATCAAGTCAAAATATGGGCAGAAGGCATGAGCAGACACTTCTCTGAAGAAGACATACAAATGGCTAACAGACACATGAAAAAATGTTCAACATCACTAGTCATCAGGGAAATACAAATCAAAACCGCACTGAGATACCATCTTACACCAGTTAGAATGGCAAAAATGGACAGGGAAAGAAACAACAAATGTTGGAGAGGTTGTGGAGAAAGAGGAACCCTCTTACACTGTTGGTGGGAATGCAAGTTGGTACAACCACTTTGGAAAACAGTGTGGAGGTTCCTCAAAATTTAAAAATAGAGCTACCCTATGACCCAGGAATTGCACTCCTGGGTATTTACCCCAAAGACACAGATGTAGTGAAAAGAAGGGCCATATGCACCCCAATGTTCATAGTAGCAGTGTCCGCAATAGCCAAACTGTGGAAAGAGCTGAGATGCCCTTCAACAGATGAATGGATAAAGAAGATGTGGTCCATATATACAATGGACTATTATTACTCAGCCATCAGAAAGGATGAATACCCAACTTTTACATCAACATGGATGGGACTGGAGGAGATTATGCTAAGTAAAATAAGTCAAGCAGAGAAAGTCAATTATCATATGGTTTCACTTATTTGTGGAACATAAGGAATAGCATGGAGGACATTAGGAGAAGGAAGGGAACAATGAAGGTGGGGGGAATCGGAGGGAGAGATGAACCATGAGAGACTATGGACTCTGAGAAAGAAACAGGGTTTTAGAGGGGAGGCGGGAGAGTGGATTGGTTAGGTCGGCGATGGGTATTAAGGAGGGCATGTCCTGCATGGAGCACTGGGTGTTATACTAAAACAATGGAACGTGGATCACATCAATACTAATGATGTATTGTATGGTGACTAATATAACATAATAAAATTTAAAAGAAAAAAAAGAACTGCAGTTAAAACTCAGTTCTCCTAAACCCTAATCTAGCCATTGGAACATAATCCCAAAAAACTCAGCTGGCTAGCATTATTTAGTCCATAGGATATTATAATGTAGCTATGGTTCAATGAAGCCAAATACTTAGATAACAAATACTTGTGGTAAACGTAGTGTAATATATAAATTGCCAAATCACTAAGTTGTGTACCTGAAACTAATTTAACGTTGTGTCAACTATACTTAAATAAAAAAAAAAAATGGCACCTCGACCTGATTACTAAGTTCACCTTTTCCAAAGTGTATCCCATTAATAGCATGGACTATTAATAGATATTCCAAGAAGAAAAAGGTACAATGACAAAATAAATTTGGAAAATGCTAGGTTTTTAAAAGTTAAAACACCAAATAATGGTTTATGACAGAGCTTCTCAGGACCATTATGAGCTGTATGACAAGACTATTAAACCTATTAATTAGGGCCTTTTTATTAAATCCTTAGTGTTCATGTCTGTTCTCACCAAGAGGAAAAAATTTAGTTGACCAATGAGCACTTTTTTTAAAAAAGCATTTGAAGGGACTGGGGTTATAGAAGACATATTTTGAGAAATGCTGCCTTAATTCATACTAAGGGGAAGGAGAACAATAGGATAATATATATTACAGAGCTTGCCATTTTCCATTCACTACCACTTAATGTTCACAAGAATCCCGGGAGATTGGTGCTAAAATTATCCCCATTTTACAATTAGGAAAAAAAAAAAAAATAGAAGTTGAGTATCTTGTTTATATAACTCACTCAGCTAGGAAATGGTCTGGCCCCAAAGTCTAGTCTTTCCACTATAAAGACTGCCTTCTATCAACTTTTTTCAAAGAAATGGAACAAATAATCCTAAAATTTGTATGGAACCAGAAAAGACCACGAATAGCCAGAGGAATGTTGAGAAAGAAAAACAAAGCTGGTGGCATCAGAATTCCGGACTTCAAGCTCTATTACAAAGCTGTAGTCATCAATACAGTATGGTACTGGCACAAAAACAGACACATAGATCAATGGAACAGAATAGAGAGCCCAGAAATGGACCCTCAACTCTATGGTCAACTAATCTTTGACAAAGCAGGAAAGAATGTCCAATGGAAAAAAGACAGTCTCTTCAACAAATGGGGTTGGGAAAATTGGACAGCCACATGCAGAAGAATGAAACTGGACCATTTCCTTACACCACACACAAAAACAGACTCCAAATGGTTGAAAGACCTAAATGTGAGACAGGAGTCCATCAAAATCCTAAAGGAGAACACAGGCAGCAACCTCTTCGACCTCAGCCACAACAACTTCTTCCTAGAAACATCGCCAAAGGCAAGGGAAGCAAGGGCAAAAATGAACTATTGGGACTTCATCAGGATAAAAAGCTTTTGCACAGCAAAAGAAACAGTCAACAAAACCAAAAGACAACCGACAGAATGGGAGAAGATATTTGCAAATGACATATCAGATAAAGGGCTAGTACCCAAAATCTATAAAGAACTTATCAAACTCAACACCCAAAGAACAAATGATCCAATCAAGAAATGGGCAGAAGACATGAACAGACATTTTTCCAAAGAAGACATCCAAATGGCCAACAGACACATGAAAAAGTGCTCAACATCACTCGGCATCAGGGAAATCCAAATCAAAACCTCAATGAGATACCACCTCACACCAGTCAGAATGGCTAAAATTAACAAGTCAGGAAATGACAGATGTTGGCGGGGATGTGGAGAAAGGGGAACCCTCCTACACTCTTGGTGGGAATGCAAGCTGGTGCAGCCACTCCAGAAAACAGTATGGAGGTTCCTCAAAAAGTTGAAAGTAGAGCTATCATATGCCCCAGCAATTTGAACTACTGGGTATTTACTCCAAAGATACAAATGTAGGGATCCGAAGGGGTACGTGCAATGTCCACAATAGCCAAACTATGGAAAGAGCCAAGATGTCCATCGACAGATGAATGGATAAAGAAGATGTGGGGTATATATATACAATGGAATATTATGCAGCCATCAAAAACAATGAAATCTTGCCATTTGCAATGAAGTGGATGGAACTGGAGGATATTATGCTGAGTGAAATAAGCCAATCAGAGAAAGACATGTATCATATGACCTCAATGATATGAGGAATTCTTAATCTCAGGAAACAAACAGAGGGTTGCTGGAGTGGTGGGGGGTGGGAGGGATGGGGTGGCTGGGTGATAGACACTGGGGAGGGTATGTGCTATGGTGAGCGCTGTGAATTGTGTAAGACTGTTGAATCACAGACCTGTACCTCTGAAACAAATAATACATTATATGTTTAAAAAAAAAAAAAGAAGAAGATAGCAGGAAGGGAAGAATGAAGAGGGGGAAATCGGAGGGGGAGACGAACCATGAGAGTGTGTGGACTCTGAGAAACAAACTGAGGGTTCTAGAGGGGAGGGGGGTGGGGGGATGGGTTAGCCTGGTGATGGGTATTAAAGAGGGCACGTACTGCATGGAACACTGGGTGTTATATGCAAACAATGAATCATGGAACACTACACCAAAAACTAATGATGTAATGTATGGTGATTAACATAACATAATAATAAAAAAAAAAAATCCCAGAAAAAAAAAAAAAACCTCTAGAAATGTCTCACTGGCCCTACTATAGTTTAATGAGTAGCTTCTTTTATATAATAAATCTCATGAAAGTGTAGAGTATTAAAAAAAAAAAGACTGTCTTCCATAATCTACAAGATTGTAATATTTAAAATTATAAACATAAGCATATAATACAAATCCCAGAATCTAACTTACTATAAGTAAAGGCAATGGAATCTGTTTACAGACATTAGACAGAATGAAGTCTAATTTTTGTTTTCCTTCTCCAGTTCATCTGGATAATGAAAATGGGAAAATAATTTCATGACTACATCTACTTTAATGCCAGAGCTGAAGGGACTACTCCTTTCCAGGACCTAAAATACAAACAATTTTATTGCATTTCTCAACTTTAATGTGTGCAAATATCTTTCTGTATATGATAAAAGTAGGAAAATAACAGTGTGGTATGTCTACTACTACTGATTTGCTAGCTATGAAAGAGTACAAATATACCATGCACATTAAGAGAATTTATTCCACTTAAATTTGATTGGAATATTATAAAGAATCATGACATGTTTCTACCTTCCTGGTTGACAAATAACAGAACAGACTAGGGAATATACTGGATTTACTCCCTACACAAATTTTCCTTTACTAAAACCTCCACATAACATACACAAGAAAGCCAAGCTCCTTTCACCATCCACTCATTCTAAGATCAAGGCAGGTGGGCTTCCTTGGTAGAGTATGCAGATGCAATTCTAATGTTAGAAAGGAAAACCAGGCCCTTACTTGGTTTTAAAAGCATCCCATGAAGCTACATTAAGTTGCTTTGGCAGTCAGATCAGTCTCCCAGAATGAAATACTCCCAGGCTGAGTCCCCAGTAATTAGGGCTGGACAGAGACGCTCCTACGTTGACAGTTATTAGTCACTGACACTAGGCCACCCACTCAAATCCATTTTCAGACAACCAAACCAGGTAGATGAGTAAGTAATATACACAGACTGCCCTCAATTCTTGTTTTTCTCTGTGATCTCATCTATTCTTACTGGCTCAATTATCACTTCTCTGCTGATGACTTACAAATTGTTATCTCCAATCTGAGCACCTCTGGTAAGCTCCAGACTCACAGCTATTTTGAGGCTGAAAATACAGATGAGTCATCAGCTTGCTGGACAACTCCGTTTATTAAATATTCCTGATTAACTTTAACCTCTACATGATGAACAGATAAATTTATTATCTTTTACCCACCCCCATGTATCCTACTGGGCTCTTGCAGTGACTCTTCAAGGTAAGTCATACACTAGCCACATTTTAGACTTGAGGAAAACAACTTAAATCACATAACTAATCACTGACAGAGTCACAACTTGAATCAGGTCTCTTGACCATCAAGTCCAGTATTTGTGTCTGTTTTCCAACCCTACAACTTATCTCGGAGAAAGAGCACAGGCTTTGCTGTCAAAAGGACCTGAGTTTAAATCCTCATTCTTCCCCTAATAGATGTGTGACATTCGACAAGTTATTTCAATTCTCTTAATTTGTTTCCTCATCTGCAAAAAGGGAAAAATTATACTTCTTTACAAAAATGTAGTAAGAATTAAATAACTTAATATTTGTAAACTACCTAACACAGTACTGAGCAAATATTCCATATATGGGAACTATTTTTATTATATCACGTCATCTCTAATAGCAAACATGTTGAATGCCAGATTAGGTTAAGCAAATTAAAAATACTTTCACTCATAAATTAGTGCCTCAAACATCGTATCTTTTTAAAATGGGAGAATATGGAAAGGAGAAAACTAGGGCAACACCTGATTTTTTAATATTTCATAAACATTTTTCTCACCCCTATAGGAGACCACAGTTTTCTTTATCTGTAATAGAAGGTAGAGGACTTCTGCAAGATGGTAACATAGGAAGATCCTCAATTCACCTCTTCCCACGGACATATCAAACCTACAACTACATATGGATGATTTCCCTCTGAAATATATTTGAAGACTAGATGAGATGCTTCTCCACAACAAAGAATAAAAAAACCACAACCAGATGGTAGGAGAGATAGAGACACAATCTTGCCAAAATTCTACCCAGATGCTGGGGCACGCAAAAGAAAGGGGTCTCACAAGTCCAGTGCTTCTAGATAAGTACATACTAGTAAGCAATAACTACTTACTAATCAATAATTACTTTAAAGGAAAATGGACTAAATTCTCCTAACAAAAGACATAGAGTAGCTGAATGGATAAAAACACAAGACCATCTAGGGGCGCCTGGGTGGTTCAGTCAGTTAAGCATCTGCCTTTGGCTCAGGTCATGATCTCAGGGTCCTGGGATCGAGACCTACATCAGGCTCCCTGCTCAGCAGGGAGTCAGCTTCTCCCTCTCCCTCTGCACCTCTCATGCTCTCTCTGTTGTCTCAAATAAATGAATATAATTTTTAAAAAAAACAAACAAAAAAAACCCCACAAGACCATCTATATGCTGCCTACAAGAAACTCACTTCTTGTAGGACAAAGACTGAAAGTGAATTGATAGAGTATATTCCATGCAAATGGAAACAAAAAGCTGCTATAGCTATACTTATATCACACAAAATAGACTTTAAAACAAAGAATGTAATAAAAGACCAAGAGGGACACTACATAATGATAAAGGTGTCAATCTAGCAAGAAGATATAACATTTATAATTATATATGCACCCAATATAGGAGCACCAAAATATATAAAGCAAATATTAGCAGAACTAAAGGAAAAAATGGCAACAATACAATAATAGTGAGGGACTAATACCCAACATACATCAATGGATAGATCATCCACACAGAAAATCAATAAGGAAACACTGGCCTTGACTGACACATTAAACCAGGTGGACTTAACTAATATACAGAACATTCATTTATTCCCAAAGCAGCATAATACACATTCTTCTCAAGTGCATGTGGAATGTTCTCCAAAAGAGATCACATGTTAAGCGACAAAACAAGTCTCAATAAATTTAAGACGATTGAAATTATATCAAACATCTTTTGCAGCCACAATGATATGAAACTAGAAATCAATTACAAGAAGAAACCTGGAAAAAAAAATCACGAATATGTGGAGATTAAACAACATACTACTGAACAACCAATGGGTCAATGAGAAAGTCAAAAAATACACTGAGACATGGGGCACCTGGCTGACTCAGTCGGTGAAGCATGCAACTATTAATCACAGGGCTGTGGGTTTGAACCCCATGTCAGGTGTAGAGATTACTTAAAAAAAAAAAAAAAAAAAGATCTTTAAAAAGGAATACATTGAGAGGCAGAAAAAAGAGAAATCAAGGAATCAATCCCATTTATAACTGCACCAAAAATGTTAAAGATACCTAGGAATACACCTAACCAAAGAGGTAAAGGATCTGTACTCTAAAAACTATAGAACACTTATGAAAGAAATTGAGGAAGACACAAAGAAATGGAAAAACATTCCATGCTCATGGATTGAAGAACAAATATTGTTAAAATGTCTATGCTACCCAAAGCAATCTACACATTCAATGCCATCCCTATCAAAATACCATCAACATTTTTCACAGAGCTGGAACAACCCTAAAATTTACATGGAACCAGAAAAGACCCCAAATAGCCAAAGAAATGTTGAAAAAGAAAACCAATGCTGGTGACATCACAATTCTGGATTTCAAGCAGTGTTACAAAGCTGTAATCCTCAAGACAGTATGGTACTGGCACAAAAACAGACACGTAGATCAATGGAATAGAACAGAGAACCCAGAAATGGACCCGCAACTCTATGATCAAGTAATCTTCAACAAAGCAGGAAAGAATATCCAACAGAGAAAAGACAGTCTCTTCAACCAATGGTGTTGGGAAAACTGGACAGCCATGTGCAGAAGAAAGAAACTGGACAACTTTCTTACACCATACACAAAAACAAACACAAAATGGATGAAAGAGCTAAACGTGAGACAGGAAACCATTAAAATCCTAAAGGAGAACACAGGCAGCAACCTCTTTGACCTCGGCCGCAGTAACTTCTTGCCAGACAGGTCTTCAAAGGCAAGGGAAACAATAGTAAAAATGAACTATTGGTACTTCGAGATAAAAAGCTTTTGCACAGCAAAGGAAACAGTCAACAAAACTAAAAGGCAACCTACAGAATGGGAGAAGATATTTGCAAATGTCTTATCAGATAAAGGGCTAGTATCCAAAATTGATAAAGAACTTCTCAAATTCAACACCCAAAAAACAAATAATCATGTCAAGAAATGGGCAGAAGACATGACAGACATTCTCCAAAGAAGACATACAAATGGTCGACAGACACATGAAAAAATGCTCAACATCACTCAGCATCAGGGAAATACAAATCAAAACCACAATGAGATAACTACCTTATACCAGTAAGAATGGCTAAAATTAACAAGACAGGAAACAACAAATGTTGGAGAGGATGTGGAGAAAGGGGAATCCTCTTACACTGTTGGTGGGAATAGAAGCTGGTACAGCCACTCTGTAAAGACAGTATGGAGGTTCCTCAGAAAGTAAAAACTAGAGCTACCCTACAACCTAGCAATTGCACTATTACATATTTATCCGAAGGATACAAACACAGTGATTCGAAGGGGCACATGCACCCCAATATTTATAGCAGCAATGTCCACAATAGCTAAAATATGGAAAGAGACCAGATGTCCACTGACAGATGAATGGATAAAGAACAGGTGATTTCCATTGTGTATATATACAAGGGAAATATTACTCAGCCATCAAAAAGAACGAAATCTTGCCATTTTTAATAATGTGGATAAAACTAGAGGGTATTATGCTAAGCAGAATAAGTCAGAGAAAGACAAATATCATATGATTTCACTCAAATGTGGAATTTAAGAAACAAAACAGAAGAACACAGGGGAAGGGAAGGAAAAATAAGACAAAAACGGAGAGGGAGACAAGACATAAGAGACTCTTAACTATAGGAAACAAACTGAGGGTTGCTGGAGGGGAGGTGGGTAGGGGACATTAAGGAGGGCACTTGATGGAATGAGCACTGGGTATTATATGCAACTGATAAATCACTAAATTCTACCTCTGAAACTAATAATATACTACATGTTAATTAAACTGAATTTAAATTTAAAAAATAATAAAAAAAGAATACATTGAGACAAATGAAAATGGAAATATAACATACCAAAATCTATGGGATACACAGAAAGCTGTTCTAAGAAAAAACTTATAGAGATACAGGGCTACCTAAAGGAACAAGAAAAATCTCGAATTAACAATCTAACATTGCAACTAAAGGAACTAGGAAAAAAAGAACAAAGAAAGCCTGAAGTTAGTAGAAGGATGAAAATAATAAAGATCAGAGCAGAAATAAATGAAATAGAGACTATTAACAGTATGAAGTATAAAGGTATCATCTCAAAAGATGTAGAAAAATTATTTGGTGAAATTCAACCTCCACTTATGATTACAAAACTCCCAACAAACTGGATATATACTGAATGTACCTCAAAACAACAAAGGCCTTATTAAGCCCACATCAGAAATCATACTCAACGGTGAAAACCTAAACGCTTTTCCTTTAACATCAAGAACAAGACAAGGATGTTCACTATTGCCACTTTTATTCAACACAGTATTGAAGTCCCAGCCAGAGGAATTAGGCATGAAAAAAAGGGCATACAAATTGGAAAAGAAGAAGAAAAATGGTCACTATTTGCACATGACATGATATTATATATAGAAAACCCTAAAGACTCCACCAAAAAACTTTTAACCCTAATAAGTCAGTAAAGGTGCAGAATACAAAATCAATATACAAAAATATGTTGCATTTTTATACCCTAACAACAAACTATCAGAAAGAAATCAAGAAAACAATCCCATTGACAATCACAACATAACAGAATACCTAGGAATAAATTAAATGAAGGAGGTGAAAAATCTGTAAACGGAAAACCAGAAGACACTGATTAAAAAAATTGAAGAAGAGACAAATACAAAGATATTCCATTCTCACAGACTGGAAAAATTAATATTGTTAAATGTTCATAACACTCAAAGCCATCTACAAATTCAGTGAAATCTCTATCAAAATTCAAATGGAATTTTCACAGAAGTAGGACAATCCTAAAATTTGTATGGAACCTCAAAAGACCCCGAATAGCCAAAGCAAACTTGAGGGGGGAAAAAAAAAAAAAGCTGGAGGGATCATTCTCCCTAATTTCAAACTACATTACAAAGCTACTGTAATCAAAACAGTATAATACTGGCATAAAAACAGACACACAGATCAAGGGAACAGAAAAAAAAGCCCAGAAATAAACCAATGAATGCATACATGGTCAATTCACTTACAATAAATGAGGCAAGAATACAGAATGAGGAAAGGACAGTCTCTTCAATAAATGGTGCTGGGAAAACTGGACAGCCACATGAAAAAGAATAAAACCAGACCACTACCTTACACCATACACAAAAATTAACTCAAAGTGGATTAAAGACTTGAATGTAAAGCCATAAAACATAAAACTAGAAGAAAATATAGACAGTAATTTGACTTCAGTCTTGACAATATGTTTTTTAGATCTGATTCCAAAGGTAATAGCAACAAAAGCAAATAAACAAATGGATCCACATTAAACGGAAAAGCTTATGCACGGTGAAATAAATCATCAACAAAATAAAAAGGTAATCTATTGAAAGCGAAGACATTTACAAAAGTATATCCAATAAGGGGATAATATCCAAAATATACAAAAAATTCATACAAATCAACACAAAAATAACAACCCAATTAAAAAATGGGCAGAATATGTGAACAGACATTTTTCCAAAGACATACAGATGGCTAACAGGCACATACAAAGAAGCTCAATATCAGTAATCATTAGGGAAATGCAAATCAGAACCACTATGAGATACTACCTCATACCCATCAGAATGCCTATTAACAAAAATTCAAGGGGCGCCTGGGTGGCTCAGACGGTTAAGCGTCTGCCTTCGGCTCAGGTCGTGATCCCAGCGTCCTGGGATCGAGTCCCGCATCAGGCTCCCTGCCCCTTGGGGAGCCTGCTTCTCCCTCTGCCTCCCTCTCTCTCTCTCTGTCTCTCATGAATAAATAAATAGAATCTTTTTTTTTTTTTAAAGATTTTATTTATTTATTTGATAGAGCGAGAGGGAACAGTAGAGAGAGAGGGAGAAGCAGGTTCCCTGCCAAGCAGGGAGCCCGATGTGGGGCTCGATCCCAGGACCCTGGGATCATGACCTGAGCCGAAGGTAGACGCTTAACCATCTGAGCCACCCAGGCGCCCCAATAAATAGAATCTTAAAAAAAATTCAAGAGGCACTTCTGGGGAAAATAGCAAAGAAGATCCTAAGCTCACCTCATCCCACAGATAACACCCATATCAGTATAAATAACCTAGAAAATGACCTGAAGACTGGGCAGAACAGACACTCTTCAGATAAATGTAGAGAAGGGGCCATACTGAAGAGGGTAGGCAGGGCAGAGAAGTGGTCCAGAACTAAAGGAACCTGGGGGAGGGGGCTGTCCAAGGGAGGAGAGAGGGTGTGGGCACAGAAAGGGAAAGAAACAGACCCTCACACCAGGACACCCCAGGCAAAGGGAAACCTCACGGGGAAGATGAATCCCTGAAACATTTGGCTTTGAAAAACCAGAGGGACATAATTCTGCAAGTTCTTACAATTAACAGGGCTTCACACCAGGAACTTTAAAAATCAGCAGGCTGGGTTCTGGGAGAGCAATGAGGGCTATTAGAAACTAGATCCCTACCCTTAAAGAGACTGCACAACAAACAGCCCTGTGAAAATACAGTACAGAAGCAGCAGTTTGAAAAAGGCCTGGGGTATATGAGAAGATTTATTTACTAATTTCAGAGCCTGTGCTGGCCGGGCAAGGATCACTGGGAGACTTCTCCAGATACAAGCTGGCAGGCACCATTTCCCTCCCCTGACCCCAGCCTAGATATGTGAACAATTGCAGGAACAAGCACAGTGCCAACATCCACTACCTAACAAGCAAACAGCAAGCCCCACCCCTGTATCCTCCTCAGATACACCAGGGCCCATCCAAAGCAGTGCCACAAGTCTGGCAAGGTGTAAGTAGCCCCAACAGGGACCAGCACAACTTCAAAGTGACTTCTACCTTGGGCAGAGGGGAAGATAATGATACACAACACTCCGACTACAGCCCCAGCAGTGAGCTGTGGGCAAAAAGCTGCTCTCACTGCAGGCCCCAACCACCAGTGAAAGCTTCTCAGGGGACAACACAGCGCAACTACCCAGCAGTTTGGTGCTACTGGATCTTTGGCAAACACATGGTCTGACTCAACTCAAGCCCAAAGGAGCCCAAGACTGGCCCACCAACAACACAGGGACCAAATCCTGCTCATAATAGGCAGACAGAGCCATCAGAGATGGATGATATCTTTTCTCAAGGGACATTACACTGCAGAGCACTAAAGAATCTCTTCTAGATTAAGCCACTACTTTTAAGAGAAGGAGATGTAGCTGACTTTCCTAACACACAGAAATAGACACAAAGAATTAATACAAAATGAGAAGACAGAGGAAAATGCCCAAAGGAAAGAAGAGGACAATCACAGCAAAGAGAGCTAAATGAAACAGATATAAATAAAATGCATGATAAAGGATTTAACATAATGGTCATAAAGATATGCACTAGACATGAGAAGAGTGGAGGACCTCTGTGAAACCCTTAACAATGGGATAGAAAATGGGGCATCTGGGTGGCTGTCAGTTAAGCGTCTGACACTTGATTTCAGCTCAGATCATGATCACAGGTTTATGGGATCGAGCCCCACATCGGGCTCAAAAACATAGAAAAGAGCCAATCAGAAATGAAGAACTCAATAACTGAAAGTAAAAATACACTACAGGGAATAAATAGACTAGAAAAAGCAGAAAAATCAGCTACCTGGAGAACAGAGTAATGGAAAGTATTCAAACTGAACAGGAGAGACAAAAAAAAAAATGAAAACACATTTTGGAATTCAGTAACATCATCAAGCGTAATAACATTTGCATTATAGGGATCTGAGGAGAAGAGAGAAAAGAGGACAGAAAATTTATTTGAAAAAAATAATAGCTAAAACTTTCTGAATCTGGAGAAATGGAAAGCCAGATCAAGAAGGCATAAAGGTTCCCCCCCCCAAAGTCAACAAAAGAGGTCCACACCAAGACATGTAGTAATGAAAATGGCAAAAAGCAGTGGTGATAAAGAGAATTTTAAAAGCAGCAAAAGAAAACAGCTGAACATAAGGGAAACTCCATAAGACTATCAGCTGATTTTCTTCAGCAGAAACTTGACAAGCCTTACAAGAATGGCATGATATATTCAAGATACTGAAAGAGAAAAAACCTGGAGCCAAGAAGACTCTATCCAGCAAGGCTATCATTCGGAACAGAAGGAGCTTTCAGTTTTGCAGACAAGCAAAAGTTACGGGAATTCATGACTGCTAAACCAGCCCTACAAGAAATGTTACAAGGGACTCTGAGTGGAAAAGAAAGACCATAAGCAGGAGTAAGAAAAATAGGAAGAATAAAATCAATAAAATTAAGTATCCCTATAAAAATCAGTCAAGAGATGCATAAAGTAGAAGGATAAAAATCAGTCAAGAGATGCACAAAGTAAAAGGATGTAAAGTATGATAACATATACCTAAAACATTACGGGGTAAACGAGTAAATATTGAATTCAACCTTACACCATCATCAACTTACAGACTGCCATATGTATAAGATGGTCTATACAAACAGAATGGTAACCACAAATCAAAAATCAGTGATATACAAAAAATAAAAAGAAAGGATTCCAAATATATTACTAAAGAAAGCCAACTAACCATGACAGAAGAGAGCAAAGAAAGGAACAGAGAAGAACTACAAAAACAACCATAAAATGAATAACAAAATGGCAATAAACACATCCCTATCAATAATTATCTTGAATGTAAAAGGACTAAATGCTCCAGTCAAAAGTCATAGGGTGACAAAATGGATTTAAAAAATCTTTTTGCTCCCAACAAGAAACTCATTTCCTACCCAGTGACACATTCAGATTGAAAGTGAAGGGATGGAGAAGCATTCATCATGCAAACAGATGTGAAAAAAAGCTGGGCTAGCAACACTTCTGACAAAATAGACTTTAAAACAAAGACTAACAAGAGACAAGAACACTATATAATCATAAAGGAAACATTCCAACAAGAAAATATAATAATTGTAAGTAAATATTCATGGACCCAACATGTAAGGACCCAAATACATAAAGCAGCTACTAACAAACATAAAGGAATTAATCAATCAATCAATTAATTAATAATAGAGGGGACTTACCATCCCACTTACAACAATGGACAGATAATTCAAACAAAATCAAAAGGGAAATAGTGGCTTTGAATGACACAATGCAGGAGATGGATTTAACAGATATACTCAGAACAATCCTAAAAAAACTAGAACACATTCTTTACAAGTACACATGGTACATTCTCCAGAACAGATCACATATTAGGCCACAAAACAAATCTCAACAAATTGAGAAAAAAATGGAAGTCATACCATGCATCTTTTCTGACCACAACATTGTGAAACTAGAAATCAGCCACAAGAAAAAATCTGGAAAGAGCACAAATACATGGAGAATAAACAATGCTATGACACAATGAATGGGTCAACCAAGAAATCAAAAAATAAATGGAGACAAATGAAAGTGAAAACACAACAATATAACCTCTTTGGGAGGCAGCAAAAGCTATTCTAAGAGGTAAGTTTGTAGTAGTACAAGCCTTCCTCAGGAAGCAAGAAAAATCTCAAACAACTTAACCTTACACCTAAAGGAGCTAGAAAAAGAACAACAAACAAAACCCAAAACCAGAAGAAGGAAGGAAATAATAAACATTAGAGCAGAAATAAAACAGAAACTAAAAACAGAATAAAACACATCAATGAAAGCGGAAACTGGTTCTCTGAAAAGATCAACAAAACTGATATTTAGCTAGATTCATCAAAAAGAGAGGACTCAAATGAAGAAAATCAGAAATGAAAGAACAGAAATAACCAACACCAGAGAAATACAAAGAATTATGAGAACATTATGAAAAATTATATGCCAACAAATTGGACAACCTAGAAGAAATTGATAAATACAAAGAAACATATAATCTCCCAAAACTGAATCAGGAAGAAAGAAAATTTGAACAGATTACCAGCAAAGAAATTGAATCAGTAATCAAAGAACTCCTCCAACAAACAGAAGTCCAGGCTTACATGGCTTCACAGGTGAATTCTACCAACACTTAAAGATTAATACCTATTCTTCTCAACTTTTCCAAAAATTTAAGAGGAAGGAAAGCTTCCAAATTCATTCTATGAGGCCAGCATCACCCTGAACCCAAAACAAGATAAAGACACCACGAAAAAGAGAAATACAGGCTAATAACTTTGATGAATATAGATGGAAAAATTCTCAATATTATTAAACCGAATCCAACAATACATTAAAAAAACATTCATCACAATCAAATGGGATTGGTTCCAAGGATATAAGGATGGTACAATATTTACAAATCAATCAACATGATATAACACATCAACAAGAGTAATGATAAAAACTATATGATCATTTCAACGGATGCAGAAAAAGCATCTGACAAAGTACAACTTACATTCACAATGAAAAGCCTCAAAAAAGTAGGTTTAGAGGGAACATACTTCAACACATTAAAGGTCAGATATGAAAAACCCACAGTTAACATCATCCTGATGAAGATGAAAGTTTTTCCCCTAAGGTTAGGAATGAGACAAGGATGTCCACTCACACCACATTTATTTAACATAGTACTGGAAGTCCTAGCCACAGCAATCCCACAACAAAAAGAAATAAAAGGCATCCAAATCGAGAAGTAAATCTTTCACTCTTTGCAGATGACATAATACTACATACAGAAAACCCTAAAGGCTCCACCAAAAAACTACTAGAACTGATAAATGAATTCAGTTAAGATTGTAGGATACAAAGTTGATATACAGAAACCCATTGCATTCTGTACACTAATAATGAAGTAGAAGAAAGAGAAATTAAGAAAACAATCCCATCTACACTTTCACCAAAAATAGTAAAATACCTAGGAATAGACTTAGTCAAGGAGGTGGAAGACCTGTAGTCTAAAAACTGTAAAACACTGATGAAAGAAACTGAAGACAATACAAACAAATGGAAAGATATTCCATGCTCACAGAAGAACAAATATCATTAAAATGTTCATACTACCCAAAGGAATCTACACATTTAATGCAATCCCTATCAAAATACCAACATTTTTCACAGAACTAGAACAAACAAACCTAAAATTTATATGGAACCACAAAAGACACCGAATAGCGAAAGCAATCTTCAAAAAGAATAAAACTGGAGGTATTACAATCACAGTTTCAAGATATACTACAAAGCTGTACTAATCAAAATAGTACAGTACTGGCATAATAATAGACACATAGGATCAATGGAACAGAATATAAAATCCAGAAATAAACCCATGATTATATTGTCAACCTTCGACAAAGCAGGTAAGAATACTGAATGGGGAAAAGACAGTCTTCTTTAACAAATGGTGTTGGGAAAACCGAACAACTACATGAAAAAGAATGAAACTGGACCATTTTCTTACACCATATACAAAAATAAACTCAAAATGGATTAAAGACATAAATGTGAGACCTGAAACCATAAAAATTCTAGAAGAGGGCTCAGGCAGTAATTTCTCTGACATCAGCTGTAGCAGCATCTTTGTAGATAGGTCTCCTCCAGCAAGGGAAACAAAAGCAAAAATAAACCATTGGGACTACATCAAACTAAAAACAGTTCCGTGGAGCAAAGTAAACAAAAGCACTAAAAGGCAACCTACAAAATGGGAGAAGATATTTGCAAATGACTTATCTGTTAAAGGGTTAGTATCCAAAATATATAAAGAACTTATACAATTTAACTTAAAAAAAAAAACAATTAACCCAATTAAAAAATGGTCAGAAGACATGAACAGACATTTCTCCAAAGAAGACATCTAAATCGGCCAACACATGAAAAGATGCTCAACATCACTCATCATCAGGGAAATGCAAATCAAAACTACAATGAGAGATCACCTCACACCTGTCAAAATCACTAAAATCAAAAACACAAGAAACAAGTGGTCATAAGGATATGAAGAAAAAGGAACCCTCATGCACTGTTGGTGGGAATGCAAACTGGTTCAGCCACTGTGGAAAATAGCATGAAAGTTCCACAAAAAATTGAAAGAGAATTACCATATAATCCGGGAATTCCACTACTGGATATTTGCCCAAAGAATACAAAAACACTAATCTGAAAAGATATATGCACCCCTATGTTTACTGCAGCATTATTTACAATAGCCATATTATGTAAGCAGCCAAAGTGCCCATATACATATGAATGGATCAAGAAGGTATAGTGTGTGTGTATTATGAAATATTAGCTATAAAAAAGAATAAAATCTTGCTATTTGCAACAACATGGATGGATCTAGAGAGTATAATGCTGTGTGAAATCAAAGACAAATACCATATGATTTTACTCATATGTGGAATTTAAGAAACAAAACAAATGAACAAAGAAAAAGAGAGACAAATAGAAAAAACAGACTCAACTACAGAGAATAAACAGATGGCTACCAGAGGGGAGATAGTGGAGTGATGGGTGAAATAGGTGAAGGGGATGAAGAGTACACTTATCTTGATGAGCACTGAGTAATATACAGTATTTTTGAATCACTGTATTGTACATTTGAACCTAGTAACTCTGTTAGCTATACTGGAATTAAAGTTTTAGTAACAGTAAAATAAAAAAAAATTAAATCAAGAAATAACAAGTGTTGGTGAGGATAAGTAACAGGGAACCCTCATGCACTGCTGGTGGGAATGTTAACTGGTGCAGCCTCTAGGGGAAACAGTATGGAGTTTCCTCCAAATATTAAAAATAGAACCAGCATATGATCTAGCAATTCCACTTCTAGGTATTTATCTAAATAATACACTAATTCAAAAAATCTATATGTACTCCTATGTTAACTGCAGCATTATTTACAAAAGCCAGGATATGGAGAAAACCTAAGTACACACTGATAGATGAATGGATATTTATACACATACATATACATACACACACACACACACACACACACACACACACAGGAATACTACTCAGCCATAAAAAAGAATGAAATCTTGCCATTTGAGACCACACGGATGAACTTGAGGGTATTATGCTAAATGAAATAAGTCATAGGAAAGGGAGGCAAGATGGAAGAAGAGTAGGGGACCTCGGTTCATCTGCCCTTGAATTGAGCTGGGTATCATCAAATCATTCTGAACACCTGTGAATTCAACCTGAGATCGAAGAAAAGAATTGCTGGAATTCTACAAATAGAAAAGCAACCACTTTTTGCAAGGTAGGAGATGAGGAGAAGTGAATCTGAGGGGGATATATCAGAAGATAAAAGGCAGGGGAGGGAACCTCTGTAAGCCAGCTACCAGAAAGTAATATAGCCCTGAAGCACAAAATCGAACCTTTAGAAGTCAGCTCCAGTGAGAGATGTCCCTACCTGAAAGGTGCTCAGGTGGCAAAGCAGGGCAGAATCCTAGATGGAACAGTGGGGTCTCAGGATTCCCAGATCACAGAAAGAATGGGGGTTCCTGAGCCAGCAGAGTTCCCAAGCACTGAATTGGGGAAACTGGTTATGGTCAAGAAGACCGGGAGGAGGCTCTCAGCTCAGTTTGCCATAAACCACTAATGGCGGCACGATGGTGGCACCACTCTTGTGTGAGGCCCTTCAAAGGGCAGAAACGCAGTGACCCTCCACCTTCCCCCAAGAGGGGCGGCACCGGTGTAGGCACCATTGGGGACCACTCTCCATGCAGGGACCCTGCAAAGAGCAGAAAGGCAATGACCCTCCGCCCTTCCGTTGAGGATCTATGCCAGCGTGCACCGCAGCAGTCTGCAGAGTTTGGCACACACAAAAGAGAAGACTGCTTAATACCCGAGGGTTTACTGAAGAGTGGGGGCTGTGACCCTTCAGTTCCAGGGCTGGAGATCAGGACGTGACCATTTTTATTTTTATCCTCTACAAGGGCACAGAAAGCCTTCAGGGAACAAAAGCCACATAGAGCAACCCCAAGCAGCTTACACTGGGCAGCCTCCACCCCCAGCAAGGGGTGTTAAAACTCAACCCAGGCAAAGACACCTGAGAAGAAGAGCAGCAGGACCCTCCACCAGGAGACCAGCTGGAACAAGTGGCAAACACCAAGTTTAAGGAGCACGCAGGACTGCAGAACTCCAGTGCTAGAGGAAAAGAGTGTACAGAATTCAAGGGTTTTTTCTCATGATTCGTTTATATTTCAGTATAAAATTTTCCTTTTATTTCTTTTTTTCCTTTTCAACGACTTTCTTATTTTAACTCTTTGTTTTTAAGTCTTTCTTTAACTTTCATTTTCTACATTTACATTTTATAGATACATTCTTTTTTTTTTTTTTTTGGCTTCCATTCACTGTATTAAATTCTATTTTTGTGTGTATATATATAACTTTAGGTTTCTTTTCAATTTGGGGATTTAGTGTCTTCAAAGAGACCAAAATACACCCAGGACCAAGTAGATCACGCTGTTTTGACATAGCTGGGAGGTTACCAATCCTCATAGAAGACAAATTTGCTTGTAAACCAAAGACTGTAGTAAGGGATAAAGGACACTATATCATACTTAAAAGGTCTACCCAAAAGAAGATCTAACATTTATAAATGTTTATGCTCCTAACTTGGGAGCAGCCAATTATATCAACCAATTAATAACCACATTAAAGAAACACATTGGTAATAACACAATACTAGTAGGGGAATTCAATACCACACTCACAGCAGTGGACAGATCACCTAAGCAGAAGATCAACCAGGAAAAAAGGACATTGAATGACACAGAGGACCAGATGGACTTCACAGATATATACAGAGCATTTCATCCTAAAGCAAAAGAATACACATTCTTCTTGAGTGCACATGGAACATTCTCCAGAATAGATCACATATTGGGTCACAAATCAGGTCTCAACTGGTACCAAAAGAATGGGGATTATTCCCTGCATATTTTGAAACTACAGTGCTTTGAAACTTGAACTCAATCACAAGAGGAAATTTGGAAGGAACTCAAACACTTGGAGGTTAAGGAGCATCCTACTAAAGAATGAATGGGTCAACCAGTAAATTAAAGAAGAATTAAAAAAAAATTCACAGAAACAAATGAAAATGAAAACACAACTGTTCAAAACCTTTGGGATACAGTAAAGGTGGTCCTAAGAGGTAAGTGCATAGCAATACAAGACTTTCTCAAAAAATTAGAGAAGTCTCAAATACACAAGCTCACCTTAAACCTAAAGAAGCTGAAGAAAGAATAGCAAATAAAGCCTAAACCAAGCAGAAGACAAATAATAAAGATTAGAGCAGAAATCAGTGAAATAGAAACCAAAAGAACAGATGAACAAAACTAGAAGCTAGTTCTTTGAAAGAATAAGATCAATAAATCCCTACCCAGAATTATCAAAAAGAAAAAAGACCCAAATTAAATAAATCATGAATGAAAGAGAAGAGATCACGACCAACACCAAGGAAATGCAAACAATTTTAAGAACATGTTATGAGTAATTCTACACCAACAAATTAGGCAATCTGGAAGAAATGGATGCATTCCTGGAAACATAAACTACCAAAATTGAAATTTATAAACTACAAAAACTAAAAACAGAAAGAAAAGGAAAACCTGAACAGACCCATAACCAGCAAGGAAACTGAAGCAGTAATTAAAAATCGCCCAACAAACAAGAGTCCTGGGCCAGATGGCTTCCCAGGGGAATTCTACAAACATTTCAAGAAGAAATAAAACCTATTCTTCTGAAGCTGTTTCAAAAAAACAAATAGAAGGAAAACTTCCAAACTCGTTCTATGAGGCCAGCATTACCTTGATCCCAAAACCAGACAAAGACCCCATCAAAAAGGAGAATTACAGACCAATATCCCTGATGAACATGGCCAAAATTCTCACCAAGATACTAACCAATAGGATCCAACAGTACATTAAAAGGATTATTCACCACCACCAAGTGAAATTTATTCCTGGGCTGCAAGAGTGGTTCAACATTCCCAAATCAACATGATATATCACATTAAGAAAGGACAAGACCATATGTGATCCTCTCAACTGATGCAGAAAAAACATCTGACAAAATACAGCATCCTTTCTTGATTAAAACTCTCCACAGTGTAGGGAGAGAGGGAACACACCTCAGTATCTTAAAAGCCATCTATGAAAAGCTCACAGCCAATATCATTCTCAATGGGGAAAACCTGAGAGCTTTTCCCCTAAGGTCAGGAACATGTCAGGGAGGCCCACTCTCACCGCTATTGTTCAACATAGTACTAGAAGTCCTAGCAACAGCAATCAGACAACAGAAAGAAATAAAAGGCATTCAAATTGGCAAAGAAGTCAAACTCATGTCATAAATGACATGATACTTTATGTGGAAAACCCAAAAGACTCCACCCCCAAATTGCTAGAATTCATACAGGAATTCAGCAACATGGCAGGATATAAAATCAACGCACAGAAATCAGTTGCATTTCTCTATGCTAACTATGAGACAGAAGAAAGAGAAATTAAGGAATCGATCCCATGTATAACTACACCAAAAACCATAAGATACCTAGAAATAAAAACCTAATCAAAAAGGTAAAGGTTCTGTACTCTGAAAAACTACAGAAAACTTATGAAAGTATTTGAGGAAGACACAAAAAAATGGAAAAATATTCCATTCGCGGGGATTGGAAGAATAAATATTGTTAAAATGTCTATACTACCCAGAGCAATCTACACATTCATTGCAATCCCTATCAAAATACCATCGACATTTTTTCAGAGCTGGAACAAATAATCCTAAAATTTGTATGGAACCAGAAAAGACCCAGAATAGCCAGAGGAATGTTGAAAAAGAAAACCAAAGCTGGTGGCATCACAATGCCAGACTTCAAGCTATATTACATAGCTGTAATCATCAAGACAGTATGGTACTGGGGTGCCTGGTTGGCTCAGTTGGTTAAGCGTCTGCCTTCGGCTCAGATCATGATCCCAGGGTCCTGGGATCGAGCCCCGCATCGGGCTCCCTGTTCCACGGGAAGCCTGCTTCTCCCTCTCCCACTCCCCCTGCTTGTGTTCCCTCTCTCGCTATGTCTCTCTCTGTCAAATAAATAAATAAAATCTTAAAAAAAAAAAAGGACAGCATGGTACTGGCACAAAAACAGACACACAGATCAATGGAACAGAACAGAGACTCCAGAAATGGACCCTCAATTCTATTTTTTAAAAATATTTTATTTATTTGTTTGAGAGAAAGAATGAGAGAGAGAGAGCATGAGCAGGGAGGAGGGACAGAGGGAAGAGGGAGAAGGAGGCTCCTGATGTGGGGCTCAATCCCAGGATCCCAAAATCATGACCTGAGCCTAAGGCAGATGCTTAAGTGACTGAAGCCCCCAGGCCCCCCTGAACCCTCAATTCTATGGTCAATTAATCTTTGACAAAGCAGGAAAGATTATGCAATGGAAAAAGGACAGCCCTTTCAAGAAATAGTGCTGGGATAGTTGGACAGCCACATGTAGAAGAATGAAACTGGATCATTTTCTTATACCATACACAAAGATAAACTCAAAATGGATGAAAGACATAAATGTGAGACAGGAATACATCAAAATCCTAGAGAACACAGTCAGCAACCTCTTTGACCTCAGCCGTAGTAACTTCCTGCTAAACACGTCTCCAAAGGCAAGGGAAACAAAAGCACAAATGAACTATTGGGACTTCATCAAGATAAAAAGCTTCTACACAGCAAAGGAAACAGTCAACAAAACTAAGACGCAACCCACGGAATGGGAGAAGATATTTGAAAATGACATATTAGAGAAAGGGCTAGTACCCAAGATCTATAAAGAACTTCTCAAACTCAACCCCCCAAAAACAAATAATCCAGTCAAAAATGGGCAGAAGACATAAACAGACACTTCTCCAAAGGAGACATACAAATGGCCAACAGACACATGAAAAATTGCTCAACATCACTCGGCATCAAGGAAATACGAATCAAAACCACAATGAGATAACACCTCACACCAGTCCAAAGGCTAAAATTAACAAGACAGGGAAAAACAAATGTTGGCAAGGATGTAGAGAAAGGGGAACCCTCTTACGCTGTTGGTGGGAATGCAAGCTGGTACAACCACTCTGGAAAATGGAGGTTCCTCAAGACATTAAAAATAGAGCGACCCTATGACCCAGCAATTGCACTACTAGGTATTTACCCAAAATACACAAATGTAGTGACCCGAAGGGGCACCTGCACCCCAATGTTCACAGCAGTAATGTCCACATTAGCCAAACTGTGAAAAGAGACCAGATGTCCATCAACAGATGAATGGATAAAGAAGATGTGGTATATATATACACAAAGGAATATTGCTCAGCCACCAGAAAGGATGAATACTTATCATTTACATTGTTGTGGATGGAACTGGAGGGCATTATGTTAAGTGAAATAAGTCAATCAGAGAAAGACAATTATCATATGGTTTCACTCATATGTGGAATATAAGAAACAGCCCAGAGGATCATAGGGGAAGGGAGGGAAAACTGAATGGGAAGTCATCAGAGAGAGAGACAAATCATGAGAGACTCTTAACTGCAGGAAACAAACTGAGGATTGCTGGAGGGGCGGTGGGTGGGGGGATGGGGCAATTGGGTGATGGGCATTAAGGAGGGCACATGATGTGATGAGCACTGGATGTTATATGCAACTGATAAACTATTGAACACTACATCTGAAACTAATTATGTACTATACATTGGCTAATTGAATTTAAACAAAAATAAATAAATGAATGAAATAATCAGAGAAAGGTAAAATACCTTATGAGTTCACTTAAATGTAGAATCTATAAAAGAAACGAAACAAAACAAAACCAATCTCATAGATACAAAGAACAGATTATTGGTTGCCAAGGGGTGGAGGTTTGGGAGGTGTGTAACATAAGTTAAGGGGATCAAGAGGCTCAAATTTCCAATTATGAAGTAAGTCATGGGGATGTAATATACAGCACGGTGACTACAGTCAGTAATGTTGTACTGCAAATTTGAAAGACTAAGAAAGTAAATCTTAAACGTTCCCATCATAAGAAAATACAAATGTTTTAATTTTGGTGACAGACAGTAACTAGACTTATTGTGGTGATATTTCCCACTGTATTTAAGTGTCCCATCATTATGTCATACACCTGAAACTAAGATAATATCGTATGTCAAATATACTTAAAAAGAAAGAAAATGTGAAGCCCAAAATACAATAGTACACACAGGTTGCATACACTCTCACAGTTATGTAAGAAAAAAAGCAAGTGTGAGGTTTCCAAGTTTTTTACATAATCATTTATCACTTAAAAAACAAAATCACTCATGAGAAAAAATTATGCTACATTTGGTTAATTCTCAAAGAAAAAGATCACTATTTCACAGACTAGAATTCTAAAACTTCTATTTTATATGTTTCACATATTTTGGTGAAAATTAAACAATTCCAATCATTTTTCTAACTTAGCTTATACATGACATATATAGACACATATATACACACATGCGTGTGTATTTAAATTGAAATTCTGCGCAGAGATATTTAGGAAGTATTAAATGTTACCATTGATAAACTTACGAATCAACATGCAGAACCCTCTGGCCACTTCTTGAACATGCAGCTGCAATGATGGATTCAGGCAAACCTATAAAAACACACACCTATATCACTCAGAATGTAGAAAAATATATATATATAGAAATATTACACAAATACTTCATGCATGCCATCACTGCATATAAAAGTTTATCAAAGGAGGCTCATCCTTGTATTCAAACTTCTAACATTTATACTATATCATTGGATATTTGTTAAATGTACACTACTTATCCTAAAATTTTATTATGTGGAGATTTTTTTTTAAATCAAGCACGTAAAATCTTTTTATATGCAAATTTCCATAAATGAGCAACTTTCAAAATATTATTCATATAGCACTTTGTTATTTAGTAGCTATGTTCACATACTAGCTCATCTCATTTTCCAAACTGCACTGACAGTGAAGCATCATCAGCACAGAAATGAAATACTGAGGGGCAAATATGTTAATTTGTTGCCCAATGCTTTAACATTTTTTCCTATTGTTGAAATTTGAATCCAAATCTAACTCCAAAGCCATCCAGTGCCTATGAGGGGGAATGGCATACATTTTTCAGTTTAAGCAATAGGTTAGGTAGTTCAAAAAGAGGCCATTTATTGAGACCTGAAACCATAAAACGCCTAGAAGAGAACAGAGGCAGTAATTCAATGGACTATCACACAGCCATAAAAAAAGGATGAGATCATGCCATATGCAACAACATCGATGAGCCTAGAGGGCATTATGTTAAGCGAAATCAGTGAGACAGAGAAAGAGAAATACCGTATGAATACACTTATATGTAGAATCTAAAAAACAAATGAATAACAAACAAAAAGCAGAATCAGACCTACAAATACAGAGAACAAACTGATGATTGCCAGAGGGGAGGGGAGTGGGGCACGGGCAAAAGGTGTGAAAGGGAATGGAAGATACAGGCTTCCAGTTATGAAGTAAGTCACAGGAATAAAAGGTACAGCATAAGGAATATAATCAATGATATTTTAATAGCACTGTATGATGACAGATGGTAGCTATACTTTTGGTGACCATGGCATAATGTAGAGAGAAGTTGAATCACTATGTTGTACAACTGAAAAATAATGTAACTGTTGTCTAAATGAATGAATGAAATGAATGAATGAACGAACGAAGAAGAAAATACTATTTTAAAAAAGAGGCCACTTACAAGACACATTATCTCACTTTCTGGTTAATACAGCAGTTTGAAAAGAACATTAGTGTTCTGGAATCAAATCGAGCCACACCATAAAGTGGGTTATCATAAAGGAAATATACAAGTACTAACAAAAAAAAATCACAAATTACCAAAGAATGATTTCATAACATAAAAATTTCAGATGTTCACCAGTTAATACACTATATTATACATTCAAGACTGTTCCATACTTTTTATTGTAAAATCTACCATTTCAGTAGAAACTATTAAGAATCACTTATATGTAGAAACTATTAAGAATCACTTATATTAGTCAGACAAAGCATGTTTTGAAAGTTTAGTGCAATTCTGTAGTACTACCACCGACTCTTTCACTATAATGAAGCACCTTGATCCTCTTGGATTTTTATGTAGTAGAAAAGAAACGGCACATTTTTTTTTTTTTGTCAAGGATTTAAACTACACACTAAGCATCAAGGATTTCAAGAAAAGAGAAGAGTTATCTTCCTTATGTAAAAAGCAACAGGCATATGGAAGCAATTGACACAATCTAGCTAAAAACCACATTAAACACAAGCTCCAGCTGCATTCACAGAAGAACTAGAGTTTTCCAGTGGTGACTACTGTGGGTGTATAGTGTTTGGTTCAAAAACAAAGTTCTGACTCGACGTACTGAAGACAGCCATTAAATATCAATTATTGGAAATAATCCATCATAAACTTTCAACTTTAACTTCAGATAATTCAAAGAGAAAACATAGTAAGAATTTGTGGTGTAGAAGGAACTAGGAGAAAGAAAGTTTTATTTTTTTTGAAAGTTTTAAATAGTTAAGCATACTTAGTTCTTCGAACAGTCAAAACTGTATTGTTCTAATGTCTTTTATCTTAAGACTATCTGAACTTTTTACACCTAAAGAAATAACTTTTCTCATTAATGAAACGCAGTCACGATGGTACTTTAAAAGCTGCCAAACATCACAGTTAAAAAGGACAACAGGAAAGAAATATTTGGGAAGTAGAATTAGTATGTTAAAGCATGTAATAATGACAGCATTAATAATATACCACCAAACATTAGTATAGGGCTTTATGGTTCACAGTATCTTTTCATATACATCACCTCATTTATTCCTCATTATAATCCTGGGAGGCAGGCATTATTATCCATGTGAGAAAATGCGATGAGAAAGATTAAATAACTTGCCAAAGATCAAGTAATTCATTAATTTGATATCTCAAATTCAATTACCATGGTAAATTCACTCTCTTCAACTTGGACATGAGTCTGAGAATGAGGATTCAAGGGAAGGACAGCAGCATAAGGAAATGAGTATGGTCTCAATCAGACAGACCTAGGCTTGAATCTTAATTTTGCTGCTTAACTAGCTATGTGACCTCACACAAGTCACTTGCCATCTCTGAGCTTTTGTTTCTTCATCCATCAATGGGAATACCGCCATTTACCTCATAGGACCATTAAGTTGCTGGAGAGTACTTGCTCTATAAAAACTACCTACTTTTATTATTGTTCAGCAAGATACTTTAGAAGCAATACATTTTCATCTAAATACTACTCCAAACATACATCTACTTTTACTAGATGCCAACTCCAATGGCAAGCAACAACAAAATTACTCTTCTATTTGGCTCTATTAGCTCTGACTCTGGATAGGCAAATATGCATGTGGTTATTTCCATGGCTGCAATCAACAGTCAGAGGTCATGTCTCTGGCTGACAAAGCAAAGCCAAGGACAGATTTCAATACTGAACATGGTTTGAGTCCAAATACACAACACCAAAATAACTATCATTTGTGTTTTCCCTTAATGCTTCTATCCAGACACTCCCCATTAGTTTGTGAAATTGATAGGCTGTTTCTACATTAAATGGCAAGGGCCTATTATCTTCATGCTTAGAATGATTAACAGACTAATAATACAGTTAGTAATGTCTTCCCACATCTCATATTTCTTCCCACCCATTTAATAAACACTGAGTTAGTTCCTTGAACAGAGGAAGCATGTAGTAGATTTTCCATAAATATTTGTTGAAGGAAAGAAAAAAAGAGAAAATGGGGAAAGGGAAGATAGAGAAGAATGAAGCAGACTTTGACAGGTGGTGAGAAAAAATAAGATAAGGTTAAGACAATTACTAGCCTAAAAGAGCTGAGTCTAACAAATAAAAATTTAAAGGGATTGGGACACCTGGGTGGCTCAGTCAGTTAAGCATCTGCCTTCAGCTCAGGTCATGATCCCAGGGTCCTAGGATCCAGTCCGCATCAGGCTCCTTGCTCAGCGGGAGCCTGCTTCTCCCTCTGCCTGCTCTGCCTGCTGTTCCCCCTGCTTGTGCGCATTCTCTCTCTCTCTCTCTGACAAATAAATAAAATCTTTAAAAAAAGAATTTAAAGGGATTAAAATAATAATTGAAACTATTATAGGAACACAATGGAAAGATGCATTCCCTCTGTGGGGCAGTCATTGAAAGCTCCAAAGAGCAGAGGACACTACTGCGTCTTTCAAGATCTGTAATTAACACAACTGAAGAGTACAGAAGGAAAAGGTGAAAGAAAAAAAAAGGAAAGTGGAAGGGAGTATTCCCAGCAAAGGGTGAAGGGAGAACCAAAAGGTGATGTTCAAAAAAGAGTATCTGGAACCAAACTGGAGTCTGAACTTGGAACCTGTAAGCAACAGGGAATCTTGAAAGGATTTTAGCCAGAACAGCATGGTGAAATCAATATTTCAGAAAAAAAAACAATTCTAGTAACAGCATGAACGATGAACTTGTATAAAATTGGAGCTTTAAGTTTCAGGGTTTTTTTCTTAATTATTGTATAGGAAAAGTTAACATATTTAAACTTGTTGGTCTTATCGATAATTTAGCAAAGTAAAATAACTGCTTGTTTTGTTTAAATTCATATTTATATGCTCAATTTTAATAGCATTTAAACCCTTGACTGATTTAAAAATGAAACCTTTTTTTTTTTTTTTTTAAGATTTTTTTTATTTGACAGAGAGAGACACAGTGAGAGAGGGAACACAAGCAGGGGGAGTGGGAGAGGGAGAAGCAGGCTCCCCGCTGAGCAGGGAGCCCGATGCGGGGCTCGATCCCAGGACCCTGGGATCATGACCTGAGCCGAAGGCAGACGCTTAATGACTGAGCCACCCAGGCGCCCAAAAATGAAACCTTTTTTTAACATTTGGCACCATAAAATGTGAACTACTTCTGAATCATTACTCAAATTCACACAATGTCCTGTGAGGCCTTTATACAAAACATATATAAGCTTACAATGAATTACATAGTCTCTCCCACAAGGAAAAGCCAGACATGAGTTAGAAACAGATAACCTAAATCAGGGTCAAATCACAAAGCATTACACTGGAAACACACTGTAAAATATGTGAGTACAAATATACAAGCACAATGTTTTCAACTACAATATGGGACTAATAATATATCTCACAGGAATGTAGGGAGGAATAGGTACAAAGTAATATAAAACATCTTACACAGGGCCTCCTAGCATGTCACTGACATTCAATAAATACTGGTTCTGTTCCCTTCTCTTCTAACCCCTTCAATAAGATTAGTTATTTGAAGAGGAAAAAATAAAAATCACTTGTTTACTTATCTTCAAAGATGTAAAAACTTAAAAAGTTTTTGAAAAGAAGTCCATTAGCCTTTTCTATATGTATATTACAGGCTCTTTCTATATGTTCACTAAAGAATTTCACCCAACACTTAGTATTATTTAAACATTCCATATTATTAAGTATGGTTATTAAATTCATTTGTGAGGCCATATCAAATAACTCTGCCAAAAGATTGTAGGAAAAATATCTAATTCTGATTCAAGACAAACACCTTTTACCGGCAAGTCATTTTTATCAAACCACACAAATTTTAAGTATTAAATTAGCATTTCATAAGTTTGTAATGGGGGAAATTAAGGTTTGTTACTTCATGTCTTTTTCAGTTGAGATTCCGTATAAAGTTGACAGCTAGAAAAAATACATTAAAGGCTTATGGAATATTATATGATCATATACACAAACATGTATAGTCCCAGATTTCTACAATTTTCTAAAACCTGTCTAGATAAGATATAGAAGTTTCATTCTCAAATGAAGGAGCTAGGCTAAAATCAGAACCAAACGTATGAAATTAGTATTTTCAAGAATCTTATCTAGGGCACCTGGGTGGCTCAGTTGGTTGGGCGACTGCCTTCGGCTCAGGTCATGATCCTGGAGTCCCGGGATCGAGTCCCGCATTGGGCTCCCCGCTCAGCGGGGAGTCTGCTTCTCCCTCTCCCACTCCCCCCTCTTGTGCTTTCTCTCTCAAATAAATAAATAAAATCTTTAAAAAAAAAAAAAAAAGAATCTTATCTAAAATATTTTATAGGAATGAAACCATTATTCATTCATTTTTCAAAATCCCCCTTTAATCCAAGTCCTTAATGTTGAACTTCATCTTTTACAACTATAAAATTTAAGTTAGTTCTCTATGATCTATTCTTAAAACTGTATTAGTGTCTAGAATTGATTTTTCCTGATGCTATACTTACATAAGATAAACATAAAATAAAATACTTACACCACTCCCAACATATTGAACAATAAATAATAGATTCTCCTGACAGAACTTTGATGACCTGGCAAGGCCCAAGTGCTTTCAGCCCAAATCATATGAAACCATAAATCACTCTTTATTTTATAGAACATTTCAAAATGGATCCCTGCTTTCTACCTTGAAAGTCATTTCATGTGTTATTTATAACCAGTGAAGACCAGAATGGAAAGAAAATTACATAGAACTAGAAAATTTACTGTAACTATTTTTTATAAAGAATAACTTTTTTTAGGAAAAAATATAGAACTACTGTACTGGCAAGGAAAAATTTGTGGGCATGACAAGCTTTTAGAGAGCCACATTCCTTACTACATAACCCTATGTACAGACCTTCTGCACCGTCATAAAAAAGCACAAACAACATTAGGTACAGAACTGACTAAACTGAGCAATGCTAAAGTAAAACCACATGCTTAACTCACATAGCAGCCACTCAAATAAATGACATCACATAATTAAACGGAAATTGAATTTCAACCCAGGTTCAAGTAGTTTTGTTCATTCCTATTAAATCCTAATTAAAAGTTTATATCTTTTATTTACTTTTTAGCAGTTACCTGAAAAAGAGAAAAAAGTGCCAGTGAAGCAGCCCAAGGAACTACCAAGAAGTACAGATAAAAATAGTTCTTAAATTGACAACTATTTTAATTCACTATGACTCATACGAAATACTGAACATATTAGTAAGTACTAATGGAGTATCTATGGATTTCTTCCTCATGGGAGAATATAGTTATTAATATCTATGTAATTTTTAGAACTTTACAAAAGTATATTATCCATTAAATGTTAACTTACAAAATTTATGTTAATTTTTTTTTAAAATTCAATATAGTATGAGCTCTGAGTGTTAAACAAGAACACTGTTCCAATATTCAGAGTACTGAACTGAACATCCAGAAAACTGGATTCTTGTTTTCAGATTTATACTAAATAGTTGGAAATCATTTAACCTCTTTGGAATTCAGCTTCCTTATAAATATCCTTATAGATAAAATGAAGGGCTTGAAATAAATGGCCCATAAGGTTTGTGACAAGATCTCAAGGGTGAATCCTAAAGGTGATCAACAACTTGGCCTCTGTTCTTGGGCAAATGACTTGAAATTTAAAAAATAAAAACAGAACTCTGGGAAGATGATATTAGCAGCAAAGTTGTTAAATCTCCCCCAAGATTCCCATAAAGACAGACCGTGTAACCAAAATACCAAAACCAAACACCTGGGGGCAACATCTACAACAAAGATAGGTGACAAAATATGAAGAACTCCAAAATACAAGTGGATCATTACAAATCATCAATAGCTATAAGATCCACACGTTATCAGAAAGAATCCATAAGAAAATAAGGGAAGACAAATTTGTGACAGCCCTGAAAGCCAAAGAAACCCAAAATTGCTATTAAGCATTCACTGGAAACTTAGCAGGCCATTTGAGAACAGTAGCAGCAACTGGGAGGAATTTTTCAGGCTCCAACCTATGGATGAGTGCAAAGGAACCTCTGGGAGTGCTAGAGTGGTGGGGGGTGTGGGAGGTGGAGTTGGGCCCTATAAACTTAGGAAACTAATGAAGCAAACTCTCCATATAGATAAATCCCTGAACTGAGGAGTAACTTGGGAATCTAATCCAAAGTCAGCAGAACAGGAAAAATAGGGGCAAAGGAAAGAGAAGCTCCATACAAAACTAGGAGAGGGTAACACAGCCAGAAGATCTCAGGCTACATTTTTTTTATTACTTTGTGAAAACAAAAAAAGAGAGATCTAGAACAATGACGTTAGAAAAGCTATCCTGACCCACACTCCCCATTTAAAAGCACACAGAAAAATTTCACTTAAAAATGAGCAACATAAAAGGATCTTAGTTGAATCCTATGCAATGTACAGGTAAAAAAAATACAGGAAAAAGGAGTGAAATAATAACCCAAGAGACAATGAAATAAAGCATGCCAGAAAGACATGCTCACAAATTAGATAAAAACTATAACCTAGGGGCACCTAGGTGGTTCAGTGATTAGGCATCTGCCTTCAGCTCAGGTCATGATCCCAGGGTCCTAGGATTGAGTCCAGCATCAGGCTCCCTGCTCGGCAGGAAGTCTGCTTCTCCCTCTGCCTGCCACTCCACCCCCTCCCCACTTGTGCTATCTCTCTGACAAATAAAATCTTAAAAAAAAAAACAAAACTATAACCTAACTATGGTAATAGAAGCTAAAAAAAGAAAGAAATATAAGAAAATAGAAGCTCTGCAAGAACAACATAAATCAAAATTAGAAAAACTCCGAAGTGTGATTAGAGAATAGTAACATTTGAAAAGAGCAAAATAACTCAAGAAGAAATTAAAGAAAAAATCATTTCAGAAATAAAAATTAAGCTAGAAAGACCACTAGAGCAAAGAAACACAATGGATACATGCCTTAGGAAAAACTGAAGATGCAAACAAGGGCATAAATGTACTGAAATTATGTTTAAAAAAGAGAGGCCTTATCTTTTACATATATATTGAAATATTTACACATAGAATATGATATCCTGAATTTATTTAAAAATAATTTAGGACTGGATAGTGAAATGAGAAGATGGGGGGTACAGAGAACACAAGATGGTCCATAAATGGATAACTGTTGAAACTGGGAGATTGGTACATGGGGGTTATTTTAGTCTACTTTTTTATGTTTGAAATTTTCCATAATAAAAAGTTTTAAAAATAAAGCTTAATACCAAATTTTGGACAGCTAATGAAAGCTGGGGACTCTACCAAATAAATAATCTCTTGGAAAGCAGAGATTTAGTATTCTGTTTTTACCTACATAGAGAAAAATGTATCAACTCAAATTCTCTTAATGAAAGTTTTACTAAGTAATGTAAATATTTGCTGAAGACTTATCCCATGCCAGGAAATGAAATAAGCAGATTCCATTACAATTAATTTTAACTTACTTTTCATTACACTAATATTTCTGTTTTATCAATTTAAGTGACTAAAATGATCTTTTCACAGCAAAGACTATCCCAGGTGAGCTCCCTTCAGACATAATAATATTTAACTTGTGATGAAAAAATAGTTTCTTTGTTCAGCACATATCTTATTTCTGTGCCACAGAAGTGAAATTTATATTACCTATAAAGCTATGAGACTAAACAGATGAAAGAGACTGTATACTCATTCCAAGAATGTTATAATCATGAAACAACCTCCTTCCCTTATTTAAAATCTTATCATGAAATCCACTTTTTAAAAAAATATATTTTAATATTAATACTTTTGATAACATTTAATACTTTTTATTAATATTTTTAATAGTATTTTTTAAAAAGTATTATACCAACAAATTGGACAACATGGAAGAAAGGAATAAATTTCTAGAAACATATAAACTACCAAAACTGAAACAGGAATAGAAAATTTGAAAAAACCAATAACCAGCAAAGAAATTGAGTTAATTGTCAAACAAAAGTCCAGGACCAGATGGCTTCAAAGGCAAATTCTACTAAACATTTAAAGAAGAGTTAATACCCATTCTTCTTAAACTATTCCAAAAAATAGAAAAGGAAAGAAAACTCCCAAATTCATTCTACGAGGCCAACATTACCCTGATAACAAAACCAGATAAAGACAACAACAAATACAGGCCAATATCTCTGATAAACATAGATGCAAAAATCTTCAACATAATATTACTAAACCAAATTCAACAATATATTAAAAAAATCATTAATCAAAGATCAAGTGAGATTTATTCCTGGGGTGCCAGTGTGGTTCAATATCTGCAATCAATGTGATACATCACATCAATAAGAGAAAGAATAAAAACCATATGATTATTTCAATAGATGCAGAAAAAGCACTTGACAAAGTACAACATCCATTCATGATAAAAACCCTCAACAAAGTAGGTCTAGAAGCAACATATCTCAACATAATAAAGGTCATATATGAAAAACTCACAGCTAACATCAGCCTTAATGGGGAAAAACTAAGAGCTTTTCCGTTAAGGTCAGGAAGAAGACAAAGATGTCCACTCTCACCACTTGTATTCAACACAGAACTGGAAGTCCTAGCCACAGCACTCAGACAACAAAAAGAAATAAAAAGGCATCTAAATAGGTAAGAAAAAAGTAAATTCTCACTATCTGCAGATATATATAGTTTCATGTATATATATATATATATGTATATATATATATGTATATACACACACACACATATATATGTATATATATATAACCCTAAGGACTCCACCAAAAATCTGCTAGAACTGATAAATTCAGTAAAGTCACAAGATATAAAATCAATGTACAAAAATCTGCTACATTTCTACACACGAATAATGAAGAGAAAGAGAAATTAAGAAAACAATTCCATTTACAATTGCTCCCAAATCAAAGATACCTAGAAATAAATTTAACCAAAGAAGTGAAGACCTATTGAAAACTATAAAACACTTATGAAAGAAATTCAAGACAACACAAAGAAATGAAGACATTCCATGCACATGGACTGGAAGAACAAATACTATTAAAATGTCTATACTACCCAAAGCAATCTACACATTTAATGCAATCCCTTCAAAATACCACCAGCATTTTTCAGAGCTAGAACAAAGCTAAAATTTGTATGGATACACAAAAGACTCCAAATAGCCAAAGCAACCTTGAAAAAGAAAAGCAACTCTGGAGGCATCACAATTCTGGACTTCAAGTTCTATAACAAAGCTATAGTAGTCAAAACAGCATGGTACTGGCACAAATATCACACAAAGACACACAGATCAATGGAACAGAATAGGGAACCCAGAAATGAACCCTAACTATATGGTCAACTAATCTTTGACAAAGCAGGAAAGAATATCCAGTGGGAAAAAGACAGTCTCTTCAACAAATGGTGTTGGTTAAACTGGACAACAACATGCAAAAGAATGAAACTGGACCACTTTTTTCACCATACACACAACTAAATTCAAAATGGATGAAAGACCTAAATGTGAGACCTGAAACCATGAAAATCCTAGAGGAGAATGCAGGCAGTAACTTCTTTGACATCGGCTGTAGCAAGTTTTTTCTAGATAGGTCTCCCAAGGCAAGGGAAACAAAAGCAAAAATAAACTATTGAGAGTACATCAAAATAAAAAGCTTCTGGGTGCCTGGGTGGCTCAGTTGGTTAAGCGACTGCCTTCGGCTCAGGTCATGATCCTGGAGTCCCTGGATCGAGTCCCGCATCGGGCTCCCTGCTCGGCAGGGAGTCTGCTTCTCCCTCTGACCCTCCCCCTCTCATGTGCTTGCTCTCTCTCATTCTCTCTCTCTCAAATAAATAAATAAAAAATCTTTAAAAAAAAAAAAATAAATAAATAAAAAGCTTCTGCACAGCAAAGGAAACAATCAACAAAACTAAAAGGCAACATATGGAATGGGAGAAGATATTTGCAAATGACATATCCAATAAAGGGTTAGTATCCAAACTATATAAAGAACTTAGAAAACGCAACACTCAAAAAACCCAAATAATCTATATAGAAAATGGGCAGAAAACATACACAGACATTTCTTCGAAGAAGATATACAGATGGCCAACAGACACAAGAAAAGATGCTCAGCACCACTTATTATCAGGAAAATGCAAATCAAAAGTACAAAAGTACAATGTGGTATCACCTCACACCAGTCAGAATGGCTAAAATCAACAAGACAAGAAACAGGTGTTGGCGAGGATATAGAGAAAGGGAAACCCTCCTGCATTGTTGGTGGGAATGCAAACTGGTGCAGCCACTCTGGAAAACAGTACGGAGGTTCCTCAAAAAGTTAAATATACAATTACCCTATGATCCAGCAATTGCTCTACTGGGTATTTACCAAAAAAATACAAATACACCAATTCAAAGGGATACATGCATCCCTATGTTTATTGCAGCATTATTTACAAGAGCCAAGATACGGAAGCAGCCAAGTGTCCCTCAACTGATGAATGGATAAAGAGGTCGTACACACATTATACACACACACACACACACACACGTATACACACACAATGGAATATTACTCAACCATAAATAAGAATGAAATATTGCCATTTGCAAAGACACAGATGAAGCAAGAGTATAATGCAAGGTAGAAAAGTCAGGGAAAGAGAAATACCACATGATTTCATTCATTTGTGAAATTTAAGAAACAAAAATGAGCAAAGAGAAAATAAAAGACAGAGACAAACCAGGAGACAAACTCTTAACTATAGAGAACAAAGGGATAGGTTACCAGAGGGGAGCTCATGTGTGCACTCTCACTCTCTCCCTCCCCCCCTTCTTCTTCCCCTCACCACGCCCCCAAAATAAATAAATTTTAAAAAAACTTTAAAATGTTTTTAATTGAAAAAAAATAACAGTAATAAAAATGCCTAAAATGCAGCAAGACAGCTCCTTTTTCATTTTCTCTTACTCTGTAAATATGGTATAATGCTAAAGAAAATATTTTAATCATATATAGCCTGACCCCTAACAATTTTTTTTTCATTTTTCCCTTACTTTCCAGTCTTTGTCCACATGTATACATAAGGCAGAAAATGAAACACAAAGGGGTTAAGTAATTTGTCCAAAGTCATTTACCCAGTAAATGGTGAGTTAATACTGGAATCTAGCCACTGTGGCTCAAGTCTGTGCTCTTAAGTATTATACTTTTTCATGACATCTAAATCTCCTTGTCCATCCCCACCAAGCAACCTTACAATTAACTCCATTTTCTGAATTACTTGATTCTCAGAAATGAGTACTTTAACTGGTAGATACCAATAATGCTAGAAAGGTATGTTCCCTTTTGTGAATTAACTGGCATTAATTAACTGGCAGCTACTAAGTGTAGAAGAAATCAAAGAACTAAGAATCAGAGAAAAAAACATCATTTTTTGCAACTCCTAATGAGAATACTAATTTCTACAAGAATTACCTACTGATGTTAAAACAGTTATGTGAACAGTTGGTATCAAACTGAGGATTTGTACAGTGCCAAATTAGCAATACACAGATTATCTTCAATACACAGGGGAAACATGTCCATACAACAGAAGCATCAGATTGTCATCATTCTTTTTTTTTTTTTAGATTGTCATCATTCTAATCTAGGGTTAATCTTAGCAACACTCACGGTGGATCAACCGGATATGATGTGTGTTCTGGCATAATCCAACATGGCATCCAATCACTAAAGATAAATTCTAGCCAAAAATTTTAACCTTGAATCCGTCAAGCCTTTAGATATAAACTCTCAGTTTATAGGAAAAACATAGGCTAGAGTAATAAAGTAACTGATACCACAAGGAAGAAAGCAGCCAAATCCAAAAGGCAGAACATTCTGTAGGAGCAGTCTCAACATTTCAGTCATCATTTAAAAAAAAGGAACTATACTAGGATAAAACAGACTTACAGGACATTAACAACCAGCACTGCATAATACTGAATTGGACATAAATTTGTACATATCAGCTATAAAGAGTATTTTGGGGTGGGTGTTTGTAGAAAATTAAATATGGTCTGTGTACTGGAGATAAAAATGACCTGGAATGGATAGAAAGGTATTACTGACTGAAAAAGTTGTAGAATGGTATGTACAGATGACCTTATTTTGTCATGAATGTATTTATGACATTACAAATTTCCTGGGGTGGGGGAGAGGCTTGAAAAGCTGTAAACCAAAGGGCATATAAATACAATTACCTTGGTAAATAGGCATAACCTACTGAAGCTGAAGATTTGAAAACCTAGTATACAACACAATAGCAGTGTGTGTGTGTACATGTGAGTGTGCAGGGAGGGGGGGATTACATCTGTATGCATCTGTACAGACAATCTCACAAGCATAAAACTGGTCAACAAAAGCAAGACACAAAAAGAATACATACAATAGAATTCCAGAAGTTAGACAACGGTCAAAAACAGTTAAAACAATGTATTTTTTAGAGATGCATACACATGTAATAAAGACACTTTAAAAAATATAAGGGGACAATACAATTTACCATAATCATTACATCTATGGGAAAGGAAGGGAAGACAGATGATAGTGATGCACACAAGGAGCTTCTAAAGTTCTGGTAATGCTCTTTTTCTCTAACTGGGTCCTACATACACACCATTCACTTTATTATTGTTCACTGAAATAAATGTACACATACATAATACACATATTTCACTTGTACGTATGTTATTTTATAATATAAATGAAATCTGTGGACCAGATCCCAGGCCACATTGTAAGACTGCCTACTCCACCAGTTAACTGGCCTCCTGTGTGCTTTCAGAGCACTTTAATATATATTTATATTAATTTCAAATTTAACTATGATAAGCAGCTTTAAAATAGATGTCACTCTGGTAGCTTTTAAATATACTGATTTTCTCAAAATAAATTCTCAGATCCGGAGTTACAGAGTTTAAGAGAATAAACATATTTAAAATTCTTAGTACAAACTGTCAAATTACTTTGCTCAAGTGTTATCTCAATTTATAATATCATATTAATTGACTACAACTTCATCAAAAAAATAGTTCTTACTCTTTTAATGTTTTTAATTAGGTTATTTTACATTCAACTTATTAAGAAAAAATATTTCCCCAGCAGTCTGTTGATCATTTCTATCTTCTCTTTACATTCTCTGCCCATTTGTCTAAAGAGATCTTGGTATTTTTCACATAAATTTGGAGGTACTCATTTTCTGTAATTAGTCCTGTTATGAGTTGCAAATATTTCTTTTGGTTTTCTATTTTTCAGAGTAGATGCTATAATTTTTATATACTCAAATTCCACCTTTTGTTTTTTGAGATTTCAAAGAAGTTATTTCTCTATAGATCAGATGACCCAATCTATACCAATTTTATAGTTCCCACTTTGAAAGAGACTACAGGGACACTCAGATTATTGTCAGAAAGTCCAAAAATTGATCATATAGTAAAAAAAAAATAATTTCGACTCAATGAAGAACAGATTATTAGTTCAATGGTGTTAGAATAACTGGATGGTGATTTAAATGGAAAAAAAACCCTCATACATTACATCAAAATAAATTTCAAGTGAATTAAAATTTAAATGTAAAAAATAAAATATTAAAAAATAAACTAAGAGTTAATATTTACTTAATCTTGGAAGGGAAAGCTATCTATGTATATCCAAAGGCTGTTAACAAAAGTAACACAAGTATATGTAAAACTGGTGAAATCTGAATAAGGTCATTGGGTAAGGTCAATTTCCTGGTTATGCTACAGTTATCTAGGATGTTACTTGCCATTGGGGAAACTGGGTGAAGTGTATACACTTCCCATATTATTTCTTACAACTGCATGTGAGTCTACAATTATCTCCAAATAAAAACTTTTTAGGAAGGACACTGGAAAGAATATTTGGTTGACATGGAATGATGTTCATGACATACTGTGAGGTGAAAAATAGGTTTCAAAACAGCATCTATGATAAACTTGTATAAACACAGAAAAGTAGACATATAGCTATATACACACAGTGAGAAAACATCTGGAAGTACATACATAAAAGTGTTATTAGGTTAATAACACAGCCCTTGAAGGAAAAAGATATTACCAGATTCATTCTGTCAATTAAGATGCATCCATTGTAAGTGCTGACAAATACTGAAAATTGTAGGAACCAAAAGAATAGTCAACCAAAAAAAGACAAGCTTCATAAACAGGACAAGGAGTCCAATACTTGATCTTGAAAATTTAATTTGCAAGTGAAGAAAACAAAAAAACAAAAACAAACAAAAAAACCTAAAATGGCAAACTCCAGCACATGCACAAGCAGCCTATATGTTATTTTTAACAATGATTTTATTTCAGTGGGAAACTATGTATCTTGAAGTATCTTGAAATCAATGAATAATTAATTCCTGGGAAAAACAGATTATCTCCTGAAATATGACTGTATTCTCTGATCCGATTTTTCACCATTACTTTAGTGGCTGTGATTTTTACTTTCACTTTTAAGTGATAAACACAACCAGGTCATGTAGTTCACCTTCATCAGAAGGTTTGCAAGCTAACACAGATGTAATGATGTTGTAAATGATGAGTTAACACTACAAGACTTGTTGGCATCTGGATTTTAATGTCAACAGTGGTGACTCCCAAAAATGAAGCAATTGCCAACCAACAGCTAGGACACATTAATATAATATTGACAGTATAAGACATTTTTTCACTTGGAAGAATCCCACGAGCTCATTCTAATAACTCAGTTTTAGCTAGAACAACTCTAGTCTTAATAGTTTGACCTAGGTCAAACTTAACTAAGCCTTAGGTTATATATTTGTAAAATGGAGTTAACTAATCTACCACAGACAGGGTTATTGTGAGAATCAGATTAAATAATGCATTTTAAGACCTTACAACAGTACTCACATATAGTAAATATTTCTCATGTATTTAACAGTGTGTTGTAGGTACTAAAACTAATTCTCTGTTATCTATTTGGCTTATATAGCTCATCCCAAAGTAACACAGTTCATAGAAAAATAAGGATTAGAACTCACAACTCAGTAAGTCATGGGAATGAAAGGCAGAGCTAACAAATACAGTCAACGATATTGTAATAGCAATGTAATGGGACAGATAGTAGCTACACTTGTGAACATAATATAATGTATAAACTTGTCAAATCACGAAGTTGTGCATCTGAAACTAATGTAACTGTGTCAACTATACTCAAATAAAATTTTTTATTTGAAAAAGAAGTCACAACTCAGCATCTTCCTAATATGCCTTTTATCTGTATGTAAAACCTATTTCTCTACACTTCAGCTTGTGTAAATTTTTCCATAATAATTATTTTTTTTTAATTAATTTATTTGAGAGAGAGAGACAGATAGTGACAGAGATAGCAAGAGAGCACAAGCCAGGAGGAGAGGGAGAAGCAGGCTCCACACTGAGCAGGGAGCCCGGCGTGGGGCTCAATCCCAGGACCCTGGTATCATGACCTGAGCCGAAGGCAGACGCTTTACCGACTAAGCCACCCAGGCACCCCCATAATAATTATTTTAAACTCATATATAGAAAAGTAGTTTAACAAATGTGCAAATTTGGATCACAGATATATGATCCAAACATTTCAAAGCAATATACAATGATTAAAACTCCATTAATTAATCGCCATTGTAACTCAATGTGAACACAAGGCTGGACAAAAAAGATATGTTAGACTACTACTCAGGGGAAAAAAAGTAGATGTTGGTACTATTCTAAATGTGATATAAACCAAATTAGTCAAGTAGTATGACTTAAACTCTTGGTAAAATCCAATATGAGATGAAATACTTACACTAAGCACCACACTGGCCTGGCTGCCCCTTGGTCTGTCTCTGTCTCTCTTTTACCCCTGTGTCTCTTATTTGCAAACTTTTTTTTAAATAGCCTTAATATGATAACATGAAACATCATAGTCATGCTTTGGAAAATAACTACCTGTGATAAATCATCATCTCCTTTTACACTGCCCTTTAATAAGATTATTAGAAAAGCAAAAAGACAATAAATCAATCTTTCAAAGTATCCCTATTTTGTTGGCTACAACTGAATATCCTCAAAATGTTTCCAATCTCTCTAGCATTTCATATATATATATAAATACAAACTGACGGAGACTTTTAGTCTTTTTTACTTTTTAAAACCATTTATATACATATCAGGCAGGACCTAACATTTCAGTTAAAAGACTGCACTGAAACTGAATAGCAGGTGACTTAGCATGAGTAACAGGTCAATTATATGGAATTATAATTATTTCTGTGCATTGGGATTTTATGTTAAACATGAGAATGTGATGATGAGCAGCCATATTTGATTTTAATTGCTGTAGCTTGAGTTATCCAAAACATCATGAGATCACTAGAGAAAATGAGAAAATGCCATGAGGCATGGGAGATGAAAATGCTGCTGCAGAGGGAACTCTGGTAACAGATGTAGCTCCGAGGAATTGGCTCAAACTTATGATTTACAGGGAAGGGTAAGTCTCTCCCAAAGAGTCTTCTCCAGAGTTGGCTAACTCCCTTTACTTTCCTAGCTCCTGAGAGCAAAAAAGACATACTTTTCCACCAATAAATGCCTGAAGAATTGCAAAGCATTTTTCAGAACAGGAAAATATGTGGGCTTTCTTTAGCTCCTTCAGCATTCTTATACTGACGAAGAGTTTCATACTATGCCCCAAATAAGATAAATCTGTTCAAAATCTTTAGACAAAACAAAATGACAAATAATTCAAGCTGATGAAAGAGAAAAAAAGAAAAAATAGAAAACTTGTAAACCCACAAGATAAGAAATCTGTTAGAAATAGTGGTAATAGACATACAAAGGTCTTTCCTACCAACCAGCCAATGGGAAGAGGAGGAAGATGACTCAGACACCTGAATCTTTCTATTGCTTTCCATGGAAAGCCCTTCCTGGGAAGCATTCAAGCAGCAACAGTGATGATAAAAGCACCTGGGAATAGCATTATGGGGCATAAAAATCAACTACATTTTCTGAGCACTTACTAAGTATCTTACAGGAATTATTTCACTGACTTCTCAACATAGTTCTGTGAGATTTATTCTCATATAGAAATGAGAAAATTGAAACTTAGACATTAAGGGACATGTGTAAGGTGGTACAAGAGACACAGCTGATTCAAAACCCAATCTGTCTCATTTCAGAACCACATTGTCAATCACTACATTATCACTACACTGCTCAAATGAGATACATACATGTCAAAGTAAATAAAATATATGAATGGTATAGCATTTGTAAAACTAAAGAGTTTTGAAATACCATATTCATTATTATTCATTGTTATTCAGTTAATATTCTCTAGACTTTAAGACTTTTTGCCCCTGACAACCCCCCCAAAATATCTACATATATATATTTTACACAGTGATTATACACACATGAAATATTTGTTTCATAAAATTATATTCATCCTTACTACATGTAATATATTCTGATATATTCTACTCTACCTCTTTTTTTAATGCTGGAATTGATTTCATGACCCACAAGTAGGTGGCATCTTGTCACAGAAAAAAATCATAACTCAACTTTGGACAATAGGTATATGTATGTTTGGAAATACAGACAGAGGAAGTATGGGCATCCTGTCATGTTAGAAACATACACAGACATCCTGGGAGAAGAGTAAGTAAGATATATATGTAGGAAATCACATATAAGGTATTTGGTAAATATGTTTTCACAAAACCTCCTGCAGTACTACTATTCCCCAACGTTTAGAGAAGCGAAGTTATACCACCACCATCGTAAGCATTATAGTCAATGAGCTTCCAGCCAAAGCTGACATTATGATTCTCAACCAACATCAAAGAATGGAAGCATGCTACCTCCGTGACCTTCCTGATAAAGGCAGCTTACTGTTTGCAAGAAAATTTTTCTGAGCCATTTTGATACCCAAATTTCTAAAGTATATTAAACACTGACCTGACTCCTTAAAAGGACTATACAGAATTTAGCCTTTTCAAGGACCCAGGGTCATACTTACGCAGACACAATGGTCAGCTGGTAGATAGGTCACCTAATTCAAATCTCCCACCTTACAGATGAACAACGTGGTGTCCCAAGAGGTGATGCAATTTGCCCAAAGTCACCCAGTAGAAAGGTCAAGTGATTCCCATTACACCATTCTGCCACATCTATTACTGTACTATGTCGAGCACTATCTAGGAAAGTAGTCACAATTTAGGAGCAATACTCTTTGTAACTTCTCCCATGTTTGTTATTTTGGTTACCTCATTTCTTTCTCCATAATCTTTAGCAATAAAACTCTTTAATCAAAAAGGATCTATGTGTTTATCCTCTGCAGGAAAAATTTTAAGCTAGCCCACTCCAAAGCCCATCTTAGGGAAAGAACTCCCAAAATATAATTGTGTGGTGTACTTCAGAAAGGAAAGGAATGCAGACTGAATCCCTATGTGGTCTTCAGAAAGCAAGAAGGATGCAACGAAAAGCCCACGTTGGCTTAAGAACAGTTCTGTGGATGTGACTATCAGGAACCCCAGTCTCTGAAAACAGGCAATACAGTAAACTTCACAAAGGCAGGGACTAGGTTCTCAGTAAATGTGGGTTGAATACTCTGAAAAATTTGTCACTATACAAACTGGCCCCAGGCCATTTTACTGTTTGACGTAGGCTTGCACTTTAGGGTGTTTGCCTCTTCCCTTTCCCATTAGGATATCAACTATCACTTATATCTAATGACATCCCCAAACACAGCTTTTACAGAAGTTAAGGATGTTTCTAATATGCTCTGAGCATGCTGGAATTATTTCTAAAATAAGAATATGCTCTAAGTGAGGACCTGAAAGATTCCACTATGTAAGAAGCATGCCGATGTTATCACAGCTCTCCTAACTTCCATCTTGCCTGCTCTTCTGTTGAACTGTTGTCTCTGATGCAGACTGCAGATTACACAGATGTCACTTCCAATGAGGTGTTATGTTATTGAGACTATTTTTATCCTGAAACCAATGATACTTCTCTACAACCCATCATTCCAATGTCTTTTTAAATGGCAAAATATCTTGAAAATGACAACTGTGTACCCAAACTGAAAGCCACTTCCTAGAACATCACTTACATCCAGTTTTGTCCTCTCCTTTAAGACTCCAGATGGCCCCCCTTCCTTATTCCATTTTCTTCTATATTTTTCACAGCTCAAATACTTGATTTTATCCCTCTGCCTTTGGGTGTTTGACAGATATTTCCTGTATTTTGTAATCAGAAAGAAACGGACATAACTAAGAAAAAACATACAAAACTTTATCTTCCCATAATCTCTTCAAAACATGACCCTAAGGAAAATCTTGTGATATGAAAAGTAAAAAAAAAAAAAAAAAAAAAAATACTAATTAATCAAGGACAAAGGAATTTAAATATTATCTACAGATGTTTTTACTTGAAGCAATTGTCTCTTGACATAGAGCTAAATCTACTAAAAGAAAAATTACATTTCATAGCCTATTTCTTCATGTTTGTGATACATGCATGATTAATTCTGCTTTTGTCAGTAAAACTGAATATAAGAAATGCTGCTTTTCCTAAGATTTACTCAAGCCAGTATTTAGTAATGCGAACATACATATACATATATTTTTAAGTAGGCTCCATGCCCAATGTGGAGCCCAACTGTGGGGCTTGAACTCAACGACCCTGAGATCAAGACCTGAGCTGAGATCAAGAGTTAGACGCTTAACCGACTGAGCCATCCAGGTGCCCCAATGCAAACATTTTTAAGACTACTTTCAGCAAACTATTTCAGAAGAAAAATATTCCAAACACATTAACAATAATTCCAATTAAGTAATGACTGGAATTATTAGAATCATTTGGGAAATGACTTATCCAATTTTTCCGTTTTAACATACCTAAAAACAAAGCTTCATAACATAAATTTATGCAACGTGCTTGATAAACTCAGAGTATGTTCACCATTAAGTGATATGAAAAACATAACTTACAATTAACTTCAAATAAGTTCTTCCCATACTTTGAGAAATAATACTACCCGCACTGGAATAAGTCTAAAATGAATCTTTTTCTAAATACACCAGATGCCACCTAATGCAATTTTCTGTATCACTCACAGTATCTTCCTACCTCTACCATAACGGACTCTAACAGGATGAATATAGTCCATACTATGAACTGAACCAGAAAGCAACTATTTAAGAATTAACGGCATTTAGTAATAGGAATTAGCACTCTTATCAATTAAAATTTGAATCCAGGTAAGAAAAATCTTATAATAATTCAAAAAATTAAAAAAAAAACACCCCAAGTTCCTAGGTAACAAAAAAGAAAGGCAATAATATAGAATCCAAGTATGGTATAACAACTATTCAAAAATGGATGTTGTTCTCCGTTTTAGGATAGACTGGAGAGAACATCCAACATCTGTTCACAGCAGCTAGAGCCAAGTTATCTGCAGCCCTGCAGTTTTCAGAATGGGAATAAACATGTCTTTGTTGTCCTGAGACCAATTACCCACATGCAACTAGAATAAGAGAATTTTTGGTTAGACAATACCTGAAAGACTAGTTTACCCTTTCTGTGTTTAAAAACAAGACTGAGGCTCAGAGAGATTAAGTGCCCTAGCAATTCAAACAGCTATTTGAAGGCCAAGCAAGGTCTAGAAACAACCTTTCTCAATTATTTCTACTAATATGGGTTAACTCTGAAGGTCTGAAGCACTGATTCTCCTTCTGAGATGGAATGGGCCTTTGGAAATTTACCAGCTGTGTGATCTTGAGTACACAGCAATCTTTCTTTTTTTTTTTTTTTTTTTTAAGATTTTATTTATTTATTTGAGAGAGAAAGAATGAGAGAGACAGCAAATGAGAGGGGGGAGGGTCAGAGGGAGAAGCAGACTCCCTGCCGAGCAGGGAGCCCGATGCGGGACTCATCCAGGGACTCCAGGATCATGACCTGAGCCGAAGGCAGTCGCTTAACCAACTGAGCCACCCAGGCGCCCCACAGCAATCTTTCTAAGGCCCCTTTTCCTCGTCTGCAAAGTGTAGAGAATACCTACTCTAAGGAGGTTGTTGTGAGGATTACAAACAGCTTCTAAAGTGCTTAGCACATCAATTAGCAAATAATAAGCATTCAAAACCAGGTAGCTATTATTTTTACTCCCGCCCTGGAAACATGGCTGCCCCCACTGTTTGAGAAGACAACAAACTCCATTCGTTAACACAATGGACAGGTTCTCATCCACCAGAGCTTCTCCGACCTACCACATTCTGCAAACAGGAGAAAAGCCCTCTCAACAACCTACTTCACGCCATCTAAAATCCGCCCTTTACACTATTAAAAACAAAATACCAACTGCTGCCAAATGTCTTCTGCCACGTGTTGTACGTTGAATTTGTCAACTAGAAATTGCAGGGGATTTTTCTGACTCCACCCAAAACACGGAGAATAAATGATGGGTAAACGAGGGGAAGATAAGGTCCCACACCTGAAATGGAATTCACAGAAGCTTCTCAGCTCATTTAGTTGTGAGTTGATAGGTGGGTGATAGAAAGCAAAACGCTATCTTTCAGCATCATAAAGCAGGAATGGCTAACTCAACAAAACACAATTCCCTAGGTTTGTCAACACAATAGAAAAGAATCCGTGTCCTTGTCCTAGTAAATTAATACGCACACGGGCAACAACTGAGCACCTTTCTCGAAAACCTGAGGACTAAACTGTATCCGAGCTGCACTACACCCTAGGACTACATAAATATATGAAAAATTCCTAAGAAAGGGCGAGACAATGACGGGGAATATCACCTTGAAATCAACAAGGAGGGAATCATGTCATGCCAAAGGCGTTTCCTTCGATAAAATCCCGACCCTCCGTTCTCATGACACTACAAACCCACCTCCCTCTAAGGAAATTACAGAATCACCCGCAGCAACCAACCTCAGCGATCGGCATCGACCAGATCGACCCCTACTCAAATGGCGCTAAGTACCGTGGGTCCAAGCCCCTCCCTGGAACTGCCAAGTCCCGCGCTGACTCCACACTACCTCACTTCCTTCCCGTCCTCCCTCCCATCCTCAACCCCCGGCATTTCTCGCCAACCCTCACCACTGACAGAGAAGGTAGGAACGAGATAGATTTCCTACACTTTGTTCGGGGAGTACCAGAGCCACACATACCCGTCCCTATTACGATCACATCAAACTCCGAAGGGAGATTATCCGCCATCTTGAAAGGAAACGTGTCATGTGACTATTGCTTGTGGAAATGAGATCTAGTCAGGCGTTGCCCTGGTAGAAGGTGGAAGGAAAAACAGTGCATTCTGGATATTGTAGTTCTTGGTGGCCGGTCCAGGTAGGCGGCTACAGCATTTTATTTTAAATGTTTACGCGAATGTTAAAAGCTCAGTTTATTTTCCAGGCTGAGTGCAGTAGCGCGTTTAGCCTGGAGGTTTGGGGTAGTAATGAGTTGGAGATTTTTGCTCTGCTAGCTAGGATGAATGGGAAAACCTGGGTGCCCCTTGACAATGATGAAGCAAGAATTGTTGGGATAGATGAAGGGCGGAATGAAACTGAAAGGGGATTGGTCTGTGAACAAAGGAAATTTTCATTCCAGCCTGGTAACTTGTTTCCCCCTGTGTGTGTGCACTTTCGTTTTGGCCCCCCGAGGCATAATTTTTCGCACCAATTCTTTCAAACTATATCCCGTATCTTTTTCGTCTCCATATCTCCCCAATGAAAACCCATGAAAAACCTCTCGCCTTAGTTTCGCCACAACGAAACCTAAATTGCGTCTGTATTTGTTCTAGTTAGTCCACGCAGCCACCCGGCAGTATATTTTTACAAAATTGGCTTTGCTTTACAGGAGGGAAAAAAGATATAAAAGCATAGTAGTTGCTTGATAAGCGTTTATTGGTTCTGAATCTGGTTTTTTATACGTATACAAGGAGTCCATACAAGATTCTTCTGATAAACTGCTGCAGAAATGATCAAGGTAAAATGGCCTTTATATTAAAGTGATTGTATTTGATGAGGGGCTTTAGGGTTCATTGTAGTTATTTTCGTTATTTTACAAGAGTTTCAAAATAATTGAGGAGAGAAATAATTCCAAAAGAGAAAGTGCCAGTAGTTGACCTTCCCTTACACCACCTGTCCGCTGAACTGTTTGTGGTTTTCCAGTCACACTGTTTTTCCTTTAGCATGGAATGATATTCCCATACTCCAGCTAACATATCCTTAATATTCAGTTCAGGTTCTACCACCTCCTCCTTTTATCTCCTCCCTATATTGGGTTAAATTTCCCTATGTAGTGCTAACACCCTGTCATAGCCTCCCATATTGCACTGCAATTATTTGCATTATGTTGGTTCCTATACAGTTAACACAGCCCCACACATACAAAAATATACACCCAGATATATAACAACCTAAATTTTAAGTCCCTCTATGACAGGGACCGGGCCTTACTTATCTTTTTACCCCCTGCATCTAATATGAGCCTGTAGCTTAATAGGAATGCCAGTCAGTGTTTGCTGAACTGAGTTTAGTTCTGACTCCCCTAATAGATGGTAAGTACTATGAATACAGGGACTAAGTCTTCATCTTTATATCTGCCCACAACTATCATGTGTCTTATATATTGAAGATGCTCAGTACATGTTTGTTACTTTGCTAAGGTTCCATGAAAATTCTTTAAAATTGTATTTTACTGGGTTTGGGTTTTGTTTTGTTTTGCTGCATTTTGCCATAATCTTTAGCAATATTTTACATGTTTCATTAATTTCTTTTATGGACTATCTGGATGTATTGAACAATTCTCTTGTGATATGGTCCTCTGATGAATATTTTGTGTAAGATACTCCTCTGAGAAATGTAATGTATTGTTCAGTAAATCACTCTGCCATTTGCCTTGATATGAAAAGAAAGTTTTGAGTACTATCAGAAGTGAAATAGATCTTATCTATGAGACTCTTAATACCACCAGTGGAAATGAAAATTAATAGGTTTCCCAAAGTAAACACAGGGAACTTCAAAGTCTCCTCTAACAGAAGCTATGGATGGGTGGTTAAAAACATGATAAATTAAGGTATCTCCATCTTACTTTGGCGATATGTGTATATGTGTGTGTATATATATATATCTTTTTCAGTATGAGTATATCTAACTTTCTATGGACTCAGAAATTTTCTAACAAATAGACACAATGTGAAGACACAACTTATTATTTCATTCAATTTTCCTTAAATATTTATTGAATACCTACCATGTGCAAGGCACTGATTTAGATGCTGGAATTACAGCAATGAGTAAAACAGACAAAAACCCCTGACTTCATGAAGTTTACATCTAGTGGGGTATAAAACGAAATAAACAAGTAATATTACTCTGTCGTGCTAATTTTCCAATATGTTTTGCCCCAAATAGGAAATCCCTTTTATTCTGAAGCTAGAAAGCAGGACCCTCAGAAAGATAAAATTGCCACCCTGTGTTTTAGCTGTCCTCTATCACACCCTCTCTGAGCATGAAAAATATGATTACATTAGAAAAAATTAAAGCCTCTGCATGGAGAAAATGCTCAAAATACCTTTTCTGTCACATGTATTTTTATAGATCTTCTGCAAAGTAAAGATGAATATAGGGGTTGATAATGTCATTAAAATAGCATGAAGCAAAGCAGCTTAATTGCTGTCTATTCTATTATTCTAAGGACATCTGTTTTTGAGAACTGAAATATTTTATTTGGATAAGTCACATTACAATGAGATGAGCGATACAAATTGACTTACCCTGTTAAATCACTGAGATCCTAATTTTGTACTTAATGGTTTCCTGAGTTGAAAAACCATGATTCCCTGAACATTTACCTTGTATTCAGAAGCTTACTTAACTGTGGGATCTGATGTGTCATCTTTTTTTACAAACCAGTTATTTAATGGTCTCTATCCCTGGGCTTTCCTTTGAGCTCCAGATCCAGATATCCAAGCCCTTACTCAACATCTCTTCTGAACATGTCCAGTACCAAACTCCTGAACATTTCAGCCCCACTCCCAAACCTCTTCATCCAGTGTTCCCTACCTTAGAAACAGTACCACCTTCTAATCAGTTACTCAAGTCAAAAACCTTAAGAATCATCCTTGATATATCATTCTCTTTCACTCTTAACCCAATTTCATCAGCAAATCTTGCCAGATCTATCTCAAAGTTATATTGGAAACATATCCACCTCACAATCTGGACTGCCCTCATTATCTCTTACCTGGACTACTACAATAGGTCCCAGCTGGACCCCTCATTTATGCTTGCTTCCCTTCAGTCCACTGTCTACACTGCAGGTAAACTTTTAAAAATTCAAATATAGGGGTGCCTGGCTGGCTCAGTTGGTGGAGCATGTGACTCCTGGTCTCAGGGTTGTGAGTTCAAGCCTTGCATTGAATGTAGAGATTACTTAAGAATAAAATCTTTTTAAAAATTTCAAATCTAATTATGTCCTCCCCTCCCTAAAACTTGCATGATTTCCCATTGCTCTGAAAATACACTCCAAAATTTTAAACATGGTCTAAAAGTCCCGGCTGAACTTTCTAGGCTCATATACCTCTCACCCTTGTCTTTCTAAGCTCCAGCCATATTGTCTCTCCATTTTGTCTGATACCCCATGCTCCTTCCTGCTTCAGGGCATTCATTCATGTTCTTCCATGTGCCTGACGTGCACTTTTGTCCTTCTCCCTTTCTTCTACTTTAATCCTACTCATTTTGCAGTTCATTCAAAACATCACTTTCTCTGGCGAGTCTTCATCTAGTCCTCAGTCTGCCTTAAGTCTCCTATACTCCTCCTTTGTTGAACTTTTCATGATTGGAAATATCAAATTGCTTATGCAATTTCTTATTTCATATCTGTTATCCTCCTAGGATGTAAGTTACACAAAGGCAAGGACTATGCCTATATTGTTCACCATTATATTTCTAATACATCATTCAGTGCCTAGCACATAATAGGCACTCAAAAATATCTGCTGAAATCCCACTTCTGTGTATATATCCAAAACAAATAAAATACTATCTCAAAGAGATATCTGCACTCCCATGTTCATTGCAACATTATTCACAGTAGCCAAGATATGGGAACAACTTAAGTGTTCATCAACAGATGAATGATATATATATCCATATATATATATTCCTTATATAAAGGAATACTATTCAGCCCTTAAAAAGAAAGAAATTCTGCCACATGTAATGACATGGATGAATCTAGAGAACATTATGCTGAAGTGAAATAAGCCAGACACAGAAAGACAAATACCGCATGATCTCATTTATATGTGGAATCTGAAAAATACGTATTTTTAAGTCAAACTCATAGTAACAGAGAGTAGAATGATGGTTACCAGAGAGAGACTGGGGGTAGAGGAAAAGGGAACATATTGATCAAAGGGTACAAAATTTCTGTTGTAACATGAATAAGTTCTGGAGACTTATGTACAGCATGGTGACTATAGTCAAAAATGTATACTTGAAATTTATTAAGATTATAGATTTCAAGTGTTCTTACCACAAAAAAAGGTAACTATGGGAGGTGATGGATATGTTAATCAGTTTGATTGTGCTAATCATTTCATATCATATATATCAAAACATTACATTGTACACCTTAAATATATACAATTTTTATTTGTCAAAAATAAATGATTTTTTAAATCTATTGAATGAATGGGTAAATAATAAGGTACAGGAAGTCTTCAGGAAACCACACATGAGTACTATTTTAAATGAGAATAAAATGAGTTGATTGCCCAGTAAACTTATTTGATCAGCTGGTTTTGTGTTTATAATTGAACAATACACATGTGGTTAATAAACAATCCAACTAGCAAAAGATCATACAAAGACTCGTAAGACTAAGAAGTCTCCATACCCTCCTAGCCCCGCCCCCAGGTTGTCCTCCCCAGAGATATTATCCATTTCTTGTGAATCCTGCTAGAGATTGTGTATGTATATGCATGTGTGTGTGTGTGTATGTGTGTGTGTGTGTGTAAGGGAAGCAGTAATCCCTTTGTTTCTTTTTTGACACAAATGGTAGCATGCTATAAACATTATTCCTCACCTTACACCTGTATTTTTTTACTTATTATATTTAGGAGATCTTGTGTTCTCAGAACGTATAGAGACACCTCATTTTTAATACTTTACTATAATTCCATTATATGAATAGACCATGATTTATTTAGTATTCCTCTATTGATGGATATTTAGTTCTTTTCTAGTCTTTTGCTACTACAAATGGTACTGCAATGAACATCCTTTACTTATGCACTATAGGATAATGGTTATGAGTTCAGATTCTTGGCCAGACTTCCTAGATTGGAGTCCCACTTGCATCACTTACCAATTGAATGGCCTCAGATAAGTTACTTAACCTCTCTGAATCTGTTTCCTCATAGGTAAAGTGACAATAATATTACTTACCCTCCATGGTGGTTATGAGGGGTAAATAAAGTACTTAACACTATATTTGACTGGTAGTAAGCACTTGAATATTAGTAGTAGTAAGTAGGAGTAGCAGCAGCAGCAGTCATTGGGAGCATATGGGAGATAAACAACTTTCACCCATCAGATTGGCAAAATGAAATTATTTGATAACATACAGTATTGGTAAAGTTCTGGGGGAGCAGTCTCACTCATACACTGCTAATGGAAGTGGAAATGGATACAATTTCTTTCTTTAAAAAAAAAAAAAAAAGACTTTATTTTTAAGTAATCTCTACACCCAACGCAGGGCTCAAATCACAACCCCCAAGATCAAGAGTCACATACTCTACTGACTGAGCCAGCCAGGTGCCTCCTGATATAATTTCTTTGAATGGCAATTTGGCAGTATCTGTCAACATTTTAAATGCATATATTTGGTTATTTAGCATTTTTTCATTTGAAATTTATCCTGTAGACTAGTGAATTTTTTTATTCTTCGTTGAAATGATTGATACCATATTGATCATTTCAATATTTTTTTCTGACTTTTGGGTTTTAAATTCATGTGACCAAAAAATAATTTTTCATGTTAATAGTTATTTTGTCATGCAGTATTATAGAATACATAATTTATTCTTAAATAATATATAAATTATCTCCCTCCATAATGGCTTAGGAATTGAATATACAAACATATTTAAGAAAGGCTTATCTAGGGCGCCTGGGTGGCTCAGTCAGTTAAGTGGCTGCCTTCGGCTCAGGTCATGATCCTGGGGTCCTGGGATCGAGCCCCACGTCTGGCTCCCTGCTCAGCAGAGAGCCTGCTTCTCCCTCTCCCTCTGCCTGCCACTCTGCCTACTTGTGCTCTCTCTTTCTCTGTCAAATAAATAAATAAAAATCTTTAAAAAAAAAAAAAAGGCTTATCTAAATTCAAGGATTGTAAAAGTTAGTAGTATAAGGGTAGGGGTCTTTGTTCACTGACTCCTAAGCATCTAGAAGAATGCCTATAATTGAGGAAGAGCTTAATAAATATTTCTTGAATGCTGAAGGAGTGGAGATCTGTCACAATCCCCTATGAAACCCTTTTCAGTTCCATGGTCAGCCTTTTTCCTAAAGTGGGTTCTTGGGAAAAGTAATTCTGTAGGATGTTAATACAGGTTTCATGATCAAATACATTTAGTGAGCAGTTAAAGTCAAATGGTTTCTTTACTGGAGGACTCTTCAGATCTTTTATAATAAATATGTGAACTATCAGGATTTCATAATAAACTTTTAAAAATGTTTTTTATTTGAGTATAGTTGACACAATAACTTTTTAAAGTGGCATATTTATTTATTTATTTGAGAGAGAGAGAGAGAGCACGCACACAAGCAGGGAGGGGCAGAGGGAGAAAGAATCTGAAGCAGACTCCGCACTGAGCAGGGAGCCGGACTCGGGGCTCTATCTCATGACCATGAGATCATGACCTGAGCTGAAATCAAGATTTAGAAGTTTAACCGACTGAGCCACCCAGGTGCCCCAACACAATAACTTTTAAAGCACAGAACATAGTCTGGGAAACACTAGCCTGGACTATTGGCCTGACTCAGAATGAAATTTCTTGTGTTTTCATAGATGATGTTTTTGCTCCATCATCATTAGGACACAGCAAAAAATTTTCTAGGAGTGGTAATGGGGTCAGATGGAGCAGAACTATTACATAGTCTTTCCAGATGTCAGTGTTACTAGTATAGATTATGATCCAGGAGACACATAATTTTATACACATATGCATGCATGCGCACGCACACGTGCACACACGCACACACACAAATTGAATTCGCTACCATGGAATCTCATTCTTACCATACTGTAAACAACCAAACATACCAGACACTGATCTTCTTGTATAAAGTAAGAGTGCCAGATAAGCCATCAATACCTTGAGTTCTTTAGGTTTAAAAGAGCTTCTTAGAAAATAGTTATGTCTATATGAATGTATATCTCTTAACACCATGAAAAACAAGCAATAGCAGTTAAAAAGTAAATTACTAACTCCTTAATACAAGTTCCAGACTTACAAAAGAAAAATTTTTTTAAATACAGAACTAATGTTTGAGCTTACTTTGTTTTTTTTTAATAGTTTCACAATTTCTAAATGTTCTTTCTTTTTTTTAAAATTTTATTATGTTATATTAGTCACCATACATCATTACTTTTTGATGTGGTGATCCACGATCCATTGTTTTCATATAACACCCAGTGCTCCATGCAGTACGTGCCCTCCTTAATACCCATCCCCGGGCTAACCAATCCCCACCCTCCTCTAAAACCCTGTTTGTTTCTCAGAGTCCATAGTCTCTCATGGTTCATCTCTCCCTCTGACTCCCCCTCTTCATTTTTCCCTTCCTTCTCCTAATGTCCTCCATGCTAATCCTTATGTTCCACAAATAAGTGATATGATAATTGACTTTCTCTGCTTGACTTATTTCACTTAGCATAATCTCCTCCAGATGGCTGAGTAATAGTCCATTGTATATATGGACCACATCTTCTTTATCCATTCATCTGTTGAAGGGCATCTTGGCTCTTTCCACAGTTTGGCTATTGCAGACATTGCTGCTATGAACATTGGGGTGCATGTGGCCCTTCTTTTCACTACATCTGTGTCTTTGGGGTAAATACCCAGTAGTGCAATTGCTGGGGCATAAGGTAGCTCTATTTTTAATTTTTTGAGGCACCTCCACACTGTTTTCCAAAGTGGCCGTACCAACTTGCATTCCCACCAACGTGTAAGAGGGTTCCCCTTTCTCCATAACCTCTCCAACATTTGTTGTTTCTTTCCCTTTCCATTTTTGCTATTCTAACTGGTGTAAGGTGGTACCTCAATGTGGTTTTGATTTGAATTTGCCTGATGGCTAATGAATATGAACATTTTTTCATGTGTCTGTTAGCCATTTGTATGTCTTCTTCAGAGAAGTGTCTTTTCATATCTTCTGCCCATTTTTTGACTTGATTATTTGTTTTTTGGGTGTTGAGTTTGAAGAGTTCTTTATAGATCTTGGATACCAGCCCTTTATCTGTAGTGTCATTTGCAAATATCTTCTCCCATTCTGTGGGTTGCCTCTTTGTTTTGTTGACTGTTTCCTTTGCTGTGCAGAAGCTTTTTATCTTGATGAAGTCCCAAAAGTTCATTTTTGCTTTTGTTTCACTAGCTTTTGGAGATGTATCTTGAAAGAAGTTGCCATGGCCGATGTCAAAGAGGTTACTGCCTGTGTTCTCCTCTAGGATTTTGATGGATTCCTGTCTCACATTGAGGTCTTTCATCCATTTTGAGTTTATCTTTGTGTATGGTGTTAGAGAATGCTTGAGTTTCATTCTTCTGCATGTGGCTGTCCAATTTTCCCAGCACCATTTAATGAAGAGACTGTCTTTTTTCCATTGCATGTTTTTTCCTGCTTTGTCAAAGATTATTTGACTGTAGAGTTGAGGGTCCATATCTGGGTTCTCTATTCTGTTCCATTGGTCTATATGTCTGTTTCTCTGCTAGTACCATGCTGTCTTGGTGATCACAGCTTTGTAATATAGCTTGAAATCGGGCAATGTGATGCCCCCAGCTTTGTTTTTCTTTTTCAACATTTCCTTGGCAATTCTGGGTCTTTTCTGATTCCATACAAGTTTTAGGATTGTTTGTTCCAGCACTTTGAAAAATGTCATTGGAATTTTGATCAGGATGGCATTGAAGGTATAGATTGCTCTGGGTAGCATAGACATTTTAACAATGTTTATTCTTCCGATCCATGAGCATGGAATGTTTTTCCATCTTTTTTGTCTTCTTCAATTTCTTTCATGAGTGTTCTATAGTTCCTAGAGTATAGATCCTTTACCTCTTTGGTTAGGTTTATTCCAAGGTATCTTATGGTTTTTGGTGCTATTGTAAATGGAATCATTTCTCTAATTTCTCTTTCTACAGTTGAGTTGTTAGTGTATAAGAAAGCAACTGACTTCTGTGCATTGATTTTGTATCCTGCCACATTACTGAATTGCTGCATGAGTTCTAGTAATTTGGGGGTGGAGCTTACTTTGAATTAAAATTTTTCTGTCTCTAAAGCTGTGGTGGTAGTGGTAATAAAAAGTCATGAGCACAAGTATTCTGAACGGTAAAACATAGCTGGAAATGGAGAAAATCGAGTTTACTGGAGAATAAACTGAAACTACCCAAAGTAGCACTTTTGTGAACATGCATACTCTTTAAGGAGTTTTACAGTATACCCACTTGAAGTCAACTTGGACTTTTCCATTTCAAATATATACAAATATTATCCCATCATACCATTTTCTGTTATATAAAATTCAGGTTGAATTCATGTTCATTTTTACCTTTAAAATATAATCAATGTCATGACAACAATTATTTCCACTATATTAGAAATATGTTTTAAGTACTAGTTTTAGTAACGAAATAATGATTTGTACTAACTATTGTGTCTGTCAGCTTAGTCAATACAGAAATATTCAGAACACATTTGTATTTTTTCATAGTCCTTGCAAAACAAAACAAAAATCTATGAATAATTTTGTGGGAATTTCATGAATGTTTATAGATAGTCTTGCTGTTCTTTTAGCTGTTTAATTGTAATGTCATAGTAATAGAAAGCAGCATACCGAATTTTGCATGGATGGATAAGCACATTCAATAGGGAAGATTAAACAGAGTAAATCAAATACTGTATTAAACATTTTCTGCATAACAGACCACAAAATGGGCATTTATCTTACCAATGGATCCTTGGCATTAGAAGCAAATAGAAGTGCATACCAATATAATTTAACTGAATATTCAATGGCCTGATTGCAAAGTTTCCCTATATTTTATTATACTAACATCCAGTTAATTAGAATTGTCTAACCATATTCAAGTACACATATTGAAAAGATTAAGTGTAAACACTATTCATTTGCATTTCATCATCCAATATATTAATTTGTTTTATTATCCCCAAAGTTTGAGCATAGTAAATTTTCTGTATGGTTGCACAAAGTAAAAAATTCAGACAACCACATGGAAATCTGCAATATGGGATGATTTCACATTTTAATTATATTTGATTTTTTCATTTTTGATAAGAAAAAAGTTCTTAATGTAAAGATATATTTAGGGGCACCTGGGTGGTTCAGTTGGTTAAGTATCTGACTCTTGATCTCAGCTCAGGTCGTGATTTCAGGGTCGTGAGTTCAAGCCCCATTTTGGGCTCCACATTGGGTATGGAGGCTACTTAAAAAAATAAAATAAAGATATATTTAATCTCAGAGGGTGCACTATTCCCCCCAAATTTGCTGACAAAACCTCACATCAAAAAATTTTTTTAAGATTTTATTTATTTATTCAAGAGAGACAGAGAGAGAGAGGGGCGGAGGCAGAGGGAGAAGCAGGCTTTCCACGGAGCAGGGAGCCTGATGCGGGACTTGATCCCAGGACCCTGGGATCATGACCTGAGCCGAAGGCAGATGCTTAACTGACTGAGCCACCCAGGCACCCTCACATCAGAATTTTTAACATGGCTATTCATAGTAAAATTTTCAAATATCCTATAATTTATACTTATAGCCTCTCCTATTATTTGTATTTTATTAGTACAGTTCTTACTATAATGCATTCATGTTGTATTTCAATGCAAAAGCATTTTCAATTAATTAGTCTTTATCAGGAAATGGTTGAATAACCTAAGGTTCAGAGCTTTTATTTATTCAAATCCTCAAGGATAATGTTTTATTAAGTCAATGTATGACTCAAAACATTAGGAATTGAAAGTCATTTCATGTTTGGACTAACTTTATGACAAGATTGACTATAATGAGGTCATTTGAACTATATTTTGTATTCTATAAAGGTACAAAATGGAGGTGTGGCGAGGAATGCCTACTAAAAAGCAGGAATTGTCTCTGTATTTTTGTAGTACTAATGTCTACCACTGCAACTGTACTTTCTCATGGAGGCTCCCCCTCCTACACACCTGCCAAAAGGCAGCAGTCATGTTTTAAATGCCACATGACTTCAAGCCTCCAGCCATAGTTGATTGGAGGACAAAGAATAAAGCTGACCCAAGAGAAACCATGGCTTGCAAATATTTATGCCTAAAATATTTAGGCCGGTGTTAAAAAGGTAACCTGAGCCAATCAGATTCCCTTTTCAGAAAATTCTAAATAAATGACACAGAAGATGCAGTATAACAAAATCTGAAACAAAATACTGATTTGTCTTGATGTAAAGTGGGTTGAAGCAGCCATTATGTGAGGCACCCGTCTTTTGTATGGACATAGTCAAGATAAGTACCAGAGGAAGTCAACTGGTAGAGAGAAAGGAGAGTAGAGGAGATCTAGAGAGAGGAGTACAGGCACCATTAGAGCAAGAGCAAGTTCCTGCTCTTGTGAGAAGAGTTGTGATCTCTGTCCCATGAAGATCAGTTGTGTTTTGTTTTTTATCCTTCAATTCCTGTAAACTCCAGTGTACAGTGTAAGGAGTGTATCCTTACAATAATACCCCGTTTTCTTTAGGTAGCCTGGATTAATGTTGAGACCAAAAAGTTTGATTTGATTTTTTTTTTGTTATTATGTTATGTTAATCACCATACATTACATCATTAGTTTTTGATGTAGTGTTCCATGATTCATTGTTTGTGTATAACACCCAGTGCTCCATGCAGAACGTGCCCTCTTTAATACCCATCACCAGGCTTACCCATCCCCCCACCCCCGTCCCCTTTAGAACCCTCAGTTTTTTTTTCAGTCCGTAGTCTCTCATGGTTCGTCTCCCCCTCCGATTTCCCCCCCTTCATTTTCCCCTCCTGCTATCTTCTTCTTCTTCTTTTTTTTTAAACATATAATGTATCATATGACCTCACTGATATGAGGAATTCTTAATCTCAGGAAACAAACTGAGGGTTGCTGGGGTGGTGGGGAGTGGAAGGGATGGGGTGGCTGGGTGATAGACATTGGGGAGGGTATGTGCTATGGTGAGCACTGTGAATTGTGTAAGACTGTTGAATCACAGACCTGTACCTCTGAAACAAATAATACATTATATGTTTAAAAAAAAGTTTGATTTTAAATATTTAAATATTTTAAAATGTCCATGTAGCCAAGAGCATATTAGCACACAGGCCCTACAAAATAAGAAGCAATTACAGACAATTTTTTGTAAACTATTTCTCCACCTGAAAATTACAGCTGAAAGAGGTTTTTATTAGCACTATTCAAATACTAGAAATACTAATTCAAATCCAAATAGTGATTGAGAAATCATACGATGAAAACAGATTTTAAGAAATGATCTGTCTATCCTTTGCCTTCAGCCCAGTTCATAGCCAAAATGTCCCAGGCAACTGGAAAAAGCTATTCTGCCCCTGGTATGAAGGCTATAATAGAACAGGAGGTAGAAAGACCAGTTAGGAGGCTATTGTAATATTTTAGGAAAGGAAAATGTGTGATGAAACTAGAGCAGTGGCAGTGAGAAGGGCATAAAAATGAATTTGGGAGACTTACCAGTAGAAATGACAAACCAGTCAATATATTGTGGAGTGGATGTGATGATAAGTGAAGAGAAGTCAAACTTAGCCCTAGATAATTAGAGAATGGCAATGAAACCAAAGAAGATTTTATCAATTCTACCATATTGCTCCATTTTAGGAGGCACCATTCACATTGTGATCTATGTAAATGACATCCTCTGCAGTAGTGTTGCACATAGACTGCAGTCTGCCCAGATATAAACAGGGATCCTGGCTTCTGTTTCCTTCCTGTATTAAGAAAGTACCATTTTCTATTATTGACCAATGGAAATTTTAATGGCACTGATTGCTGAGATGACAAGTAACTTACATAGTAAAGGGGGAAAATGTGAGAGAATTAAATTTAGGAACAGCAAGTAAACAAAGTTGAATAACAAGTGAAGTTGAATCCAGTGAAGTGATTAGGGCTGTGTGTTTAAATATTATTTATGGGGATGCCAGGGTGGCTCAGTCAGTTAAGGGTCTGCCTTTGGCTCAGGTCATGATCCCAAAGTCCTGGGATCGCATCCCGCGTCCGGCTCCTTCCTCAGCGGGGGGCCTGCTTCTTCCTCTGCCTGCCACTCCCCCTGCTTGTGCTCACTTTCTCTTTCTCTCTGATAAGTGAATAAATAAAATCTTTAAAGAAAAGATTTTATTTATTTATGAGAGAGAGAGAATGAGAGAGAGAGAGCACATGAGAGGGGGGAGGGTCAGAGGGAGAAGCAGACTCCCTGCCGAGCAGGGATCCCGATGCGGGACTCGATCCAGGGACTCCAGGATCATGACCTGAGCTGAAGGCAGTCGCTTAACAAACTGAGCGACCCAGGTGCCCTGAATAAATAAAATCTTAAAAAAATAAATATTATTTATGTATTAGTTTACCATGTTGTTTCATTTGCATTGTTACAAGAAGCAGTTGTTTGGGAAAAATAGGCTTTCAAACTAGTGTTTCCAGGGTTTAGGATAAAGCAGAGTTTAACAACTTTATTGAGAAATAATTCATATACAAGTCATCCATTTAAAGTGTACAATTCGGTGGGTTTTTAGTTTATTCACAGAGTTGGGCAGCCATCAACACAGTCAGTTTCATCACCCCCTAAAGAAAACAACTACCCTTTAGCTTTACCCCCTTACCCTTTTTGGCACCACCCCCAACCTACTTCCCAGCCTCTATAAACCACTAATCTACTTTTTTAAAAAATGTTTTTATTTATTTATTTATTTGACACACAGAGAGAGAGAGAGGGATTACAAGTAGGCAGAGTAGCAGGCAGAGAAAGAGGGAGAAGCAGGCTCCCTGTTGAGCAGAGAACCTGATGCGGGGCTCAATCCCAGGACCTTGGGATCATGACCTGAGCCAAAGGCAGATGCTTAACTGACTGAGCCACCCAGGTGCCCCACTACTAATCTACTTTTTATCTCTATAGAGTTCCCTGTGCTGGGAATTTCATATGAATGGAATCATACAGTATGTGATATTTTGTGACTGATTTCTTTCACTCAATATAATGTTTTCAAGGTTCACCCATGTCATATCATGTATCAGTACTTTATTCCTTTGTGGCTGAATAATTTTCCAGTGTATGGATATACAACAGTTTTTTTATCCACTCATCAGTTGAAGGACATTTGGATTGTTTCTGTCCATTGGCTATTATGAATAATGCTACCATAAATATCCATATACAAGTTTCTGAATGGACATATGTTTTCATTTCTTTTAGGTATATATCTAGGAATGGAATTGATGGGTCATGTGGTAACTCCATGATTAATGGCTTGAGGAACTACCAGACTGTTTTCCAAAGTGACTGAACCATTTTACATCCCCACCAGCATTGTATCAGGATTCTGACTTCTCCACGTTTTGCTAATACTTGTTTTTATCTGACTTTTATGCTAGCCATCTTAGTAGATGTGAAATAGCATCTTATTATGATTTTTGTTTACATTTCTCTGTGTGTGGGTCTAATAGCAGAACTTCAAACTAATATCCTTACATTTTACCTAAAGCAAAGGTTATTTAAAGATCTTGAGACCAGTTTATTTAAGATATGTTTACATCATTTCTTTGAGTATATATATTAGAATGAATCAAAAATTGTTAAAGTTTAAAGATATATAGAGTAGACCTACTAGGTTCAAGAAACTAGCAGAGTGTATAAAGAGACACATAAATGACTTATAATACCAGCAATTAGATGATAAATGCCATTATAAAGGAATAAACAAAATGTCATGGACATGCAAAGGAAAGAACTCTTCCTTCTGCTCAGAGGGCTGGTAGAAATATTCAACGAGATTAAAGCATAAAAGTCAGGATATGGTTGAAGAACAGGGAAGAGGTCTGTGTGGCTATAGCTAAATAAAACTGTCTATACTTATTTCATCATGTAAAGATTTTTAAAGTAATAAAACATATTCTATATATCTTTATAATTGTTATGTGATAAAGCCAAGTTTTTTCCCTTTTTAAATTGTTTTAATTTTTAAATTTTCTATGTACTTTTAAAAATTTCAGTGATACTTTAATTGATAAACATGTCATGTTTATTGCCGCACATAGTTGAGCTTTCTTTTGGTTTTAGCTGGGGTGGAGAAATGGGGGAGGGGCATGGGATGTGACCTGATTACAAAATACCTTCCACAGTCGTTTATTTTTTTATTTTTCTATTGAAGTATAGTTCATACAATATTGTATCAGTTTCAGGTGAACAACATAGTGATTCAACATTTATATACATTATGTAATGATCACCATAGTAAGTGTAGTTACCATCTGTCACCAAACATAGTTATTATGATAGTATTGACTATATTCCCTATGCTGTGTATTACATCCCTGTGATATTTATTTTATAATTGGAAGTTTGTACAGTTTAATCCCCTTTACCTATTTTGTCCATCCCCCCACCCATATCCCCTCTGGCAACCACCAGTTTGCTCTTTGTATTTATGAATCTGTTTCTGTTTTGTTTTGTATATTCATTTTGTTTTTTACATTCCACAAATAAGTTAAATCAAACAGTATTTGTCTTTCTCTGACTTATTTCACTTAGCATAATACCCACTGGGTCTATCCATATTGTGACAAATGGCAAGATTTCATTCTTTTTTATAGCTGAGTAACATTCCATTGTGTGTATACACACACATACACACACACGTATATGTATATATATACACCATATTTTTTTCATACACACACACACATATATGTATACACCATATTTTTTTATCCATTCATCTATCAGTGAACACAGGTTGTTTCCATATCTTGGCTACCGTACATAATGCTGCAGTGAGCACAGGGGTGCTTATACCTTTTTCAATTAGTGTTTTCATTTTCTTCAAATATCCAGAAGTGGAATTTCTAGATTGCATGGCATTTCTATTTTTAATCTTTTGAGGAATCTTCGTACTGTTTTCCATTGTGGCAGCCTCAATTTACATTGTCATAAATAATGCACGAGGGTTCTCTTCGCGCCACGTCCTTACCAACACTTGTTATTTCTTGTACTTTTGATACTAGTCATTCTGACAGGTGTGAGCTGATGGTTTTTCCCCTTGATTTCATCAATATATGAATTTTTATGTGATTCATCAAAAATCTCAGCTGATTAAAGACATTGACAAAGGTAGATTGAAACAAGTTCTTTTACATCAAAGGAGGTAAAACTAGTTTTTATATTTTTATTTTTTAAATTTTTTTAAAATTTTTTTACTTTCATTAGGTTATGTTAGTCACAATATAATACATCATTAGTTTTTGATGTGGTGATCCAGGATCCCTTCTTTTCATATAACACCCAGTGCTCCATGAAGTACGTGACCTCCTTAATACCCATCACCAGGCTAACCCATCTCCCCTCCCCCTCCCCTCTAAAACACTGTTTGTTTCTCAGGGTCCATAGTCTCCCCCTCCGATTTCCCCCACTTCATTTTTCCCTTCCTTCTCCTAATGTCCTCCATGCTATTCCTTATGTTCCACAAATAAGTGAAACCATATGATAATTGACTTTCTCTGCCTGACTTATTTCACTTAGCATAATCTCCTCCAGTCCCATCCATGTTAATGTAAAAGTTCGGTATTCATCCTTTCTGATGGCTGAGTCATATTCCATTGTATATATGGACCACATCTTCTTTATCCATTCATCTGTTGAAGGACATCTAGGCTCTTTCCACAGTTTGGCTATTGTGGACATTGCTGCTATGAACATTGGGGTACATATGGCCCTTATTTTCACTACATCTGTGCTTTGAGATAAATACCCAGGAGTGCAATTGCTGGGTCATAGGGTAGCTCTATTTTTAATTTTTTGAGGAACCTCCACACTGTTTTCCAAAGTGGCTGTACCAACTTGCATTCCCACCAACAGTGTAAGAGGGTTCCCATTTCTCCACACCCTCTCCATCATTTGTTGTTTCTTGCCTTGTCAATTTTTGCCATTCTAACTGGTGTAAGGTGGTATCTCAATGTGGTTTTGATTTGAATTTCCCTGATGGCTAATGAATATGAACATTTTTTCATGTGTCTGTTAGCCGTTTGTATGTCTTTTTCAGAGAAGTGCCTTTTCATGTCTTCTGCCCATTTTTTGACTTGATTATTTGTTTTTTGGGTGTTGACTTTTGAGAAGTTCTTTATAGATCTTGGATACCAGCCCTTTATCTGTAGTGTCATTTGCAAATACCTTCTCCCATTCTGTGGCTTGCCTTTCTTTTGTTGACAGTTTCCTTTGCTGTGCAGAAGCTTTTTATCTTGATGAAGTCCCAAAAAAGTTCATTTTTGCTTTTGTTTCACTAGCTTTTGGAGATGTATCTTGAAAGAAGTTGCTGTGACCGATGTCAAAGAGGTTACTGCCTGTGTTCTCCTCTAGGATTTTGATGGATTCCTGTCTCACATTGAGGTCTTTCATCCATTTTGAGTTTATCTTTGTGTATGGTGTTAGAGAATGGTTGAGTTTCATTCTTCTGTATGCGGCTGTCCAATTTTCCCAGCACAATTTATTGAAGAGACTGTCTTTTTCCTATTGCATATTTTTTCCTGCTTTGTCAGGGATTATTTGACCATAGAGTTGAGGGTCCATATCTAGGCTCTCTGTTCTGTTCCATTGGTCTATATGTCTGTTTTTCTGCCAGTACCATGCTGTCTTGGTCATCACAGCTTTGTAATATAGCTTGAAATCGGGCAACGTGATGCCCCCAGCTTTGTTTTTCTTTTTCAACATTTCCTTGGCAATTCGGGGTCTTTTCTGATTCCATACAAATTTTAGGATTGTTTGTTCCAGCACTTTGAAAAATGTCATTGGAATTTTGATCGGGATGGCATTGAAGGTATATTTTGCTCTGGGTAGCACAGACATTTTAACAATGTTTATTCTTCCGATCCATGAGCATGGAATGTTTTTCCATCTTTTTGTGTCTTCTTCAATTTCTTTCATGAGTGTTCTGTAGTTCCTAGAGTATAGATCCTTTACCTGTTTGGTTAGGTTTATTCCGAGGTATCTTATGGTTTTTGGTGCTATTGTAAATGGAATCGTTTCTCTAATTTCTCTTTCTACAGTTGCATTGTTAGTGTATAAGAAAGCAACTGATTTCTGTGCTTTGATTTTGTATCCTGCCACATTACTGAATTGCTGTATGAGTTCTAGTAATTTGGGGGTGGAGTCTTTTGGGTTTTCCACATAAAGTATCATGTCATCTGCGAAAAGAGAGAGTTTGACTTATTCTTTGCCAAATTATTTTCTTTTTTTTTTTAAGATTTTATTTATTTTTTTGTCAGAGAGAGAGAACACAAGCAGGGAGAGCGGCAGGCAGAGCAGGTAGAGGGAGAAACAGGCTCTCCGCCAAGCAAGGAGCCCGATGCAGGACTCCATCCCAGGACCCTGGGATCATGATCCAAGCCGAAGGCAGACCTCAACCAACAAAGCCACCCAGGCATCCCTCTTCTTTGCCAATTTGAATACCTGTTATTTCTTTTTGTTGTCTGATTGCTGTTGCCAGAACTTCTAGTACTATGTTGAACATAGTGGCGAGAGTGGGCATCCTTGACGTGTTCCTGATCTGAAGGGAAAGGCTCTCAGCTTTTCCCCATTGAGGATGACATTCACTGTGGGTTTTTCATAGATAGATTTTATGAACTTGAGGAATGTTCCTTCTATCCCTATACTCTGAAGAGTTTTCATCAGGAAAGGATGTTGTATTTTGTCAAATGCTTTTTCTGCATCAATTGAGAGGACCATATGGTTCTTCTCCCTCCTCTTCTTAATGTGTTCTATCACATTGATTGATTTGTGAATGTTGAACCACTCTTGCATCCCAGGGATAAATCCCACTTGGTCGTGGTGGATGATCCTTTTAATGTATTGTTGGATCCTATTAGCTAAGATTTTGTTGAGGATTTTGGAATCCATATTCATCAGGTGTATCGGTCTGAAATTCTCCTTTTTCATGGGGTCTTTGCCTGGTTTGGGGATTAAGGTAATGCTGGCCTCATAGAATGAGTTTGGAAGTTTTCCTTCTGTTTCTATTTTTTGAAACAGCTTCAGTAGAATAGGTATTATTTCTTCTATGAATGTTTGGTAGAATTCCCCAGGGAATCCATCAGGCCCTGGACTCTTATTTTTTGGGAGGTTTTTGACCACTCCTTCAATCTCGTTAGTGGTTATTGGCCTATTCAGGTTGTCAATTTCTTCCTGTTTCAGTCTTGGCAGCTTATAGGTTTACAGGAAGTCATGCATTTCATCCAGATTGCTCAGTTTATTGGCATTCAGTTGTTGATAATAATTTCTAATAATTGTTTCTATTTCCTTGGTGTTAGTCATGATCTCTCCCCTTTCATTCACAATTTTATTAATTTGGGTCCTTTCTCTCTTTTTTGGATAAGTCTGGCCAGTGGTTTATCGATCTTATTAATTCTTTCAAAGAACCAACTTCTAGTTTCGTTGATCTGATCTGCTGTGTTTCTGGGTTCTAATTCATTGATCTCTGCTCTAATCTTAATATTTCCCTTCCAATGCATGGCTTAGGCACCATTTGTTGCTTTTTCTCTAGTTCTTTAAGGTGTAGAGTTAGTTGGTGAATTCGGGATTTTTCTATTTTTTGGAGTGAGGCTTGGATGGCCATGTATTTCTCCCTTAGGACCACCTTTGCAGTATCCCATAGGTTTTGGACCGAAGAGTTTTCGTTCTCATTGTTTTCCATGAATTGTTTAAGTTCTTCTTTGATTTCCTGGTTGACCCAAACATTCTTGAGCAGAGTGCTCTTTAGCTTCCAAATGTTTGAATTTCTGCCAAATTTTTTCTTGTGATTGAGTTCCAGTTTTAGAGCATTGTAGTCTGAGAATATGCAGGGAATAGTCTCAATCTTTTGGTATCGGTTGAGACCTGATTTGTGACCCAGTATGTGGTCTATTCTGGAGAAAGTTCCATGTCCACTTGAGAAGAATGGGTATTTTGTTGTTTTAGGGTGGAATGTTCTGTATATATCTATGAGGTCCCTCTGGTCCAGTGTGTCATTCAAAGCTCTTGTTTCTTTGTTGATTTTCTGCTTAGATGATCTGTCTATTGCCGAGAGTGGAGTATTGAGGTCTCCTACAATTAACATATTGTTATCAATATGAGTCTTTATTTTGGTTAACAGTTGGCTTATGTAGATGGCTGCTCCCATGTTGGGGGCATAGATATTTACAATTGTTAGATCTTCTTGTTGGATAGACCCTTTAAGAATGATATAGTGTCCTTCTGTGTCTCTAGGTACAGACTTTAGTTTAAAATCTAATTTGTTTGATATAAGAATTGCTACCCCAGCTTTCTTTTGCGGTCCATTGGCATGGAAGATGGATCTCCATCCCTTCACTTTCAGTGTGGATGTATCTTTAGGTTCAAAATGAGTCTCTTGTAGACAGCATATGGATGGGTCCTGTCTTTTTATCCAGTCTACAACCCTGTGCCGTTTTATGGGAGCATTTAGGCCATTCACGTTGAGAGTGATTATTGAAAGGTATGAATTAATTGTCATCATGTTGCCTGTGAAGACGTTGTTTTTATAGATTGTCCCTGTAAATGTCTGTTGTATATCACTCTTGGGGTCTTTTTCCTTTTATAGAACCCCCCTTAATATTTCTTGCAGGGCCAGCTTAGTGGTTGTATATTCTTTCAGTTTCTGCTGGTCTTGGAAGCTCTGCATCTCTCCATCCATTCTAAATCAAAGCCTTGCCGGATAAAATATTCTTGGCTGCATATTCTTCTCGTTTAGTACCCTGAATATGTCTTGCCAGGCCTTTCTGGCTTGTCAGGTCTCTGTGGATAGGTCTGACATTTTTCTGATGTTCCTCATTCTGTACATAGGGAATCTCTTCCCCCTAACTGCCCTTAAGATGGTTTCCTTGGTTCTAAGATTTGAGAGTTTTACTATTACATGCCGGGTTGTTGGCCTGTTTTCCTTGATCTTGGGAGGGATCCTCTCTGCCTCTAGGACATGAATGTTTGTTTCATTCCCCAGATTAGGGAAGTTCTCAGCTATGATTTGCTCAAATATATCTTCTAGTCCTCTCTCTCCACTCCCTCTGGGATTCCAATAATTCTGACATTGGAACACTTCATGGTGTCACTTATTTCTCTGATTCTATTTTCATGGATTCTGAGTTGTTTTCCCCTGGCCTCCTCTTTTCCCTTTTTATATATTAAATTGTCTTCCAGGTCACTAATTCGTTCTTCTGCCTCACTTACCCTAGCTGTTAAATTTTCTAGATTAGATGGGATCTCGTTGATAGCATTTTTAAGTTCTGCCAATTCAGCTTTCATTTCTGCCCTTAGAGACTCTATGTTGCCATTAATTGATTTCTCTATTCTAGCTATCGTCTTCACAATTGCTAGGCTGAATTCCATCTCTGACATCTTGGTTATATCTGCATCCATTTGTAAATCTTCTGCATAAGTCATACTCTGAGTCTTTCCTATTTTGGGGGTTCCTCCTCCCAGTCATTCTGTTGAGGGGTGGTTGAGGGAATGTATAGAATCCAAATTATTGACTGGAACCCAAGCAAGATGCACCTGTTTTCTAGGGACCTTAGGGTTGTTGGCCTCTTGTTTTCCCAGCCTGTCTTCTGCGGGAGGGGCCTGCTGCACTGTTACTCAGGCAACCCTGTATGGGCAGAGTTGCCCTGCCCCCTGTGGCGGAGGATGGGCTCTGTGGGAACCAGTTTTTGGGGCTTTTGTTCTCTAGCGTCTTTCCCTGTTGGCTTTCCACGTCTCTTCCGAGAGTCAGAGCAGAAAAGACCATTTCCAACCCTCTGCCTCAGAGCAGAGAGATCGCAGTCTGTTCTTCAGTGATCTCTCTAGGCCACACTATCTCCGTTTCTGTCCATGCTGCTATAAACTGCAGCGTCCTGGGTTGTGCGCTCCTCCTCAGTGCTCCCACTCCTGCCTCCAGGTCCGTGTACGTCTCTGCCCTTTGTGCTTCTAAAACTGCCAGCTGCTCGCAGTTCGCACGTGCGACCCCGCCGCTCCGGGTTTCCATCCCCGGGGTGCCCTAAATTCCTTTCCCCACCGCTACTGGTCTTCGAGTCTGTGCCCTGTCCCCAGTGGGGGAGGCTGTCGCTCACTGGCGGTGTAGGATCCCCGCGGCCCTCCCGCTGCTGTTTATCCTCCGATATCTGCCCGCGGAATCACGGCTCTCCACTTCGTACCTCAAAACCAACCACCTGAGATATTCTGTTTGTACAGATCCAGATCTTCTTTCATCTCAGCCTGATTTCATGGGTGTTCACCATGGTCTGGTAGATATCCAGCTTAATTCTGGGGACCAGTTGGAATAGGGTCCCCTACTCCCCCACCATCTTTTCCCCCCTTTCCAAAACTAGTTTTAAAATAGCAGAATAAAGTCTTATTTTGAATAATGTATAATGATTTTAACAATTAAATGCAATGAGGTTTAATAATAACAATTGCCTTTTTTTTTTTTTTTTTTTTTTTTTTTTTTTCAAGATTTTATTTAAATTCTAGTTAGTTAACCTACAGTGTAGTATTAGTTTATGGGTACAATTTAGTGATTCATCACTTGAATATTACACCCACTGCTCATCATATCAAGTGCCCTCCTTAATGCCCATTGGCCATTTATCCCATGCTACAACCCACCATCCTTCTTGCAACCCTCAGTTTGTTGCATATTGTTAAGCGTCTCTTATGATTTGCCTCCCTCTCTGTTTTTATCTTATTTTACTTTTCCTTCCCTTCCCTATGTTCATCTGTTTTGTTTCTTAAATTTCACATATGAGTGAAATCATACGGTATATGTCTTTCTCTGACTTACTTCACTTAGCATAATACACTCTAGAGTATCCATATCATTGCAAATAGCAAGATTTCATTCTTTTAGATGTCTGAATTATATACCATTATATATATACATACCATCTGTTCTTTATCCATTCTTCTATTGATGGACATTTGGGCTCTTTCAATATTTTGCTTATTATAGATAATGCTGCTATAAATATTGGGGTGCATGTGCCCCCTCAAATCACTATTTTTGTATCCTCTGGATAAATACCTTGTAGTTAAATTCCTGGGTCATAGGGGAGTTCTATTTTTAACTTTTTGAGGAACCTCCATACTGGTTTCCAGCGTGGCTGCACTAGTTTGCATTCCCACTAACAGTGTAAGGGGGTTCCCTTTCTCCACATCCTCACCAACATCTGTTGTTTCCTGAATTTTTAATTTTAGCCATTCTGACTGCCTTGAGGTGGTATCTCATTGTGGTTTTCATTTGTATTAGCCTGATGATGAGTGATGTTGAGCATTTTTTCATATGTTTGCTAGCCATTGGTATGTCTTCTTGGAGAAATGTCTTCAGCCTATTTCTTAACTGGATTTTCTAATTTGGGGGTGTTGAGTTTGATGAGTTCTTTATAGATTTTGGATACTAGCCCTTTATCCAATATCTTATTTGCAAATATCTTCTCCCATCCCATTGGTTGCCTTTTAGTTTTATTCATTGTTTCCTTTTCTGTGCAGAAGATTTTTGTCTTGATGGAGTCCCAGTAGTTCATTTATGCCTTTATTTCCCTTGCCTCTGGACAAGTGTCTAGCAAGAAGTTGCTGTGGCCAAGGTCAAAGAGGTTGTTACCTGTGTGCTCCTCAAGGATTTTGATGTTTTCCTGTCTCATATTTAGGTCTTTCATCTATTTTGAATTTATCTTTTTGTATGGTATAAGAAAGTGGTCCAGTTTCTTTCTTCTGCATGTGGCTGTCCAATTTTCCCAGCACCATTTGTTGAAGAGACTATCTTTTTTCCATTGGATATTCTTTCCTGCTTTGTTGACGATTGCTGACCATAGAATTGAAGGTCCATTTCTGGGTTCTCTATTCTGTTCCATTGATCTATGTGTCTATTTTTGTGCCAGTACCATTCTCTCTTGATGATCACAGTTTTGTAGCATGGCTTGAAGATTGGAATTGTGATGCCTCCAGCTAATATTTAGAGAAGCATTGATGTCTATTCTTCTCAAACTATTACAAAAAGTAGAAATGGATGGAAAGCTTTGAAAGTCATTCTATGAGGCCAGTATTACCCTGATTCCAAAACCAGACAAAGATCCCACTAAAAAAGAGAACTACAGGCCAATATCCTTGATGATCATGGATGCAAAAATTCTCAACAAAATACTAGCAAACTGAATCCAGCAGTACATTAAAAGAATCATTCACCATGATCAAGTGGGAGATATTCCTGGGTTGCAAGGGTGGTTCAATATTTGCAAATCTATCAACATGATACACTACATTAATAAAAGAAAGGACAAGACCATGTGATCCTCTTAATAGATGCAGAATAAGTATTTGACAAAGTATAACACCCATTCATGTTAAAAACACTCAACAAGTAGGGTTAGAGGGAACATACCTCAACATAATAAGACCATATACAAAAAACCCACAGCTAATATCATCCTTCATGGGGAAAACTGAGAGTTTTACTTCTATTGTCAGGAACAAGACAGAGATGTCCACTCTCACCAGTTATTAATGTAGTACTGGAAGTGCAAGCCACAGCAATCAGATAACAAAAAGAAATAAAAGACATCCAAATCAGCAAGGAAGAAGTCAAACTTTCACTATTTGCAAATTACAGGATAATCTATGTAGAAAACCTGAAGGACTCCACCAAAAAATTGCTAGAACCGATACATGAATTCAGTAAAGTCACAGGATAGAAAAGCAATGTACAGAAATCTGTTGCATTTCTATACATCAATAATGAAGCAGCAGAAAGAGAAATTAAAGAATCAATTCCATTTACAATTGCACCAAAAACAATAAGATATCTAGGAATAAATCTAACCAGAGGTGTAAAAAACCTGCACTCTGAAAAGTAAAAAAACAAACAAACAAACAAAAACAAAACAAAACAAAAACCCAAACTGATAAAAGAAATTGAAGATGACACAAAGAAATGGAAAAGCATTCCATACTCATGGATTGGAAGAACAAATATTGTTAAAATGTCTATATTATCAAAAGCAATATACATATTTAATGCAATCCCTATCAAAATACCAACAGAATTTTTCACATAGTTAGAACAATCCATCCTCAAATTTATAAGGAACCACAAAAGACCCCCGATAGCAAAAGCAAACTTGAAAAAGAAGAGAAAAGCTGGAGGCATCACAATTCTGGACTTCAAGTTATATTACAAAGCTGTAGTGATCAAGACAGTATGGTACTGGCACAAAAAAACAGACATATAGATCAGTGGAACAGAATAGAAACTCCAGAAATGAACTCACAACTATGTGGTCAATTAATCAATTAACAAAGTAGAAAAGAATGTCTAATGGGAAAAAGATAGTCCTTCAACAAATGGTGTTAGAAAAACTGGATAGTAACATGTAAAACATGGACCACTTTCTTACCATACACAAAATTAAATTCAATAAGCCCTGGGTGTTATACACAACTAATGAATCTTTGAACACTACATCAAAAATTAATGATGTACTGTATGGTGACTAACATAACATAATAAATAAAAACCTAGAGATGTACTATATGTTGGCTAACTGAACATAATAAAAACTTTTTTTTAGAAGAAAGACCTAATGTGAGACAAGAAACCATTAAAATCCTAGAGGGGAACACATCTTTGACATTCGCCATAACAACTTCTTACTAGGTATGTCTCCTGAGGCAAGAGAAACAAAAGCAAAATAAATTTTGTAGCTTCATCAAAATAAAAAGCTGGTGCATAGCAATGAAACAATAAAATAAAAAGCAATCTATGAAATGGGAGATGATATTTGCAAATGACATATCTGATAAAGGGTTAGTATCCAAAATATATGAAGAACTTATAAAACTCAACACCCAAAAAACAAAGAATTCAGTTAAAAAATGGGCAGAAGAAATGAATAGACATTTTTTCCAAAGAAGATATACAGATTCCAACAAACACATGAAAAGTTTCTCAGCATCACTTACCATCAGGGAAATGCATGTCAAAACTACAATGAGATATCAATTCATACATGTTAGAATGGCTAAAATTAACAACACAGGAAACAAGAGATATTGGTGAGGATGTGGAGAAAGAGGAACTCTCTTGCACTGTGGGTGGGAATGCAAACTGGTGCAGCCACCCTAGAAAACTGCATGGAGACTCCCTAAAAAGTTATAAATAGAACTACACTACAATCCAGCATTTGCACTAATTGGCATTTTCGCATAGAATACAAAAATACTAATTTGAAGCAATACATGCACCCTGATATTTATAGCAGCATTATCAACAATAGCCAAATTATGGAAAGAACCCAAATGTCCATTGACTGATGAATGGATAAAGAATATGTTCATACACACACACACACACACACACATGCACGCACACAGTGGAATATTATTCATCCATAAAAAAGAATGAAATCTTGCCATTTGTAACAATGTGGATGCATCTAGGGTATTATGATAAGAGAAATCAGCCAGAGAAAGACAAATGCCAGGTGATTTCACTCATATGTGGAATTTAAGAAACAAAAGAAATGAGCATGGGCAGGGGTGGGGAAGAGAGGAAAACCAAGAAACAGACTCTTCACTATAGAAGACAAATTGATGTTTACCAGAGGGGCGGCTGGTGGGGTGGGGGGTAGGGTTAAATAGGTGATGGGTATTAAGGAGGGCACTTGTGATGAGCACCAGGTATTGTATGTAAGTATTGAATCAGTAAATTCTACACCTGAAACTAATACTATACTGTGTTAACTAGCTGGAATTAAATAAAAACATTAAAAAAAGGAGAAACGTATCATCAAAAAGTCTGTGAGGAGCAGTAATTTGTGAGCTTACATCTACCCCACCCACCATAATGTTCTGAAGGTAGAATCCAGAAAACTTCAAGAAAATTTAGTAAAGTATATAGTATCAAAGTATAAAGTATCAAAATAAGATGCCTCTACAGAACAAGCTGAACAAATAAACTGATGGATTTAGGAGCTGGAAGAAACTGGGGGCAGGTGAAAAATGACTCTTCTGAGGAAAATTGGGGGTAATGAGTAGACATCCTGTTTTTCTTGAAGACTTCAGAAAACTAAGCCACTTGGGAAGGAATCAAATGATTAAAATGTCCTATTGGTAAATAATGAAGAATGTTTTTGTGGATTTTTAAAACCTTAGATGGGAATCTTATTTTTACTTTTCTGAAATCAGTTTTATACCTAAAATTTTGAAAAATTATAGGTCAGAAAATGAATAAAATATATATTTCCTGATGGACTATTCATTTCATTCTGTCAAACAGTAGATAGATATCTCAAAATAAAGTGACATATAGATCAATGGAACAGACTGTGTTTGTATGTGCATGCACATGTATGTGTGTGAAATGAATTAATAACTTTAAGAAGGGATTACAAACATATCTATGGAAATCAGGCAGGTAATATAAATAAAGTGAGCTATTTAAGACAAAGGATCAGTAGGAACTGTGGTGAACTGGAAAGCAAATATGCTACTCAATTCAGTTTCCCTGTGGGACTATGGATCTATTGCCATATTCCCTGTGTTTTCAAGAAAGTCTCAAAACCTATATTTTTACATAAATACTCCAATTTTTAAATATTGGCAAATATTCTCTTATTGTTTTCAATACTGTGCATGCCGAACGAAATAATATCCAGGTTATTAGCCATCAATTTAAATTCTAGCATTCATTCATGCAGGAAATACTGAGGTTCTAATATTAATCGCCATATACTAATCACCAAGGATAAAAACAGTGAAGAAAATGGACAACATATCTTCCGACATGGGACTTATCATACTAGGAGCAGAGTAACCAACACAATTTATAGCAATGCTTCTCATGTTCCTTGTTCATAAAAGTTGACAAAAACAGAAGAGTTTCAGTGGAACACATAAGGAAATACACATGCATTTCCATGTGTCATTTTTTTCTTCCTCTTCTTCAGTAAATAATTATTAATTCAAGTTGTGTATAATATTATTGTTAATATAACAATAATAATTATATTTTTTTAATTTTCCACTGTTTTCTAGGGAGTGTAGCTACTGATAAATTAAGGGACATTTATTTGTTGAGCTTCTCCATGTGTGTATGTATAATATCCTTATCTAATATTCTGAGATGTTTAATTTCCACTGCCTCTATTCCTTGTATACATTATTCTTTCCCACTAATCTGGCAACAGAGATAGCTTTCTATATGTCTTGCCCTTGCTTGAAGGATGGACCTGTCTTAGAATAAATATGTTAATTAAGCTGCTGATTGGATTTTGAAACTTGCAGCCCACATGATAATTTAAAAGCCAATGCATTTTGATTTATAAGAGCCAAGTATGATTAATAAAAATATTCCTGGAATTCTAAAATTTATTTATGGAATCAAAACTGAGAACATGGACTTTATGTCATCAACCACTAAGTGAGATTTCTTTTGTTTTTGTTTTTTGGAGGGTGGGACCCATACTACCAGAGACCATTGTCTAGCTTCCCAAAATGTAGTATTCTAAAAGGTACAAGTCTCATAGGGATGTACCTTGGCAACAGACTAGCAATGGCAGTAAGAGGTGTTCAGGAAGATAGACTTCAAGGCAGCCTGCATATATCATGTATACCTCAACATGGTGCATGGAAAGCAACTATGTGCTCCAGAGCCCACAAGAAGAGATCAAGACAGTGCTGATAGAACCAGCTGTGAAGACACATACAATAAGAAGCAGGACATGATAAATTCACAATCTGCGCTGACCAAAGTTAAAACTAGACGTGACTGAAATACATTAAATTGACAGGTTTAGGTTCTTCTGCCAGTTGTGAAAATGAGATTCATGAGCTGATTTGAATTACAGTAAAGTAAAAGTTCTGAGGCTTCATATCTGACTTTTGAAACAGTGCAATTTATATCTGCTACATGAGTTTGGAAGAGCTGAGGCAAACTTCAACAGTACCACTTAAGAAAGGAGCAAGATTTGGGGGCGCCTGGGTGGCTCAGTTGTTAAGAAAGGAGCAAGATTTAAAGGTCCAGGGGGAAAGATCTTGGATCCAAAAACATCCAGGTCAGCAAAACTAGACAGTAAGGAGAAAGACTGAAAGTGGAAAGGAAGGAGGGGATGGAAGAATCACTGTCCCCTACCCAACACACACACAGATATGCACAAATATTAATGCAACTAGGGAAACTTGGAAGGAGACATATGTCCACTGACAATTTTTACCATTAAATTCTATGCAATGTGCAATGTGATTCTTTCTGTGTTCCCACAAATGTTCAGTAAAACTCAATACAAAAAAGCAAACAAAAACAAAGAACAACAACATGTTCAATAAGATTAGAATTTCTTGTGAAAGCCAGTGAAAAGGTCACGTTTTCTGTCAAGGTTTGTGGGAAGCCAAATTATGGTCACACTATGCAAATGGGGTATGTAGCCAACGGGTGAGCTTTAAAAAGTTAGTTATTTGTGAGAGATTCAATATAGGTATTATGTCTCAAATGTCTTTGTACTTCTCTGAACCTCAGCTATCTACTCTGCAAAATGAATATGAAGATATCTACCTTTTAAAATTACTCAAAGGATTAGAGATAATGTATTTTAAATGCCTAAAATGAAAAAAAAATAAAATACCTAAGATAGTGTCTGGCACAACAACTTTATAAGAAATAATGGCAATTACAGGGAGGAGTTAGATGGCAGAGAAGTAGAAGGACTCTGGGCATTCTTGTCCCTTGAACACAGCTGTATTGAGCTCAGATCAGTTGGAACACCCAGGAAATTGATCTGAGGACTGGAAGAAGGCTCTCCATGGTTGGAGGGAGACAGCTTGGCAGGTGTGAGGTGCATGGAAGTGAATTGGAGTAGAGAAAAACGGTGATTCTGCAGAGGGGAGGGAACCCTTTCCACAGAGAGAGAAAACGGAGAGAAAGAGAGAGGGATTGAGAGAGTGCAATGTTGGGTTCACACAAGATGAAAACCTCTCTAGACCATGGACTGGGGAGCAAAGGGTACAGAGTATCACAGGTTTTTTGCAAACAGCATGTAGCTCAAACTCAGGTTTTGGAAGTGTGGGACTTTCACCAGAGCTGTTGCCTGCTCTCCTGGGGAGAAGGAGGGTGCTTGCTGGGGAGCACACAAAGTGGTGTAGGGATCTCCTGGGTCACACTGGGAAATGTTCCCCTTCCTGGAGTACATTTGGAGGAGGGTAGAGTGCCTCTCCAGGGACAAAAGACCTTGCAGGTGCCAGCAAACAGCCTTTTATGGGAAGAGGACAGAAGTACATGCAGAGGGTGGATAACTGCGTTGCTGCTTTTCACAGTCCCACACCATAGATTTCATCCACTGAGCAGATGTTGTACTATTGTTCTGGGACAAAAGACACCAAAAACAATGTAGCAAGGCTCTTCTCTGTAGAAGAGGAGCAGGTCCATTCCATCCGGTTTCCTTTAAGATTTGGAGTTTTGAATCCCAGCCATGTGCCAAAGATAAAACACAGGAGAGCTGTGGAGCCGGGTGTGCTGATGTCCTTCACTTTTCTATGAGGGCTTCCTAAACAGCAGGGGGTGTGAGATCTCCTGTCCAGGGATGAAAGAGGGGGGTGGCACCCTTTTCCCCCTCACTGACAACATTGTGGGACTTCAGTGAGCAACACAGCAGCCCCCAGTGGAGACTGGTGCCACTTACACCAAACTCTGCCCCCCTGTGCCAGGGAAATGCATAGTTACTGGGATAGATCTGACTCTGAGCCAGGGCAGCAGGCCTCTCCCCCAGAAGAATAGAATAGGCAGCACCATGTGTACACCAAGTCTAATGATCATAGAGTGCTTCAAAGAGTCACCTGCAGTTGTGGTGGAAATAGGACCAGGCTTTACTTCTTTGTTTTTTCTTTTATTTTCTTTGGAATCAGGCTTATAGTTTCTTTCTTTATTTCTATTTTGTTTTTTCATTTCCTTTTCTCTTTCTCTTTTGGATCAGGCTTCTTTCTTTTCTTTTTCTTCTTCTTCTTCTTCTTCCTCTTCTTTTTTTTTTTTTTGCTTTTCCTTTCTTCTTCTTTGGAATCAGGCTTGTAGTGTTTTGATTGTCTGTTTGGTTTTTTTCATTCCCTTTCCATTTCTATTTTTTTTTTCTTTTTTCCAGGCTTATTTTAACAAACAAATCAAAGCATATCTAGTTAAAGTTCTAAACACTCCCCACTGCAAGTGGGGAGGAGCTGTGCAGATGACTGACCAGTGGGAAAGAGCACCCAAAATGCAACAGCAGCATGCACACAACATACACCAGAAACACTTCCTTGAGTGCCAAGCTCTGGACAGTGTATGCCTCCTTTTTAATATAGCATTACTCTCAGGTGCTCTCAGGAAACGTAACAAGCTTTTAAAGCACACAAATGACAGAAACTTAGCCAAAATGACAACACAGAGGAATTCTCCCCAAAAGAAAGGTCAAGAAGAAATCACAGCCAGTGACTTGCTCAAAACAGACATAAGCAATATATCTGAACAAGAATTTAGAACAACAGTCATAAGATTATTAGCTGGGCTTGAAAAAAGCATAAAAGGTACCAGAGAGGGGCGCCTGCATGGTTCAGTAGGTTAAGCATCTGCCTTCAGCTCAGGTCATGATCCCAGGGTTCTGGGATAGAGCCCCGCATCAGGCTCCCTGCTCAGCAGGGAGTTTGCTTCTCCCTCTGCTCATGCTCTCTCTCACTCATTTTCTCTCTCTCAAATAAATAAAATATTTTTTAAAAAACTATAAAAAAAGAAGACACCTGAGAAATCCTTGCTATAGAGATAAAAGACCTAAAAACTAGTCAGGCTGAAATAAAAAATACTGTAACTGAGGTGCAAAACCGACTGGATATAATCACAACAAGGATTGAAGAATCAGAGGAGAGAATAGGTGATACAGGAAAAAATTATAGAGAATAATGACGCTGAAAAGAAGAGGGAAAGAAACTATTAGATCATGAAGGTAGACTTAGGGAAATCAGCAAGTCCATAAAATGAAAAAATATCTGTATTATAGAAGTCTCAGAAGAAGAGCCAGAAAAGGGGGCAGAAGATTTATTTAAACAAATTATAGCTGAGAACTTCCCGAATCTGGGGAAGGAAACAGGCATTCAAGTTCAAGAGGCACAGAGACTCCTCTTGAAATCAACAAAAACACATCAACACCATGACATATATTAGTGAAACTTGCAAAATACAAAGAAAAAGAGAGAATTTTGAAAGTGGCTAGGAACAAAAGGTCCTTAACCTACAAAGGTAGACACATAAGATTAGAGGCAGACCTGTCCACTGAAACTTTGCAGTCCAGAAGACGTGGCAGGAAATATTCAAAGGGCTAAATGGGAAAAATATGCAGCCAATAATAATTTATCCAGCTAGGCTCTCATTTGGAATAGGAGATCTAGAGTTTCCAAGACAAGCAAAAACTAAAGGAGTTCATGAACACTAAACCATCTCTGCAAGACATATTAAAGGGAAAATGTGACCAAAAGCAACAAAGAATAGAAAGAAACAGAGACAATCTATAGGAATAGTAACTTTACAAGTAGTACAATGGCACTAAATTCATCTCTATCAATTATTACTCTGAATGTAAATGGACAAATGCTCCAATCAAAAAGCATAGGTTATCAGAATGGATAAAAAACAAGATCCATCAATATGCTGCTTACAAGAAACTCATTTTAGACCCAAAGACACCTCCAGATTGAAAGTGAGAGGGTAGAGAACCATTTATCATGGTAAGGGACATTGAAAAAAAAGGTGGAGTAGCCATACTTACATCAGACAAACTAAATTTTAAACCAAAGACTGTAATAAGATGAAGAAGGGCACTATATTATAATAAAGGGGTCCATCCAATAAGAAGATCTAACAATTGCAAATATTTATGCCCCTAAATTGGGAGCACCCAAATATATAAATCAATTAATAACAAACTTAAACTCATTGATAATAATACATTAAGGTAGAGGACTTTAACATCCCACTCCCAGCAATGGACAAATCACTGAAACATGCTTAGAAGATCAACAAGGAACCAAGGGCTATGAATGACACACTGGAACAGATGGACTTCACCAATATATTGAGAGTATTTCATCCTAAAAAGAACAGTGCTATGAAACTTGAAGTAAATCACAACAAAAAAATTTGGAAAGACCACAAATACATGGAGGTTAAAGAACATCCTACTAAGGAATGAATGGGTTAACCAGGAAGTTAAAGAAGAGATAAAAAAAAAAAAAGTACATGGAAGCAAATGAAAATGAAAATACAATAGTCCAAAGCCTTTGGGATGCAGCAAAGGCAGTCCTAAGAGGGAAGTATATAGTAATGCAAGTCTTCCTCCAGAAGCAAGAAAAATCTCAAATACACAATGAAACCTACACCTAAAGGAGCTGGGAAAAGAACAGCAAATAAAGCCTTATCTAGCAGGAGAAGGGAAATAATAAAGATTAGAGCAGAAATCAATGATATAGAAATGAAAAAATCAGTAGAACAGATCAATAAAATTAGGAGCTGGATCTTTGAAAGAATTAACAAACTTGATGAACCCCTAGCCAGATGTACCAAATAGAAAAGAGAAAGGACGCAAATACGTAAAACCATGAATGAAAGAGGAGAGATCACAACAACACTACAGATATACAATTATAAGAGAATATTATGAGCAATTATATACCAACAAATTAGGCATTATGGAAGAAATGGATAAATTCCTAGGAACATACAAACTACCAAAATTGAATCAGGAAGAAATAGAAAATCTGAACAGACCCATAACCAGCAATGAAATGGAATCAGTCATCAAAAATCTCCCAACAAACAACAGTTCAGGGATGGATGTCTTCCCAGTGGAATTCTACCAAACATTTAAAGAATTAATACTTATTCTTCTGAAGCTGTTTCAAAAAATAGAAATGAAAGGAAAACTTCCAAACTCCTCCTATGAAGCCAATATTACCTTGATTCCAAAACCAAAGACCCCACTAAAAAAGAGAATTACAGACCAATATCCCTGATGACTATGGATGCAAAAATTCTCAAGATGCTACTAGCTAATTGAATCCAACAGTACATTAGAAGGATTATTCACCATGATCAAGTGGGATTTATTCCTGGGCTGCAGGGTGGTTTAATATTCACAAATCAATCAACATGATACACCACATTGATAAAAAAAAGGATAAGAACCATATGATCCTGTCAATAGATGCAGAAAAGGCATTTGACAAAATTGAGCATCCTTTATTGAAAAACCCTCAAGAAAGTAGGGATAGAAGAAGCATACCTCAACATCATAAAGGCCATATATGAAAGACCCACAGCTAATATCATTCTCAATGGGAAAAAACTGAGAGCTTTCCTCCTAAGGTCGGGAACCCGACAGGGCTGTCCACTCTCACCACTATTATTTCACATAGTACTGGAAGTCCTAGCCTCAGCAATCAGACAAAAAAAAAAAAAAAAAAAAAGAAATAAAAGACATCCAAATAAGCAAGGAAGAAGTAAAACTTCCACTATTTACTCTATGTAGAAAACCCAAGGGGGCACCTGGGTGGCTCAGTTGATTAAGCATCTAATTCTCGGTTTGGGCTCAGGTCATCACCTCAGGGTCGTGAGATCGAGGCCTACGTCAGGTTCCATGTTCAGCGTAGTCCACTTGAGAATTTCTCTCTCCCTCTGTCCCTTCCCCTCCACTCTAACTCTCTCTTTCTAAAAATAAATAAAATCTTTTAAAAAAGAAAACCCAAAAGACTCCACAAATAATTGCTAGAACTGATTCATGAATTCAGCAAAGTTGCAGGATATAAAATCGATGCACAGAAGTCTATTGCATGTCTATACACCAATAGTGACGCAGCAGAAAGAGAAATGAAGGAATCAGTCCCATTTACAATTGCGCCAAAAAACATAAGATGCCTAGGAATAAACCTAACCAAAGAGGTAAAAGATCTATACTTTAAAAACTATAGAACACTTATGAAGGAAATTGAGGAAGACAGAAAAAGATGGAAAAACATTCCATGTTTATGGATTGGAAGAACAAATATTGTAAAAATGTCTATACTACCCAAAACAAGCTATACATTCAATGCAATCCATATCAAAATAACACCAGCTTTTCTCATAGAGTTAGAACAACTCTAATATTTGTATGGAAACAGAAAAGACCCAGAATAGCCAACACAATCTTGGAAAAGCAAAACTGGCAGCATCACAATTCTGGACTTCAAACTGTATTATAAAGCTGTATGACAGTATGGTACTGGCACAAAAATAGACACATAGATCAATGGAACAGAATAGAGAACCCAGAAATGGACCTTCAGTTCTATGGTCAGCAATCTTCAACAAAGCAGGAAAGAATATCCAATGGAAAAAAGACAGTCTCTTCAACAAATGGCGCTGGGAAAATTGGACAGCCACATGCAGAAGAAAGAAACTGGACCACTTTCTTATACCATACAAAAAGATAAATTCAAAATAGATGAAAGACCTAAATATGAGACAGGAAAACATCAAAATCCTTGAGGAGCACACAGGTAACAACCTCTTTGACCTTGGCCACAGCAACTTCTTGCTAGACATTTGTCCAGAGGCAAGGGAAATAAAGGCATAAATGAAGTATTGGGACTTCATCAAGACAAAAATCTTCTGCACAGAAAAGGAAACAATGAATAAAACTAAAAGGCAACCAATGGGATGGGAGAAGATATTTGCAAATAAGATATTGGATAAAGGGCTAGTATCCAAAATCTATAAAGAACTTATCAAACTCAACACCCCCAAAATAAAAAGTCCAGTTAAGAAATAGGCTGAAGATATTTCTCCAAGAAGACATACCAATGGCTAGCAAACATATGAAAAAATGCTCAACATCACTCATCATCAGGCTAATACAAATGAAAACCACAATGAGATACCACCTCACAGCAGTCAGAATGGCTAAAATTAAAAATTCAGGAAACAACAGATGTTGGTGAGGATGTGGAGAAAGGGAACCCCCTTACACTGTTAGTGGAATGCAAACTAGTGCAGCCACTCTGGAAACCAGTATGGAGGTTCCTCAAAAAGTTAAAAATAGAACTTCCCTACGACCCAGGAATTTAACTACAAGGTATTTATCCAGAGGATACAAAAATAGTGATTTGAGGGGGCACATGCACCCCAATATTTATAGCAGCACTATCTATAATAAGCAAAATATTGAAAGAGCCCAAATGTCCATCAATAGAAGAATGGATAAAGAACAGATGGTATATATATATATATATATATATATATATAATGGTATATAATTCAGACATCTAAAAGAATGAAATCTTGCTATTTGCAATGATATGGATGGAACTAGAGTGTATTATGCTAAGTGAAATAAGTCAGAGAAAGACAAATACCATATGATTTCACTCATATGTGAAATTTAAGAAACAAAACAGATGAACATAGAGAAGGGAAGGGAAAGTAAAATAAGATAAAAACAGAGAGGGAGGCAAATCATAAGAGACGCTTAACAATATGCAACAAACTGCAGGTTGCTAGAGGGATGGTGGGTGGTGGCATGGGATAAATGGCCAATGGGCATTAAGGAGGGCACTTGATATGATGAGCACTGGGTGTTATATGGAACTGATGAATCACTAAATTGTACCCATAAACTAATAATACACTGTATGTTAACTAAATTGGATTTAAATAAAGAAAGAACTACAAAATAAAATAAAAATGTAAATATTTTGTAGAATTTGCCTTTGAAGCCATCTGGCCCTGGACTTTTGTTTGTTAGGAGATTTTTGATTAATGATTCAATTTCTTTGCTGGTTATTAGTCTGTTCAAGTTTCTATTTCTTCCTGTTCCACTTTTGGTAGTTGATATGTTTCTAGGCATTTATCCATTTCTTCCATGTTGGCCAATTTGTTTGCATAGAGTTTTTCATAATATTGTCTTATCCTTGTTTGTATTTCTGTGTTCTTGTTATTTCTCCTCTCATTTGTGATTTTATTTATTTGGGTCCTTTCTCTTTTCCTTTTCATAAGTCTGGCTAGGGGTTTATCAATTATATCAAGTTTTTCAAAGAAAAATCTGGTTTCATTGATCTGTTCTACTGTTGTTTTTTGTTTTGTTTTGTTTTAGTTTCTATATCATTTATTTCTGCTCCAGTGTTTATTATTTCCATTCTTCTGCTGGTTTTAGGCTTCACTTGTTATTCTTTGTCTAGCTTCTTTAGGTGTAAGGTTATGTAGTTTATTTGAGATTTTTCTTGCTCCTTGAGGTAGGCCTGTATTGCTATATACTTCCCTCTTAGGACCACTTTTGCTGCATCCCAAAGGTTTTGGAGTATCATGTTTTCATTTTCAATTCTTCCATGTATTTTTAAATTTCTTCTTTAATTTCCTGGTTGACCTATTCATTCTTTAGTAGCATGTTCTTTAACCTCCATGTATTTGTGGTCTTTCCAAATTTTTTGTTATAATTGACCTCAAGTTTCCTAGTGTTTGGTCAGAAAATATGCATCAGGGTTGCCTGGGTTGCTCAGTTGGTTGAGCATCTGCCTTCAGCTCAGGTCATGATCCTAGGGTCCTGTGATTAAGAGGAGTCTGAGTCGGGCTCCTCTTCTCCTCTCCCTGCTTATGCCTTCTCTCTCTCTCTCTCATGAATAAATAAAATCTTAAAAAAAAGAAAATATGCATCTTATGATCAATCTTTTTGTACTTATTGAGGTCTGATTTGTGACCCAGTATGTGATCTCTTCAGGAGCAGTCTCAAGTGCACTTGAAAAAATGTGTATTCTGCTGTTTTAGGATGAAGTATTCTGAATATATCTGTTAAGTCCATCTGGTTCGGTGTCATTCAAAGCCATTGCTTCCTTGTTGAGTTTCTGCTTAGATGGTTTGTCCATTTATGTAACTGGGTGTTAAAGTCCCCTACAATTATTGTATTATTATCAAGGAGTTCCTTTATGTTTGTTATTAATTGTTTTACATATTTGTATTTTCTAAGTTGGGGGCATCAATGTTTACAATTGTTGTTAGATTTTCTTGTTGGATACTCCCCTTTATTATGATATAGTGCCCTTCATGTCTTGTTACAGTCTTTGGTTTAAAATTTAGTTTGTCTGATATAAGTATTGCTGCTCTGGCTTTCTTTTGACATCCATTTGCATGATAAATATTTCTGTATCACCTCACTTTCAATCTGCAGGTGTCTTTGGGTCTAAAATGAATCTCCTGTACGCAGCATATAGATAGGTCTTGTTTTCTTATCCATCCTGACACCCTCTGTCTTTGATTGGAGCATTTAATCTGTTTACATTCAGAGTAATTATTAATAGATATGTATTTTGTGCCATTTTATTAATTGTTTTGTCATTGTTTCTGGAGATTTTCTATGTTCCTTTTTAGTCTTTTTTGCTTTTAGTCTTTCTTTCCCACCCAAGGAGTCCCCTTTAATATTTCCTGCAGGACTGGTTTAGTGGTAAAGAACTCCCTTAATGGGCGCCTGGGTGGCTCAGTTGGTTAAGCGACTGCCTTAGGCTCGGGTCATGATCCTGGAGTCCCTGGATCGAGTCCCGCATCGGGCTCCCTGCTCAGCAGGCAGTCTGCTTCTCCCTCTGACTCTCCTCCCTCTCATGTGCTCTCTCTCATTCTCTCTCTCAAATAAATAAATAAAATCTTTAAAAAAAAAAAAAAGAACTCCCTTAATTTTCATTTGTCTGGGAAACTCTTTATCTCTCCTATTCTGAATGATAGCCTGCTGGATAGAGTATTCTTGGCTGCATATTTTTCCTGCTCAGCATGTTGAATATATCATGCCACTTCTTTCTGGCTTGCCATGTTTCTGTAGAGAGATTTGCTGCTAGCCTTATGTGTCTTCCCTTGTGAGTTAGGGACTTCTTTTGTCTTGGTGATTTTAGGAGTTTTCTTTTCACTATAGTTTGCAAATTTAACTACAATATGTCTTGGTGTTGACCTGATTTTGTTGATTTTGATGGGATTTCTCTGTGCCCCCTGGATTTGGATGTATGTTTCATTCTCCAGATTAGGGAAGTTATCAGCCATAGTTTCCTCAAATAAACCTTCTTCCTCTTTTCTCTCTCTTCTTGTCCTGGGACTCCTATGATACAAATGTTGTCACATTTGATGGAATCACTGAGTTTCCTAAGTGTAGTCTCATGATCCAATATTTTCTTTTCTCTCTTTTGTTCAGCTTCATTATTTTCCATAATTGTTTATTGTATATCACTTATCTGTTCTTCTACTTCTTCCTTCCCTGTGGTCTTTACATCCAGTTGGTTTTGAATCTTAGTTATTGCATTTTTCATTTCAGCCTGATTTTCTTTTTTAGCTCTTTTATATCTGCAGTGAGAGTCTCCCTGATGTCTTCCATGCTTTTCTCAAGCCCACTAGTGTCCTTATGATTGTTGCTTTAAATTCTGGATCAGGCATATTACTAATATCTGTTTTGATTATATCCCTGGTCATGACCTTTTCTTCTTTCTTTTGGGATGAATTCCTCAATCTTGGCATTTTGTCTAGGTCTGTGTCTTTTTCTGTAAGTTAGAAATGCCTGTTATGTTTCCTGATCCTGAGAGTTATGGCTTTATTAAAAAGAGATCATATAGTGTCCAGGGCCTGGCTCTTCAGGGAGTGTCTCTGGTGGGTCCCGTGTGCACTCTCCTACTCTGTTTTGGCTGCTGTATCCCTCAGGTCAGTCGTCTTTAGAGGTTCTCATTGCCTGCATTTGGAAGTGTTTGGACCATGGCCAGAGTGTGGTGATTTTTTAGGTGTGTTCTGGTCTGCTCGTTAAAGGAGACTTTATGTTATTTCCACTAGAACTGAAGCTTTGCAGAATTCTGTGGTCAGTAGACATGGTACATGCAGGGGTTTTTTCTGGTCTCTGGGAAAAGGGCCCACTGCATGGGTTTTTAGTCACACTTGCCCAAGAAAAGCAGTACCAGCAGAACACAGAATGGTGGGACTTGGTGTAAGCAAGTTAGGCAGCAGTGTTGGTGGTGTGCTGTTTACTAAGTTGGTTTATGCTGAGGTGTGGATGAGGGAAATGGTTCCAGCCAGCTCCTTTGTTCCCAGGGAGGGGAGTCTGTTTGTTTGTTTTTTTTTTTTTCCAAGTTTCAGATATTTATTATTCAGTGAAAGCCCCAACACAATACACCAACATGATTTCGTGCATTTAGAGGGGAAATATTTCCTGGTAAGTGGAAAATTGCACAGATGGCTTCTGGAAGACCTTCATTCTAAGCACCTTTATAGTGAAACGTTTTATTTAGAAGTCTGGACCTTTCTTCAGTTTGCTGTAATCTACATTTACTGAGTAGAACCTGTATTTATCATTGGGACCCAGTTTGTTCCAGGGTTCTGGGTTATTCTTCCTATCCCAACTGACATCTGGATTGAACAATGCCAGGCGCAAGGCATACAGTGCTGCTCCAGTACCTCTTGCCCCGATAAATACGAGGAGGGGGATCAAGCTCGGATGCTTTTTGGCCTGACCGATGATCTGGTGTAACATGGTTGTGGCAGAGGCCTCCTGTCCAGGAGAAGAAAAAACCAAACGTGGAACTCCTGGGCCGGGGAGTCTGTTTTTAAAGCTCTCAGGGAACCACTTTTAGAGGAGCAAATAACTTCCCCTTGTGCATCCCAGGCATTTTTAGGATCGCTGTTTTCACATTGTCTCTGGGTTGCTTGCCTGCCCGGAGCAGCACAGTGCACCTTGGGCTCTATCTTAGCCACTCATTCTGATTTTTAAAATTCCAAACATCAGGGATCTGGTGTGGCAGGGACCTGCACTGGTCCTCTGGGAAGGGTTTCACTGCCCTGGGACTGATGCAGGTTTGATCCAGTCACCCCAGAGCACAGGAGCAGGGGATTTGGAACAGAGCAGGCTAAACAGCCTGTGTCCCATTTAGATGCCTTCAGCAGGTGTCTCTGCACCTATGCTGAGGGGCGGGGGAGGGAAATGACACCCGACTGTTCTTTTGTCCCTAGATAGGCAATGTCACCTCTCACATAGGTGCTCCAAAAAGTATGAATAGTCTCTCCCTGTGCATCTTAGGCAATCTTCAGATTGTGCAGTCTGCCCTGTGGTGCTTGCCTGCCGCCTCTCCAGGAGTAGGGCAGTGTCCTCTGATCTCTATCCCAGGCAAACCCAGGGACCTCTAAAACTCCAGTCTTTGTGCCCTGCTGGTTGTAAAAATTCTTGAAAATCAGCCCTTCTCATTTTCCCAGACAATAGCTTTGGGGAAGTGTTCTTCTTGTGTGTGTCCATGTGCACTCCACTCTCTCTCACTTTTCTCCATGTCCAGGGCTCCCTCCCCTCCACAGCACCGGTGGTCAGTTTTTCCCCCAAACCACATCTCTGCACCTCCTACCTTCCTCAATATGGCCTCTTCTCTCCAATTGTGCAGTTTGTTCTATCAATTCTCAGGTCGATTTCTTGGGTATTCAGAATGATTTGATAGCTATCTAGAGTGTTCAAGGGACCAGGCAAACCTAGGGTCCTCCTACAGTACTGCCATCTTAGCTCTTCTCTCCCAGCTTTTACTGATTTTGATGGGAGTTCTCTGAGCCTCAGGATCTGGATGCCTGTTTCCTTCCCCAGATTAGGGAAGTTTCCAGCTATTATTTCCTCAAATAGATTTGCTGCCCCATTTTCTCTTCTTATTCTGGGACTCCTATAATATGAATATTATTACATTTGATGGAGTCACTGAGTTCCCTAAGTCTATTCTTGTGTTCCATACTTCTTTCTCTCTTTTCTTCAGTTTCATTGTTTTCCATTGTTTTGTCTTCTGTATCACTTACTTATTCCTCTGTGTCTTGCAGCCTTGTGTTCATTGCATCAAGTATGTTTCCAATTTCAGTTATTGCAGTTTTCATTTCAGACTCATTGTTTTTTAGTTCTTTTATCTCTGGGGTAAGGGCCTCCCTGAAGTCTTCCATTCTTTTCTCAAGCCCAGTCGGCATCTTTATGATTGTTGCTTTAAATTTTCCATCAGGCATGTTACTTATATCTGTTTCACTTAGATTTCTGGCCATGGTCTTTTCTTGTTCTTTCATTTGGGATGAATTCCTTGATCTTGGCATTTTGTCTAAGTCTCTGCCTTTTTCTGTGAACAGCCTTTTCCTGTGTGTTAGATTTCTTTATGAAGAAGAGGTCATATAATGTCCAGAGCTTGGTGCTTCTGGGAGTGTCTCTGGTGTGTATTGTGTGCACTCTGCTGCTGTGTTTTGGCTGCTCTATTTTTCACACCACTCATCTACAAAGGCTCTTTTTACCTGCAGTGGGCAGTGTTTGGTCCTTTGCCAGAATGTGGTGATTTTAACTAGGTGTGCTCTGGTCTGCTTGTTAAATGAGACCTGATACTATTTCCACTAGAACTGAAGCCCTGTAGAACTCTCTGGTCAGGAGATGTGGTGTCAGCAGGGATTACTGCTGGTCTTCTGGGAAAGGGACCCACCACACTGGAACTGAGGCTAGCTTGACCGAGAAGGATGTACCACCAGAGCACAGGGTTGTGGGACTTGATGTAAGCGGGTTAGGCAACCAATGTAGGAGCCATGCTGCTTACTCCAGGTTTATGCTAAGGGGTGAGGGAGGGAAATGGTGCCAGCAAGCTCCTTTGTAGGAGAGGAGAGGCATCTGGAGAGACATCTCTGTGCACGCTGCCTCTCAGGGAAGCACTCTGAGAAGAGGGAGTAATTTTCTGCACTGTGTGTCACAGGCATCTTTCAGATTGCTGTTTCAATACTGTCTGCCTCCAGTTGTTTGCCTGCCTTCTCTCCAGGAGCAGCATAGTGCCCCCTGGGCTCTAACCCAACCAAGCCTGTAGCCTTCTGAAACTCCAGGCTTTAGGGACATGGTGTGGGCAGGGGCCTATGCTGGTCTTCTGGGGAGGGTCCCACCATGCTGGGACTGAGACAAGCTTGACCAAAATGGGCTGTCATGCCAGAGCACAGGGGTGTGGGACTTGGTGTAAGCAAGTCAGGCAGTCAGTGTTGGAGATGAGCTGTGTTTATGCTGAGGGGTGGTTAAAGAAATGTCCCCACAGCAGTGTCTCCCTGAACTCTGCCTCTCAGGGACAAGCTCCAAGAAGAGCAAAAAAATCTCCCCATTTTGTGCCCCAAGCATTCTTCAAATTGTTGTTTCCAGGCCTTCTGCCCTTGGGTTGTTTGCCTGCCTTCTCTCCAGGAGTAGGGCAGCACCTACAGAGCTCTATCCTAGCTAAGCCTGCTGATCTTTAAAACTCCAGTCTTTAAGCCCTGCTGGTTGCAAGAACTCACAAAAATCAGCCCCTCTTGTTTTCCCAGCCATTGGCTTTGGGGAAATGCTCTCCTTGTGCACTTCCCTCTGTGCTCCTGTCTTTCTCACCCTTCTCTGTGACCATGGCTCCTGTACCTCCTCAGCACCTGCAATCTCTCCTTTAAACCATGTCTCCACACTTCTTACTTTCTTCTATGTGTCTTCTTCTCTCCCTTTAGATGTGGAGTTTGCTCTGTCAGTCTTCAGGTTGATTTCTGGGGTATTTAGAATGATTTGATAGTTATCTAGTTGTGTTTGAAGGACGAGGTGAGCCTAGAGTCCTCCATCTTAGATCCTTTACTGACATTTTTAAACTTACATTAAAATTCAGTTTCTTTTAATATACCCTTAATTTCTTTCACATCTCAGAACTGAACGCTTTTACTAATTTATGTTATTGTTTGTGGATTCTGGTGATTTAAAATATATCTTTGTCTTATTTTAAATATCTTATTTTCTCTTTTTTTAGTGCTTTGTATTTATACATCCTGTTAGCATATATCCTATATATCTATGGTAGACCTGGACAGGATAAAGAAGCTTCTGAGAAGTGCCTTTTCTAGGAAGATGTCCCAGGATTTAGTGCTTGAATAGTATGACAACTAATAAAATCATCATTGGAGACACAGCTTCATTATATTTTAATCTTTCTACAGCTGCTTTAGGGAATCCTTTTTAAGCCTACATTTTGTTTTAGAGGCTCTCAAAAATAAAATCATACCTAAATTACCTGTTTAGAGGATTTGTGAGAAAAAGTAGGCAACAGAAAAAAATACTATCATGTTTGTCTAAGTTTTCCAGACATTTCAACCTAGAGCCAAAATCTGTGGAGTGTAGAATAGAAGTTTACTGGAAGGATACAGGAGAAGGAGTTGCAACTGGGCTAAGAAGACTAACATTGTTGTCCTTGGTATAGGTAACTGTTTCCATTTCTGCTGGCATCTGTATCTAATTCTCAAGTGTTTTATTTGTGGTTCAGGCAAAAACACTAATCCTTTCAGATAAGTGGACTAAAGTTCATTGAAAGGGGCAGAAATTAAGTCAAAGTGACTGAAATTACATGTGGGTATAGGTGAGAAAGATTGCACCTGGTTGAAAATGCAGGTGCATGAGGAGCTTGTTTCCGGCCTGACTATTGGATTAGGGCAGTTGTTCTCAAACTTGAATATCAGAATCACCTAGAGGGTTTAAAAAATGGATTTCACTAATCCCCAGAGTTCCTGATTAGATAAATAGGCCTAGGTTGGGGACTAATAATTTGCCTTGGAATTTTGTTGAAAGTTCCCATATAATACTGATGCTGCTGGTCTTGGGACTTTACTTTGAAAACTACTAGAATATAGCAACAATACTAATTACAGACTCCCATCTTCTAGTGGAAATAGAGCTCCTGGTAAAATGCCAGGCTCGCTCAGGATTGTTTTGGGAGGAGATAATATTAAATCTACAATTTGGAGGTTTCAATATCCAAAGCTTGATAGGGCAGAGTAAGTGGGGATTAACATCTCCTGGGCAGTGATATGCTGGAGCCAGTACTTACTGGCTCCTGAGAGACAACAAGCACATCTATTCCCAGCTCCATGTTCAGAAATATCAGGTTGGTAGCTTGAAACCAACCTTGGTGGGAGATTTACACCACACATATTTACCAGCATTCCACGGCCTAAAAGTGATAGTTGGTGCTCATATGTGCATAAGGTTAGATACACTAGAGACCCTAAAAACCACAGACCCTGCTTTTAAGAAGTCACATTCTAAATACAAACAATTATAGCTATCCCATTAAAATTGTGTGGTATTATTCATTTAACAAGCATTTATTGAACCCTTGCCATGTGTCAAGAACTGTAACATGCTGGAGATACAACAATGACCCAGGAAAACCACAGTCCTTACCTTTTTGGAGCTTACACAATTTTTTTTTAAGATTTTATTTATTTATTTGACAGAGAGAGACAGCCAGAGAGGGAACACAAGCAGGGGAGTGGGAGAGGGAGAAGCAGGCTTCCCACCAAGGAGGGAGCCTGATGCAGGGCTTGATCCCAGGACCCTGGGATCATGACCTGAGCTGAAGGCAGACACCTAATGACTGAGCCACCCAGGCACCCCAGAGCTTACACAATTTTAAAGAAAAGATATAACTGTAATGTGAGTGGTTTAACTTAATTCTTTGTTCAAAAACGATTGCAAGTACATTAGCAGCAAAGAGCATAAAATCTTTAAAACTCAAAATAATGAAGAAAATTCCTAATAATTATCTTTACAAACACAGTGGTGTTTAAAAAACAAAATTCAGCCAATTAAGTTTGATGATCTAATTGGCTTTATTAAGTGATTCATGAATAGGGCAGCATCCCATTTAGCATATAGAGAGATGCTCTGAGGAGTTGTACAAAATGGAAGGTTTTTATGAAAAGGAGGCTGGGGCAAGAAGTTATTAGCAAAAGAAAAGAAAGGATCTTTCTTTCTGGCAAGGTCACCTTCCCTTAGGGGGAAGAGCAGGGATCTTATCATGCAGATTACCTCATCTTTCTCGGGGGAGGTAGGGGATAGAGCGGGCCCAGGTGGTGGATTAGCTCTTAGGTACTGACCTGTTGACACTACATTTCTGGGGGAAGTTGAAACTGCAATTAAGTTAAGTATTAAGCCCTTGTTTGGTGACTTGGCCTAACATAAGTGACTCCATCTTGGGCCTATGGTTTTCTTTTTAACAGTGGAATATTGTGATTTTGAAAATTATATTTATCTATTGACATTTATTACATGTTTAATATATTTACTGAAAGTATTTAGTTTAGATACACTTACTGTCTACTTGGATCTAATACTAAATGTATTCAAATTTAGAAACAGTGTGGGTACTTTCTGCTTCTTAGGTAAATGTTCCCTCATTTCCAGTTGCAGAATTCATTGGCTTCATTCTCTATATATTTTTAGAACAGAAAACTTGTGTGCCATATGGTAGAAAACAGAGTTAAAGGAAGGAGACTTAAGGATATTAAAAATATTTACATTTTTGCCAAAGAGTAAACACATATTAATTTCAAGAAGAATGTTTTTAACATGGCTTATTAGTTTTGTCAGTTCTTCTAGTTTCTTTTATTTAGTGACAAATTTTTAAAAGGTAATTATTCAAGGTGGGTTCAGTATAGTAGGGCAATTTATGAGGTAGGTAATGGAGAAGAGGACAGAAGTGGGATTTTAAGGAAGCCCTACCAAGAACATCAATGCTGCCTCTGGGTTATACCCACAGCACCTCTCTCCACTCCATTGCCAGCTAGAACTTGCCAGGTTCCAAAAGGGGTGTGGAATGGGCAAGAGCCTACACTTTTTGGTTGGTGGGTGAATGAAGACATAAAAAAATATAGCCTTTACTCCCAACTCAGGGACTCAGTACTAATTTTTCAATTGCATAATTAACATTACATCCTTTAAGGGCTTCTCATTATATTCTTTTTGTTTGTTTCAGTTTTTATTTAAATTCAAGTAAGTTGGGGCGCCTGGGTGGCTCAGTCGTTAAGCATCTGCCTTCGGCTCAGGTCATGATCCCAGAGTCCTGGGATCGAGCCCCGCATCGGGCTCCCTGATCCACGGGGAAGCCTGCTTCTCCCTCTCCCACTCCCCCTGCTTGTGTTCCCTCTCTGGCTGTGTCTCTCTCTGTCAAATAAATAAATAAAATCTTAAAATAAATAAATAAATAAATTCAAGTAAGTTGATATATAGTATAATATTAGTTTCAGGAGTAGAATTTAGTGATTCATCACTTACATATAACCTCCAGTGCTCATCACAAGTGCCCTCCTCAATACTCCTCACCCATTTAACCCATCCCCCTGCCCACTTCCCCTCCAACAACCCTCAGTTTTTTCTCTATAGTTAAGAGTCTGTTTTTTGGTTTGCCTCTCTCTTTTTCTCCCCTATGTTCCTCTGTTTTGTTTTTTAAATTCCACATATGAGTGAAATTATATGGTATTTTTCTTTCTCTGACTGACTTATTTCACTTAGCATAATATACTCTAGCTCCACCCACATTGTTGTAAATGGCAAGATTTCATTGTTTTTATGCGTGAGTAATATTCCAGTGTATATATATAACACATCTTCTTTATCCATTCATTACTTGATGAACATGTGGACTCTTTCCATAATTTGGCTACTAGTGATAATGGTGCTCTAAACATCGGGGAGCGTGTATTCCTTTGAATCGGTATTTTTGTATCCCTTGGATAAATACCTAGTAGTGCAATTGCTGGATCATAGGATAATTCCAATTTTAACTTTTTGAAGAAACTCCATACTGTTTTCCAGAGTGGCTGTACCAGTTTGCATTCCCATCAACAGTGTAAGAGGGTTCTCCTTTCACTGCAATTTCATCAACATCTGTTGTTCCCTGTGTTCAGTTTAGCCATCCTCACAGGTGTGAGATGATATCTCATTGTAATTTTGATTTGTATTTCTCTGATGATGAGTGATGTTGAGAATCTTTTCATGTGTCTGTTAACCATCTGTATGTCTTCTTTGGAAAAATGTCTATTCTTGTGTTCTGCCCATTTCTTAACTGGAGTATTTGTTTTTTGGGTGTTGAGTTTGATAAGTTCCTTATATATTTTGGATACTAACACTTTATCAGATAGGTTATTTGCAAATATCTTCTCACATTGTGAAGGTTGTCTTTTAGTTTTGTTTGTTTGCTTCACTGTGTGGAAGCTTTTTTATCTTGATGAAGTCCTAGGAGTTCATTTTTGCTTTTGTTTCCCTTGCCTCCAGAGACATGTCTAGAAAGTAGTTGCTATGACCAGTGTCAAAGAAGTTGTTGTCTGTGTTCTGCTCTAGGATTTTCATGGTTTCCCTATTTCACATTTAGGTCTTTCATCCATTTTGAATTTATTTTTGTGTATGGTGTAAGAAAGTGGTCCAGTTTCTTTCTTCTGCATGTGGCAGTCCAGTTATCCCAGCACCATTTATTGAAGAGACTGTCTTTTTTCCATGGGATATTCTTTCCTGCTTTGTTGAAGATTAGTTGACCATATGGTTGTGGGTCCATTTCTGGGTTCTCTATTCTGTTCAATTGACCTATGTGTCAGTTTTTGTGCCAGTACCATATTATCTTGATCATTACAGCTTTGTAATTGAGTTTGAAGTCTGGAATTATGATACCTCCAGCTTTGCTTTTCTTTTTGAAGATTGCTTTGGCTACTCAGGGTCCTTTGTGGTTTCATATAAATTTGAGGATTATTTGAATGAATGGAGCACTGGGTGTTATACGCAAACAATGAATCACGGAACACTACATCAAAAACTAATGATGTAATGTATGGTGATTAACATAACATAATAAAATAAAAAAAAGATTTTTGTCATCCAAAAAAAATAAATTTGAGGATTATTTGTGCTCATTATGAGAAATGCAGGTGGTATTTTGATAGGGATTGCATTAAATGTGTAGATTGCTTTGGGTAGCATAGACATTTTAACAATATTTGTTCTTCCAATCCATGAGCATGCAATGTGTTTCCATTTCTTTGTGTCACCTTCAATTTCTTTCATAAATGTTCTAGTTTTCGGAGTATATATCTTTTACCTCTTTAGTTAGGTTTATTCCTAGGTATCTTATGTTTTTTGGTGCAATTGTAAATGGGATCAATTCCTTGATTTCTGTTTCTTCTGTTTCATTACTAGTATATAGAAATGCAACAGATTTCTGTATATTTGATTCTGTATCCTACAACTTGACTGAATTCGTGAATCAGTTCTAGCAATTTTTTGGTGGAGTCTTTTGGGTTTTCTACATGGAGTATCATGTCATCTGCAAATAGTGAAAATTTGACTTCTTCCTTGCCTATTTGGATGTTGTTTATTTCTTATTGTTGCCTGATTGTTGAGGCTAGGACTTCCAGTACTATGTTAAATAACAGTGGTGAGAGTGGACATCCCTGTCTTGTTCCTGACCTTAGAGGAAAAGCTCTCAGTTTTTCCCCATTGAAGATGATATTAGCTGTGGGTCCTTCGTATATGACCTTTATGATGTTGAGATATGTTCCTTCTGTCCCTACTTTGTTGAGGTTTTTAATCAAGAATGGATGCTTTGTACTTTGGCAAATACTTTTTCTGCATCTATTAAGAGGACCATATGCTTCTTATCCTTTCTTTTATTAATGTCATGTATCACATTGATTGATTTATGAATATTAAACCATACTCACAGCCCAGGAATAAATTCCACTTGGTCGTGGTGAATGATTCTTTTAATGTACTGTTGGATTCGATTTGCTAGTATCTTGTTGAGAATTTTTGCACCCATATTCATCAGGGATATTGGCCTGTAATTCTTTTCTTTAGTGGAATCTTTGTCTGATTTTGGAATCAAGATAATGCTGGCCTCATAGAATGAATTGGAAGTTTTCTTCAATTTCTGGTTTTTGAAACAGTTTGAGAATAGGTATTAACGCTTCTTTAAATGCTTGGTAGAAGTCCCGTGGGCAGCCATCTGGCCCTGGGCTTTTGTTTGTTGGGAAATTTTTGATTACTGATTCAATTTCTTTGCTAGTTATCAGTCTGTTTAAGTTTTCTATTTCTTCCTATTTCAGTTTTGATAGTTTGAATGTTTCTAGAAATTTATGTATTTCTTCCAGATTGCCGAATTTGTTGGCATATATTTTTTCATAACATTCTTTTATAATTGTTTCTATTTCTGTGGTGTTGGTTGTGATTTCTCCTCTCTCATTGGTGATTTTATTTATTTGGGTCCTTTCTCTTTTCTTTTTGTTAAGTCTGGCTAGGGGTTTATCAATTTTATTAATCTTTCAAAGAACCAACTCCTGGTTTCATTGATCTGTTCTACTGGGTTCTTTTGTTTGTTTTTTCTATGTCATTTATTTCTGCTCTAATCTTTATTATTATTTCTCTTCTTGTGCTGCCCCTAGGCTTAATTTGTTGTTCATCACTTTCTATATTACACTATATATCAACTTACTTGAATTTATTTATTTATTTATTTATTTATTTATTTATTTATTTTCTATTTTGAATGTTGAATTGTGGAGATTTTGGATTCTATTATTTTTCCATCATGAATGTTGTTTCCTTTGTTTTAGCAGGTGATTTTTTTTTTAAGTGAGGGTTAGGCTTGAACTTCAAACTTCAAAGTCAGTTCAGATTGGATTTAAATGTGTCTGCGTGTAGGGATTACCCATGAGTTGTCAGTTTGCAATCTCTTGTCTAGAGTGAAGATGGTCTTTAGCTGAGATGGTTTTAGGCTCTCCCATACATGCCTAATTCTGAGGTCAGTCAGAAATGTGGGTGGACAGAGCTTGGGGATCTGCTATATGGTTCTTTTCCTTGTAGGATTCCTCCATCCTCTTCAGCACTCACATTTTCCTGGGTTCAGTTTTCATGTTTTATAGGCCAAAGAGAGATTGCTTGTTTTTTGTTTTTTTGTTTTTGTTTTGTTTTGTTTTGGTTTGGTTTGGTTTGATTTTTTCTGGATGAATTCCAGCCAGTTGTAGACTGCACTTAGCCTCAGGCTAAAAACCTCAGCTTAGGTATTTAGTTGTCACCCCTCCTCCAAGTGAACTTGTACTGCAAACCCAGCAGACACTTATCTTCACTCTCCAGTACATTCATGTTCTTTGTTGTATACCCAGGTTTTATAATTATTTTATGCAGTGGGGTGGAGGTGGAGAGTTGTTAGGTAGGATCTTAATTTATCATACCTGAAAGTGGAACTTTCTGTAGTTTTAAATTTTTAAATGTCAAATTTCAAATAAAAAAATAGAAAATAGTACAATGGATCCTCATATGCCCATCACCAGACTCTATTATTATCAAGATTTGCCTCACTTGTTTCATCTACCTCTTTTTTGCTTTTCTCATTTTTCCTAAATATTTAAAGCAAATCCCAGACATCTCATTATTTCACCTCTACATTCTTCTGTATGCATCTCTAAATACCGCAGATACTCTTATATAACCACAATGCCATTATTATATCTAAAAAATTTAACAATATTTTTTGGTATTATCTAATATTTAGTCCATAAATAAATGTTCCTGATCATTTAAAAATGCATGTTTGCATTAGAATAAAAATAAGATTCACAATTGCATTGGATTGATACTTGTGTGGTCTCTTTGAATCTAGAGCAGTATATTCTCATCACCTTCATTTTCCCTGCCATTGGCTTGTTGGAGTAACCACCTTAGTTGTTTGTATGGAATATTCCACATTGTAGATTTGTCTTTTTCCTTGAGGTGTCATTTTACTTGTTCCTCTATGCTTTATATTTCTATAAATGGAAGTTAACTCTAGAGATTTAATTAGGTTCAAGGTCAACTTCTTGGCAGAGTACTTTGCAGATGGTACTGTGTGCCTGATATCACAGTGTCTGGATAGCCTAACAATTTTCGTATTTCACTCTAAACCAGAAATCACATACTAGTAATGCATAACCAAATCTTGCACATTAACACATTTGAATATAATTATTAGTTGCTACTTCTTGTTTTGTTTGCATTGTTATTTTTCCTAAAGTAATTCAAAGGAAAACAAACATAAAAGCTGTAGTTGTATCTTAATCAAAAGTGGTAAAATGGAAGAACACAATTGCTTCCTGTTTCAGTATAATTTATTTTTACACTAGACATCTCCATTCATTTTTATTACCTGCCAGACCCCTGTAAACACATGAGTTTGTGACTGCTGCTATATATATTCTCCAACCCATCATAGCAAGTACACCAAAACTCTGATCACAAGTATTGAATCCACACTTAGTAGTCAACTAACATTTGCCTAAACCATATACAGTTAGTTTTGGTGTACTGAAAGCACTGTATCACTCACAGCTGAGCTCCAATTTGCAGTTTACATTGTCTGCTTTTTAAGAAATGAGAAAATTAGGGAAATTTTAAAAATATATTTAACCTTCCTATAATCCTGAAAAATAAAATTATCCAGGACCAAAAATAATCTTCATTATCCTTGAAGTTTTGAAACTGGTTAAATTCTTTAAAAATTTTTTCCATGCATTTCATCACAAAATTAAAAGAATTTAAGGTGGTTCATAAAGCTAAAGCACTGATGTCTTCCATATGAAATATCTTCACTTGGACTTTTTAAGGACAAACCATAAACAAAAGGCCATAAAGACATCATATGAAATGAGTTCTTGCAAACTCGGATTTGTTGAAGAAGACAATTATTTTAAACTCACAAAGGATATAAACAAATATGAAACTTTAGAACCCCGGGACATGCAAACCAGAATGTTGAAAACATAAGTTTCAAGTTGGACATCATGTTTCCAGTTCTTTCAGGAAAAATATATTTATCTAGTGTCTAAATTGGGACACAGGAAGTCAGAGCAGGGAATTACCAAAATAGTGTATTATAAGTGTTCTCCTTGAGATTGTTTTTGAATGCCTTTAAAAACTGGGTGTGTAAGTTAAAACTGCTTTTAGCACTTCCTCGACAGCTTACCTTAGATTTTGCTAAACTTGGCAGCATTATAAGGGTCATATTTTCACACAGATGCACTCTTCCTGAACAGAATGTATTTGACAGAAACAAGTTTTTCTTTCATGCCAGGCATTTATGTGTCTGCTTTCCATAACAAACAGCAAGACAAAGCTTACCATTCTGGACTCTCTCCCAATATTTCCAATTTAGCTATGAAAACAAGATTTTTTATTTCATGGTTTGGCGGAGTGCCCTTTAAAAGTTAACTCTTTAAGAGAACATAACGTTTTCCCTCAATAATCATCTTATGTCCTATGATTTGAATTTTGTTTGCATTTCTTCAGATGTCCCAAAGTCTATCCTTATATCACCTGAGTTGGAGACATTTTCATAAGTTATCCTTTTTTTCCCCTCTCACATAATTTAGCACTTTATTATAGCTCTTATTTGCATTATTTTCTGTTTCAGATACTAAGTCTAATCAAATTGAAGCCAGCATTTGTTTTGTTTTTAGGTCTTTGACAGAGTCTTGGAAGAGTCTCTAGCTGCCAGAGTTTTGTCTGAAATGGACTCATTTTCAAGAGTTCAGCTGTTTTCATACTCTATCCTTTCATAATGAATGGTGTCTATCCAAATAAAAGGGCAAATTATTATGGTAGGTTAGGACCTGGTAAAGTACGGAAAAAATCTTTCCAGGATATATCTAAAACCAAAATTGAAATACACCATAAGCCTAACTCCAGCAGTTCCAAGGATAACCATGCCATGCATCCAGCATTCTCAGTCTTTCAGAGAAGTCAAAGCATCCAATGCAAACTTTGATACTGAAAGAATGACTATTCAGTTTTTCATTCTGAAGCAGGTTATTAGAAGGAGACTGACAAGAAGACCCATTTTTAAAATTATTTTTTTCTATTTGTAAAATAAATTGGATGAATTAAAATTGAATATAATTTTGCCGTCATAACCATCATCATTACCTTTATGAACCTAAATGAATGATTTGGAATAGAATGTTAGTATACTTCACACGTCACCTTAATTCCTTTTTTTCTTAAGAAAATTACTTATTTATAAGTAATCTCTACACCCAACATGGGGCTTGAAGTCACAACCCCAAGATCAAGAGTCACATGCTGGGGTGCCTGGGTGGCTTAGCTGGTTAAGCATTTAATTTCGGCTCAGGTCATGATCTACAGGTCCTGGGATGGAGCCCGGCATCAGGCTCCCTGCTCAGCAGGGAGTCTGCTTGTTCCTCTCCCTCTTCCTCTGCCCCCCCTCCTGCTCTTGCTCTCTCTCAAACAAATAAATAAAATCTTCAATAAAAGAGAGTTATATGCTCTACTGACTGAGCCAGCAAGAAGCTCCTGTCAACTTAATTCTTTACTGTCATGCTTTCCTTTTTAAAATTTGTCTTCTTTAAGACCTAAATGTAAGATGCGAAACCATAAAAATCCTAGAAGAGAGCACAGGCTGTAATTTCTCTGACATTGGCTGTAGCAACATTTTTCTAGATATGTCTCCTGAGGCAAGGAAAGCAAAAGCAAAAATAAACAATTGGGACTACATCAAAATAAAACACCTCTGGGGTGCCTAGGTGGCTCAGTCAGTAGAGTGTCCAACTCTTGATTTCAGCTCAGGTCATGATCTCAGGGTGGTGAGATTGAGCACTGCGTTGGGCTCCACACTCAGCGTGGAGTCTGCTTGTCCCTCTTCCTCTGCTCCTCCCCCGATCCCTCTCTCTCTCTCAAATAAATAAATAAACAAAATCTAAAAAAATAATAATAAAATAAAAAAATAAAAATAAAAAGCTTCTGCACAGCAAAGGAAACAACAAAAAAACTAAAAGACAGCCTACAGAATGGGAGAAGATATTTGCAAAGGACATATCCAATAAAGAGTTACTATACAAAATATATAAAGAACTTATACATCTCAACACAAAAAAACCCCAAATAATCCAATTAAAAAATGGTCAGAGACATGAACAGACATTTCTCCAAAGAAGACAGAGATGGCCAACAGACATATGAAAAGATGCTCAACGTCACTCATCATCAGGGAAATGCAAACCAAAACCACAAAGAAATATCACTTCACACCTGTCAGAATTGCTAAAATCAATGACACAAGAAACAACAAATGTTGGCAAGGATGTGGAGAAAAAGGAACCCTCTTGCACTGTTGGTGGGAATGCAAACTGGTGCAGCCACTGTGAAAAACAGTATGGAGGTTCCTCAAAACATTAAAAGTAGAATTGCCATATGATCCAGCAATTGCTCTACTGGGTAGTTACCCAAAGAATACAAAAACACTAATTCAAAGGGATACATGTACTCCAATGTTTATAGCAGCATTATTTACAATAGCCAAGATATGGAAGTAACCTAAATGCCTATCAATAGATGGATGGATAAAGAAGATGTGATATAGATAGGTAGATAGATAGATAAAATAGAATATTACTCAGCCATAAAAAGGATGAGATAGTGCCATATGTGACAACATAGATGGGCCTCGAGGGCATTATGCTAAGTGAAATCAGTGAGACAGAGAAAGACAAATACAAAATTATTTCACTCCTATGTGGAATTTAAGAAAAAAAATGAACAAAGAAAAAATAAAAAAAAAACAGACTCTTAACTCTACAGAAAAAACAGATGGTTATGGGGGTGGGGGGGTGAAATGGGTGAGGGGGATTAAAGAGTACATTTATCTTGATGAGCACTGAGTAATGCAGAGCATTGTTGAATCACTATATTGTACACCTGAAACTAATGTAATGCTGTATGTTGGCTATAATGGAATTTAAAAAATAAATGAAATGAAAGTTGTGTTCTTTCACCTCTGAACTATTCAAAGATGCTGTTATTCTTTTCAGCTCCTAGGCCTACATTATTCATTCCTTGGATACAATAAAAAGCTAGAACAACTATTTTGTGCTGAAATATATTTTGCCATTTTTGCTTGGAGAAAAAATACCAACCTTCTTATAGACAGAAAACTGACATATAGAGATACTAGTTGATTCTTTAGTACATAGGAGTGCTACTTGTACACAAAATAAGATATTAAAAATGTTAATGCATATATTATTCAGTATGACTTCAGATCTCATCACTAAGACTATTTTGAATAGTGGCCGAATTAGATACAAATCAGATGCTGAAATCAAGAGGAGGATAAATGAACTATTACACAGAGATTGGCAAAAGAACCATAAAAAATAATTTTATATCACTGGAACATTAGTTGAAATTTATTTTTAGTCTCTTTTTCTCAGGGTTCAATATAGTAATTATAAAGCAAGGGTTACACTTCACAAACTGGGCCTTCTCAGCATCTACATATGTGTGTGGAGCTTTCAATTTTTAGTTTGAATAAGAAAACTGAGCTTTGCAGCACATGTGTAAAATCTCTGAATTTTCTAGGCCATTCCAGCCTGAGGATAAAAGTCATATCATCAGAAGAGCAATAAAACTAAATTTTTCTGATATTTCCCCTGTAACTATTACAGGACTTCCCTATGTAGTTCAAGGAGTTCGAGAAGAATGAGTAGGGGTGGTATATCTTAAATAGGAATGTTCTTCCTCTCTATTTTTATCTAGCTAACTCCTATTCATGCATCAGTGCCTAATTCAAGAAACACCTCCTTTGGAAAGCTTTTCCTGACCCATTCTGATTAGATGGCCTGCCTCTATACATCCATAAAACCTTATGCCTAACATTGTCCAAATTTTCATAGTGCTGATTATGGAATTATAATCATTGATTTGCATATTTACTGCCCTATGCCCTTTTCATCATCTCATTTTTCTCATCTCATCATCTCCTTCCTCCTCTCCTATTTTCCCACTTCCAAATGACCACACATACACAAGACTATTAGTTCCTCACCAGTAGAGACTATATTTTGTTGGGCTTTGAATTTCCAGCACTTAGAATAATGTCTGGTATATAGTAATGACCAACTAATATTTATTGAATGAATATAATATGAATGAATGAATGCTTAGGAACTGGTCATATCAGCTATCACCATTTTCTTCTTTTCCTCTGTCTTGCTAGCATGACGTATCCTGTTGCTGCCAATGCCCAGTGAATTAGTAATGTCTATAACAAAATACCACAGACTAGGTGGCTTAAACAACAGAAGATTATTTTCTCATAATTCTGGGGGCTTTGAAGTCTGACATCAAGGCATCAGTGAGGTTGGCTCCTTCTGAGGGCTGTGAAGGAAAGATTTATTCATGGCTTTTCTCCTTGGCTTGTAGGTCTTCTCCCTGTGTCTTTACATGTCTTCCCTTTACCTGTGTCTGTGTCCAAATTTCTTCTTCTTATAAGGATACCAGTCATATTGAATTAGGATCCACCCAAATGACCTCATTTTAAGTTAATTCTTTAAAGACACTTTCTCCAAATACAATCAGATTCTGATGTGAATTTGGCCCTAACACTCACTGATTTTGCTGTTACTAGTAATAATTGTGTTATTAAACAACCATTTTCTGAGCATGTATTTAGTGTCAGAAACTGTGCTAAGTGCTTTATATGCACATCTGTGACACATAAGGTTATCTCAATGCCTACCACAGGCACCCATACCCACTAAAGCTCACCAGAAGCACCAATATTTTGCCCATCCTGTGGTTTGGCAGTTAACCCCACTGGAGAAAGTACCCTCTACTTCCATTGGTGTGAGATCCTACTAAGTAGGGTACAGAGAAGCGCTGTTCAGCACTCTTAAGGATTTACAGAAGCAGCTCTTTTATTCTTTTATTGCACTCTCCATATATGAAAACTTGGCCGTGGGTCCACAAGGAATTGAGCCAGGGGACCATGCTGAGACAATCTTGGGGCTATGTTTAGAATTGTACCTCCCCATCCATTCCTTTGTACTGTCTTTTTTTTTTTTTTTTTTGTAATTTCTTTTATTTGACAGAGAGAGAGAGACAGCGAGAGAGGGAACACAAGCAGGGGGAGTGGGAGAGGGAGAAGCAGGCTTCCTGTCGAGCAGGGAGCCCGACGCGGGGCTCGATCCCAGGACCCTGGGATCATGACCTGAGCCGAAGGCAGACGCTTAACGACTGAGCCACCCAGGCGCCCCTCCTTTGTACTGTCTTTGTGTGCTTTGATTCTTTCTTCTTTTGGTTTGAACTTTTCCCCAAGACTTACATGTAATAGATCCATAGCCAACTCACTTCCATCATATCTCCAGACATGCCTAATTTCTAGAAAACACATAACCTAAATTCTCAATGGAGACCCCAACTAAATCTAGCTGTAAATTTAGTCTTTGCTATGATTTTCTAAAAAAAACTTTAATGATGCAATTGTTTTTCCATTTTAAATATATTGCAAGAGGTGGTGGAGTAACTTTCTTAAATCTTTAAGCATTAGTTTAGTATGAGGACTGAGGAAATTTTTGACTGAGCTGAAAATTAAGGGAACTTGGGTATTTGGGAGGAAAAGGAGACTGTAGTGTAAAGAGGAGTAAACTTGTGAGTTCATGTAATTTACCTTTTTTGACCTAGGTTATATAAATGCCTATATTATAGCATTTAGGAGCATAACTAATTCCTATTTATCTTTCTCATGGGAAAAGGGGGTTTATACAGAGATAGGAGAAAAAGAAAGGAGTTGATGCATGAATGACAAAAAATCTATCTCGTGATGTCTTTTAGAGGTGTTGAGAATAGCTACAACTGTGGCTGCTCCAAGGCTAAGCGAGGCCCTGTAGGTGAATATGTTCTACCTCAGCCTTTCATGGGCTGACGACATTATCTTGCATTCAGGGCCATGCAAGGGTTGACTTATTCAATCCTTCACCATGTGAGTAGAGAGAATTGTACAGAGATTTTATCCATCTATCTAGATCCCTAATCTTTTAAAGATGATTTTGGAAATCCAATTACTCTAGAGTTTTAAAGATTTTATTATTTATTTATTTATTTATTCGAGAGAGAGAGAGAGAGAGAGAGAGAGTGAGCACGAGCAGGGGGAGGAGCAGAGGAAGAGGGAGAGGGACAAGCAGACTCCCCGCTGAGCAAGGTGCCTGACGTGGGGCTCCATCCCAGGACCTGGGATCATGACCTGAGCCAAAGGCAGACGCTTAACCGACTGAGCCACCCAGGTGCCCAAAAATTACTCTAGAGTTTTAAAAAATGAATCCCAAGTATACTCTACAAGCTTTATTTTAAAAATCTGAGATCAGTAGGGGAAGAAGAGAGTTCAAAATTGTTTCTCAGTCTACAAGTGCTCCTCCACATGATTCAATTAGCACCTTTGTATTTATCACAGTTTTAAATTTAATTGACAACATATTTTATTATGCTTTAATATTATGACAACATTGCGGTACATTAATGGTATCAAAATTTTTCAAGCCAGATTACCAAAATAGTGGTGATTTTTATTGCTAGGATGTGATGGAGGGATTGTTTCCTCCAATCTTCAATTCTTTCCCTCTATATTAGTTTACCAAAGCCTCTTATAATTGCTGTTCTTGTAATGTCAGGAAGAATTTCACATCTCTTTGCAGATTAAACTTATTGAGTTAGTGTTTCATATGCCCAACCTATAAATTTTTTTCTTATCCTTGGGGAATGCCTATTCACATTAGTGGGAGCTGAGTAAACATATCAAGCAGGTAGGAGCCCTCCCTTCACTTGAGAACCAGGTAACAAGGGTACAGTTATCAGTGTTAGTAATATTACATCTCCAGTAGAATGTAAAGGATCACTTTTAATTACAGGGAGATAACTAAACTTAATAGGGTATTACATAGCTGAACTATTTATAAAATTACAAATTCCTTCACAGAAGTTTTTGGAAAACTGACCTTTACATGTTAGCATTATCATAAAAATATATTTTTTAAATGTATACAATTAAAATTTTTGCCAATAATGTTAAAAACTTGAAGTCACTGTGGAGAGCAAAATGGCCCTTAGTATATATTCCTTATGAGAAGGCAACACAGCACTTTTTCCCCTGGAATTCTAATTTGCAGATCCAATATCTCTCTCCAATCAAATGCAATTTAGTATAACTTGTACCAGTATGTAACATGCCAGTTAGGTGCTCCAAATAAGGCCAAGATTCATCTCAGTGACCCATAAGTAGGGCTGAAGGACTGACAGGATTTCTTTACAGCTTTAGGCTTGACGCTGTTGGCACTTCTCATAGACTGAAAATGTTTCATTAGGTCTTATGTTCCTAACAGTATTATATGATATCTATAGGTAAATCTTCATGTTTCCCAGGCAACAAAGAAAGGGAGGGGCATTATTAAAGAGAAAACATCATTAAATTTTCTGTTTTAAATTGATACCATTTTTTGGGGGGCGCCTGGGTGGCTCAGTCGGTAAGCATCTGCCTTTGGCTCAGGTCATGATCCCGGGATCCTGGGATTGAGCCCCGCATCAGGTTCCCTGCTCTGCAGAAAGCCTGCTTCTCCCTCTCCACTCTCCCTGCTTGTGTTCTCTCTCTCTCTGTCTCTCTCTCTGTCAAATAAATAAATAAAATCTTAAAAAAAAAAAAAATTGATACCATTTTTTTTATATAATACCTATTTCACAGTCTTAATTATTTTTCCTGAACAATAAGCCAGACCAAATATATATAGCAGGTATAAAACACGATTTGGACGTTACACCTGTCGGTGCTTTTCCACATCATTATTGGAAACATCACACTCCTGGCTATAGAACAAATGACTAAAACTCAAGAAGGGTTACACTATGAGAGTATACTTAAAGGTTCTGATGGGGGTGGAAGTGACATGTAAAACCACATGTAAATAAAATAATCCTGTAATATTCTAATAGATGCTCCTTTGAGAAAACTTATGTTTAAAAGCTTTGTATAGAGATCTGTTTTTCCATGTATTGTCTGCCTGAATGGCTTTTCATGCTCCCACAAGGAAACAATAGATGGTCCTTTCTCTTAAGCATGCTTTATACACTTGCTTCTGTTGTACTGAAAGTGCACTGAGGAACAGTTACAACTGATGAGTTAAACTTAAAGGTCTGCCAACGAGTGAGGTCCTACTTTGACCATGTGATGAATACACATGAGGCAATTGAAAGAATCATCAATCTTGAAATAAGGGTGTTGTGCCTGCTTTTTTTCACCCCAACCTGATTTTTCTTAGGTTGAAAATAGGGACATTTAAAGCTGCAAATCCTTGTTTTTGTAGTGAACTGAATTTCTGCATCATTGACCTTGACATATTTATTTTTAGTATTTCTTATGTTATTTAATAAGGTATGATAAATCCATTAAGTAGTCTAAAACATGTTTTCATTTATCAACTTTCTGTAATGAAAAGAACTAAAATTTAAAAATCCTGAAATGTTTAAAGGCAAATATCAAAAATAAACATTAGTAAGCTTTCTTATTAAGGTTTAAAGAAAATTACCAATCCACATTTGACTTGGAATTCAACAAATTCATTCTTCTTAGCAAGTGTAGAGAAAATAGTAATAGTAATAGAAATGTAGTCAAATTTCTAATTGGAAGTGTAAAATTGATGACAATTATCAGTTCCCCTTATCTTCTCTATTTTTATCCAAATGGTTTTTTAAGGAATGTAGATGACTTTGGTTGACAAGGGCACTGAACACTGACCAACAATCCAATGTATTTTTTTTTATTATGTTAGATTACAAACTCAGCAATTTCTATTTTTATGGGTTTTCTGGTAAAATAGAAATTGCTGAGTTTGTAATCTATGTTCTCATCCAAGTCATTCCTACCCATTCCTACCCAAGCTAGTGCTCTGTGTTTCAATATAGAGCCATTACTTGTGGTTGATACTGATCCACTAATTAGTATTCACCCAATTTTCCAGCTAATATTTCTTTATTTTACTATAAAAATGTAACTAAATATAAAAATGTGAATATTTTCTAATTCATTTGGTTTATGAAAGTTCAGAGAAGCTATGCCTTTAGGATTCCTTTCCCCACTGCTTGGTAGTTTCTTGTGTATCCATCCAGAGCTATACTGTGCAAATAAAGTGTATATGTATATGTAAGTTTGTATTCCTTCTTTTTATACAAATAATAGCATACTGCATAAATGATAGCATACTCTGAAACTGTTTTGCATATTGCTTTTTGCACATAATATATCTTGGACATTATTCCAATAAATGGCTACACTGTATTATAACTGTAGTCAGTTCCCTTTGATAGACATTTAGGTTGTCACCAATCTTTTGCTACTGCAAATAATCTTCAGTAACTATCCTTGAACATAGTTCTTGGTACACACTACATACTACATTACAATAATACCTATTGAAAAAAAATCCTAAAAGTAGAATTGTTGAGTGAAAGAGTAGGTTAGGGGTGCCTGGGTGGCTCAGTTGGTTAAGTGGCTGACTCTTGGTTTCGGTTCAGGTCATGATCTCATGGGTTATAAGATCAAGCCCCACATCTGGTTCCTCACTCAGCTGGGAGTCTGCTTGAAGATTCTCTCCCTCTGTCCATCTTCCCACTCATGCTCCCTCTCTCTCTCTCTCTCAAACAAATAAATACATCTTTTTTTAAAAAAAGAGTACTTTAAATTCTAATAGATTTTGTCAAAATGCTTTCCAACCAAAATTTTATTTTATTTTATTTTATTTTTTTTTAAAGATTTTATTTATTTATTTGAGAGAGAGAGAATGAGAGACAGAGAGCATGAGAGCGGCTAGGGTCAGAGGGAGAAGCAGACCCCCTGCCGAGCAGGGAGCCCGATGCGGGACTCGATCCAGGGACTCCAGGATCATGACCTGAGCCGAAGGCAGTCGCTTAACCAACTGAGCCACCCAGGCGCCCTCCAACCAAAATTTTATGAGAGTGCTTGAGTCCATGTATTTTTAGCTCTTCTATTTTTGTGTGTCTCTACTTGTTAAAAGTTTTTTCTTATATTGAGCTGCAATCTGTTTTTCTATAATTTCCTCCATCAGTTCTAGTACTGACTTCTGGATTCATACATAACATAGGCAGTCTCTCTCCCATATAACTATCCTTTAAAAAGTTAAAGAGCATTTTCATGTTCTGCCCAAGTCTTTTTTTCTCCAGATTTCACACTCTGCATTACACATTTGCCTGTGGGGCTGTCATATTCATCCTTTGCCCTTTTTTTGTTCTGCTCTGAATCACAAGGGGGCTACCTTGTGAAGTTGTTTTCCCCAGACTCATATGTTGTCTGACTTCTGACTGTTCACCATTATGAGACAGGAGTTTGGAAGGAGGAAGGATCTTGTAATCTTGGTATCCATTTCAAGAAATTAGAGAAAGAACAGCAAATTAAACTCAATGGAAGTATGTGAAAAATAATAAAAGCAGAATTTAATTAAGTAGAAAGACATATAGTAAATTCAAAAAGTCAGTTACTTCTTTGCAAAGACTAGTAAAATCAATAAACTTTTTGCAAAAGTGCCCAAGACAAAGGGGCATCTGCTTGCTCATTTGGTAGAACATATGACTCTTGATCTTGGGGTTGTGAATTCAAGACCCACATTGGGGGTATAGTTTACTAAAAAAAAAAAAAAAAAAACTGCTCAGAACCAAAAACAAGTAGGTAAGACACAGATCACCAGTATCAAAGGTTAGAAAAGGAACACCGCTAAGGAATTTACAGATATTAAAAAGATAAGAGGTTATTTTAACCTTATGACAATAAATTTCAATTTTAGATAAAATAAAAAATTTCCTTGAAAAACACAATTTACCAAAATCGACACAAGAAATAACACATTTGAATAGTATTATATCTATTAAAGAAATTGAATTTGTGGGGTGCCTGGGTGGCTCAGTTGGTTAAGCGTCTGCCTTCGGCTCAGATCATGATCCCAGGGTCCTGGGATCAACCCCCGCATCAGGCTCTCTGCTCAGCGGGAAGCCTGCTTCTCCCTCTCCCACTCCCCCTGCTTGTGTTCCCTCTCTCTCTGTCAAATAAATAAATAAAATCTTAAAAAAAAGGAAATTGAATTTGCAATTAAAAACCTATCCACAAAGAAATCTCCAGCCCCAAATGACAGTAAATTTTCAATACATGTAAGGAAGAAATAGCACTAATGTCACACAAACTCTTCCAGAGAATAGAAAATGAGGGAATGTTTCTTAATTCACTCTATGAGATCAGAATAGCATTAACAAAACCTGACAAGGACATTATAAGAAAGAAAAATTATAGGCCAATTTCTCTGATACACAGAAATGGAAAATTATTTTATTTATTTATTTATTTATTTATTTATTTATTTATTTATTTATTATGTTCAGTTAGCCAACATACACTACATCAAAAACTAATGATGTATTATATGTTGGCTAAATGAAAAATTCTTTTAAAGTATTATAAAATTGAATCCAGTGATATATAAAATTGGTAATCATCATGGCCAATTTGGGTTTATTTCAAGAATTCAGAGGTGAAATGATATTCAAAAAATTACTCAATATATCAAAGTTTTGATAGCTCTAGTTTTAAGAGTACTATCTTTTCCTATGGTGCATTTAATATTTTTTTCAAAGTACTTTAACATGAGCTTATTGAATATTGAATCCATGTTAATGATAAAAATTAACTTTTTGTAAAGAAACATCATTTAAGGGATGCCTGGGTTGCTCAGTCGACTGCCTTCAGCTCAGGTCATGATCCCAGGGTCCTGGGATTGAGTCCCACATCGGGCTCCTTGCTCAGTGAGGAGCCTGCTTCTCCCTCTGCCTGCCGCTCCCCCTGCTTGTACTCTCTCCCTCTCTCTCTGACAAATAAATAAATAAAATCTTAAAAAAAGAAAAACCATTCAATTTATTACTATAAATTAATTGAATTGATAAAAATTAATTAGGGAGAAATGAGAAAAGAAAGAGAAATTAAAAGAAACCTGTGATAATCTCAATAGATGGATTAGAGTTAAAATTCTACATCTATTTGTAATAAAGAACCCACAAACTTTTAGCAAGCCAGGAATAGAATAGCACTTCCTTAATCTGATAAATAGTATAAAACCTTACAGGAATGATCATGCTTGGTGGTAAAATATTGAAAGATTTCCTCCTGAGAGTGGCAATAAGACAAGAATACCTGCTCTCATCTCTTAACATTCAACATTGTACTGGACATCCTAATCTGTGCAATAAAGCAAGAAAAATAAGTAAAAGGTAAAAGAGTTAGAAATGAAAAAAAAAAAAAAAGGGCATTATTATTTGTACATGACACTCTTCCGTATGGAGAAAATCCCAGAATACCTGCACATACATGTTAGAAGTAGTAAGTGAATTTAATAAGTTCTCTGGATACAAGGTCAATATACAAAACTCAGTGTTATAATATGGGGAAAATGGTATCTTTTATAATAGCATCGAATGCCTAAGAAGAAATCTAACAAAGGATTGTTACACAGAAAGCTATAAAATATTATTGAAAAAAATTAAGGAAGACCAAAATTAATGGTGGGATATGCATGTTCATGAATTGAAAGACTCAAAATTGTAAAGGTGCCAATTCATTGCAAATTGATATATGTGACCTTCATGAAAACCCCAGCAAGTTTTATGTAGAAACTGACAAATTGATTCTCAAAATTATATTGGAAGTGCAAAAGCTAAACAATAGCCAAGAATAGACAAGAAAAGCAACCTGAAAGAGGATTAATACAACAAAACTGCCAAATATTAAGACCTACCATTAGTATATATATATTGACTAGGGTAGTATGGTATTGGTGCATGTATAGACAAATAGAGTATGGAATGGAATAGAGAATCTAGAAACAGACCCATACATATCTGCTCACATGATTTATGACAATGTTGAAGTGCAATGGGTAAAGAATGTTAAATAAATAGATCATTTTGATAGCCACATAAAAAAGACCCTTTTTTCACACCATAAGAAAAAATCAATTCTCAGAGGATTGAAAATAAAAATATGTGTGAAAGGTAAAACAATAAAACTTGTAGAATATAACATAGGAAAATATTTTCGTGACTTCCTGGAGTAGGCACAGATTTCTTAAAAAGAACACAAAAGGCACAAACCATAAAGGAAAAGATTAATAAATTAGACTTCATCAAAATTAAAATGTCTATTTTTCAAGAACTCTAAATACTGACATTTTAGGGATCTGCTTGTCTTACTGCTCAATCAGCTAACCTTGAAGCTTATGCATCTACAAACTCTACGCATGGACATAAAGAACAGAGAAGAGGTGTTAACAAGCTTTTGGAGGAAGCTGAAATGACTGCTCAGAAATAGTCCTGTGAAAAGTGAGCCTGTGTACGTCATTTTCTGCCATAGGCTAAGTCGTTTACCACACCTCTATCTACTTTACATCTTCCTTTATCTCTCTGAGGATAGTAATTATAATTTTTGTAGTTTTCTTCTGTTCCTAGCCTTGTCTTTATTTTTCTTCTATTTCCCTTCTGTGTTTTTGTCCCTGTCACAATTAAGGTTTAAAATTTTTTTTTCACTATTATGTTAACGGGATTTGGGGAGGGAAGAATGGATAAACTGTCTTTGTGCATTCCACCATGTTCAACCTACAGTCTCCAGGTGATTTTCAGGTATACCTTGAGAACACTAGGCTATATCCAATAATGTAATATTAACCAACCAGAGAGGGCTGATTCTCTTTTTGTCATATTTTAAATTTCCAAGATCTAAGTCTTGTGTGCTGATAACTATTTTTATAGTTATTTTGTTCTTGTTTCATAGCTGCAACATCTCTCACCTGTCTGAGCATATTACTTACATATTTTAAGTTTTATTTTGTTCCTAGCCTTGGCTTTCATTTTTTTCTTTTTAAAGATTTTATTTATTTGACAGAGAGAGAGACAGCGAGAGAGGAAACACAAGCAGGGGGAGTGGGAGAGGGAGAAGCAGGCTTCCCACGGAGCAGGGAGCCCAACGAGGGACTCAATCCCAGAACCCTGGGACCATGACCTGAGCCGAAGGCAGACACTTAACCAACTGAGCCATCCAGGCGCCCCACTCTCATTTTTTTTTTCTTTCTCCAAGTTTTCATTGTTTATTTTGGCCTCTATTTTTTACAGTAAGGGTATTCCTTAAATATCTAGTAATACTTGGCTTACCATTCATGTTAAAAATGAGACACGGTGAAGCTGATTGTTAGCTATAAGGATATTTTCAGACATGACAGGACTCAAAAAGTACCTTCTGTGTAGCACTCAAAAAGCAACTAGAGGATATGGCCTACCAAAAGAAAGGAGTAAATAGGTGAAGATTAAAGGAACAGGGGATCCAACACAGGATAATGGCAAAGGGAATTCCTGGAATGATAGACATGCAACACTGTAGAGAAACTAACCCAAAGCAGAGCATAAAGGTAAAGGGCTCCAAGAGGGAAGACTTCTGGGAAAATAGGAATTGAGGAATTATCTGATGTGTTTGCTTATGTGGAAAATAGTATTGAGGCAATTTTGGAATGTTTGGGTAGAATTAGCAATCATTACATAAAATCCAAGCATATATGAGACAATTACTAATATTTGCAAAACAAGAAACTGTTAGAGAAAGGAGTGTAATCACAGTATACTAACTGGCTCAACTACAAATAAGATATATATGATCATGCCAATGTAAACACTGAATATTGTTTTTCCCCAAATTGTGATGTAACTATACAGAGAGTGTGGGGGAGGAGGAAGTATATAGGTGGAAGTGTAAGAGACCTGAATCTTTATCTACAATAAGAAGAAGTCAAAGATAATATTTAAAAGTGATTAATCAAGAAATCGCAATATAGCATATTACTTAGAAATGTGGAGGTAGGGGCGCCTGGGTGGCTCAGTCATTAAGCATCTGCCTTCCACTCAGGTCATGATCCCAGGGAGCCCGCTGGGCTCCCTGCTCCGCAGGAAGCCTGCTTCTCCCTCTCCCACTCTCCCTGCTTGTGTTCCCACTCTCCCTGCTTGTGTTCCCTCTCTCGCTGTCTCTCTCTTCTGTCAAATAAATAAATAAAATCTTAAAAAAAAAATAAAGTCAAGTAATGCTAAAAGACATGCAGTAAATAATAGTTTCCTTAGCCAATCCTTTCTCAAACCCTCAAAATTCCTCCTCAAAGGTAACAACTTTCAAATGTTTTGGTTATCTCTACTGGCATTTACCTCCACATTTTTTTTTTTTTCCAGGAGAGGGAGAAGCAGGCTTCCCGCTGAGCAGAGAGCCCGATGCGGGGCTCGATCCCAGGACCCTGGGATCATGACCTGAGCCGAAAGCAGATGCTTAACAACTGACCCAGGCACACCGCATTACTTGACTTTAAAAACAATATTCACTTTCTGCTTTGAAAAAATTAAACAAATTTACCTGGGGATTAAATTAAATTAATTAAAATGGGCCCATTCCTGGAAATTTGGGTCCTGGGTCCATTCCTGGAAATTTGGGTCCTGGGTCCATTCCTGGAAATTTGGAATCTGCATTTTAAATAAACATCCCAAATCTGAGAAACATATTGGTGTAGCCCTTTTTTGTTTTTTGTTCTTACTCCAAAAAGAACTTTTTAAAAGACACTTCTGGTGGTTTTAAGTTTTTCTTCTAATTTATAATTCTCATCCCTTCCTTGGCTTCAGCCTTCCAGATAATGTTTAAATAGGCGTATATGTGCCATCTAAAAATATTTGTCGAGTATATTTATTTTTCCATTTTTTGTGTGCCTCCTTTTATAATTGGAGCTCATCTGAAAGCTCCCTATAAGGTCACATCATTTTAGATTCACTCTTCTTTTACGTGAGGATTGTTTTTAGTTATATAATGAAATATTCATTTTTGAGACTTCCTATCCTCTTAATACAGTTTCTCTATTAGGATCTCAGTCAAGTGGATTCTGAATAACATTTTCTCTGAGCTTAATTGCCTCAGATTACTTAGACAATCAGAGTTCCCTGATTTTAAATTTATTGTCTTTGTCTTAAGTTTAAGCATTAACTCTCAGTCTACTTCTTGCCTTATGGTGCCCTAAGATACAATAATACAGGGTTTCACTAGGTTTTCAGAACACTAAAACAAAATCTCCTACTCCAGAGTTAACACATGGGAGGTTTCCTTCTGATGTATTACTGTAGCCTAACCCCTGACCTACATGGCAGCTTTTAAATAAGAAATGCTGAATAGATTCGAAACATGCATTTTAAATTGAAAGCAAAATATCTAGTTCAGAACTGAAGAAACTAACATAAATATTTGGACAAATGAGTATTTCATTTTCCTTTAAATTGCTACTCTGACATTATCAGTGATGATTTTTGGACACCTGAAAAGAAATGATTTGTATCTATATACGTAAAGTAAAATGTTTCTTCTAATGATTCCTCTTGTTATATTAATATCTTACTTAGGAGATTTCACTCTTTAAAAAAAACTAAGGTTCTCATAATACAGATGAGGCAATGGTCTCTTAAAAAATCAAGCTGAGAAAAGGTACTTCTGATGTTTGAGGTATCTGTGCTTATTCAGTTTAATCATTTTAATGCCCTATTTATTTTCACATTAAACATAAAAGATTTTGGATTTTCCTAATGTTGAAACCATTACATAATTCCTATCACATTCTTTATTTGCATACATTAAAGCTGTGTTGTATAATATCCAGGGTACACCATGGGCACTCACTATTTTTCAATTTAGATTCCACTTAGGAGGTAAAATCACAAATATGAGAACAGAGAAAGATGACCAGGAACAAAGACTATTTTATATTGCTTTGAATATTTTATATGGTACAAATAGATTGCCTCTTAAATATGGAAAATAAATTTTTATAATTCTCAAATAGCAACGTAATTGAACCATATTGTATGTATTTAATTTGAAATCATTTAAAACAATCTAACCATAGACTAAATACTCTGGTCAATTAGTAGATGTCTATTTCTAAGGCATCAGCTGATTTTACATTTCTAATATTATGACTCAGTAATTTCATTATGATACTTCTTAAATTCAATTCTGATATTAAATTATGAAAGAGCTAAACCTCCGAAATCTACTGTTTACTTTTGTTTCCTTTTCTAGCCCAGATGGAGAAACTATTACATTACACACATTTTAATGTGACCTCTATAACTTTTTATAAGACATAGATTAATGAGCCTTGGTTCCAGTGACTCTGGGAAATAAAAAGTGGTTGCTAACCTAGAGACCCAGAACCTACCCATTCATATTTAAGGGTTTTCCATACAGGCAGAGACAAAAGAACTGGCCTAAGCACCCCAAGCAGTTCTTCAACTGGATGAAGTGATTAAATTCCCCTTTGGAGTGGTCAGTATCCATGGTAGATATTTTTATCTTGTTCCTTAGGGAAAAGTGAACTAACTGAAGATATTATATATAATTCTTTATATTTTTAATTGTCAGGACAGATGATTTTTAAGTAAGCACTATTTGACATTATAAACTAGTTCTTTATAAAATTTGGACATTTACATGGAAGTTACCATTTGTAGTCAATAGGGCTGCATTTGATTCTTAAAAAGACTGAACTGAAATTCTGCAGTATCTCTGTGTTTCCTAGTTTAAACAAGAGGTCACTTTCCAGATTGAGGTTATTATGCGTGTGGCTCTGAAAACTGATAGTAGGGCACTGTTTTAAAAAAGCTTTGTAACTCCTACACAGCTAGATTTTACAGATATTTTTAGCATAAGTTATTTAATACCCTATTTCTGAAAGAATTCTAAAGTATTTTGACCAAATGTTAACACTTTTTTCCTTCAAGGCAATATTTATGTAGTCCTGAATGCAAGGAAATCATTTGTGACAACATCTCAGGAACCTGCACACACAAACTTCTCAAGATAAGAGCTGCAGATGAAAGCACCATTCTTTAGAAATAAAAAATTATTATTACTGAAAACAATTAGTCAATAAAAAGAAATATTATTTCAGCATAGAATTTCAATAAGCTTAAGATACAAAGGAATACATAATCTGTATAGTTTACATTTCGTCACAAAGTAAAATATTAACATGTTAGAAACCTGGAAGAAATCCAATTTATTTGAAAACAAAAGTAATTACCTTCATTTACAGTCAAACAATACTGTGGCAGTTATATTATAGACTAAAGAGTTCTTTCAGAGTCTATATATTCATGTTCTTCTTTATTTCCACTTTATTTTACTTTTTTAAATGTTTGGCAATTTAGTTTTGAAAAATAAAAGGATTAAATACCCCTACTTGTCACTAGATGGCGGTAACTCCAGGATGGGTTTCTTTTCAGTAAGCAGTAAAATGGAAATTTTTGTTCGCTTTCACCAGAGATAAAGATACATAGTAACCCATGATCAAATTTTTAATGGTAGCGGTAGAATGTGTTTGTTGGGGAAGGGAGGATGGAGGAGTGTGTGTGTGCGTGTGTGTGTGTGTGTGTGTGTGTGTGTGTATGTTTTTATTTGTATCAAAGATATAGTCCATGGTTTACAAGAGAATTGAAACTATTTTAGATCCCCTTTTTTTGCATATGTATGAAATTAAAACTAAATAACGAATTAGAAAAATATAAAAATATTATATGATAAAACAGAGGGCATTTTTACTTTCATACATCACCCTTGTATACAGATATTTAGATTTTGTATTCCAAACAGAATGATTTACAAGTCATTATTAATGATGATAGTAGCACATGTTGATTTTTATTTAAAAGCAGGTCCCATCTTCCACTTGATATTTTCTTTCTTTTCAGACATTTTGGGCTCAAAATGCATGTATCCATCTGTCTCTATATTTTAAGTAGGGAGTTTAGATAAGATATTTGTAAATGCATGTATTATTGAGTTCGAAATGAATTTTTGAGACTCCTCATGATGAATGGTATCAATTGGAATGTATGCTTTGTATGAAGAGTCTTCCCAGGACAATGGAGACAAGTGTGATCTGCCATAATAAAGGCCTCATATTGAGAGATTTTAGTCAGTAGCATGATGAACAACAGTTCGTGCTCAGAGCAAAACTTTTCAGAAGGCAGTATGCAAGCAGGATACAAACATCGGTTTACATTAAAGGACATTTGGTTCTTTCATCAACCATCAGTTATTGGTGAAAATTTTCCTTCTTGAGCACTCAAATTTCCTACTCCAGCCATAAAATTACATTGAGACCTGACATCCTGACAGGTGGAAACAGTTGCATAGAATGTGGAATGTGACATGTTGAAAGAAAAGAGAAGCAATAGGATTCCTCACTGGAGAGAATCAAAGGCTGATTAGCTCCCACAGAGCAAGGTGAAACCTCTTGAAGGTTCTGAAAGAAGAGAAAGAATTTTGGACAAGAGGAGCTTTGTATCCTTGTAAGCAACTGTTTTTTTTTTGTTGTTGTTGTTGTTGTTGTTGTTGTTGTTTTCACAACTGCTGCTGTGTTTACACCTGTCAGACTTCTCTGTGAACTTGGAGAAAAGGGTTGGAGATTCAAATAAAGTAATGTCCCTTTTATCAGTTATCATTGTGGAGTTAGAAGTTAATTTTTAAATAAACCAAAGGGCTCACCTCTACTTTTCATCACTCTCTCACACTCCTATTCTCAGCCATATTTACTAGTATTTTCACGCCTCTGACTCAGATTCCTTGCCCCATCCTTCCTCCCACTTTTACCTAGCCAACCTCAAATGATCCTTTATGATGGCTCAAGTATCACCACACCTGAGAAGCCTTTCTTGATTCAGCCTATGTAAGGGTTACTAGATTTAGAAAACAAAGATACAGGAAACATAGTTAAATTTGAATTTCAGATCAGCAGTGAACAAGTTTTTCTATAAGTATATTCCAAATATTGCAGTGTGTTTTACTTGCTAAATCCAGCAACCCTACCTTAGTTAAGAGCTTTTTATTTTTGTTCACTTCCAAAATGCAATGCTTAATTGACCTTATCAAATAATCCCAGACGAGCATTCCTTTATCATTGTTTGCTTTGTATACTAACAATATAAATGAGTATGGCTTTTGTGAAAGGACTGATTACAAAATGTTACAAATTGGCTTTCAACATAAAATACTCCACTGTTCTTTTTTGGCTTGATTACACTATACCTATATCTTTACTCTGCAACTTCTAAGTGTGGCAGAGGAAGAGCCTACCATTACTAATTGATAAGCTTTCAAATTTATAGGGCAATGTAACAAAAGAATTCCTCAGTTTACTTCCACAGAAAGAAAGGGTTTATGCCTGAGTATTGTTACTCATAATTGATAGTGGAGTAAAACATAGTTATTATAAGAAGTATAAATGCCTTTATTTGATCTCCTTGAAGATACTACCATAAATGCCAATTACTGAAAATATCTCTAGTAACTACTTCTTCTACTTAAGAGATCCCATCTTTAAAACATTAAAAACAGATGTCACTGCATTACTTCACTGCTGATGTATGTAATAGAAATGACACACTAATTAATTTAATGCACTATAAGTGTACTGATTATTTATCATGGCTGACAATAAAATTATGGAAACATTCAATTACAATCAGTGGTAATTCATTATTTATTGATTTTACATTATGCACACATAAATACAATGCACTTAATTACACAGAAGATGGGATCATTTTTCTGTTGATATGCAGACATTTGAATTCATCAGTTTTATTTAAAAACAAAATTAAGTTTGAGTAATAAGAGTTGATCCAGACTGAAATAAGAATGCACTCAGAATATTAATATCAAACTGATTTTAAGTCTTCTTTAAAAGAATGCCTAAGAAATATGAGCTTTTGAGCAAGATTGCATTAATTTTAATATTCTGCTCAATTATATATCTCTGAGGCAGCCAGTGATTCTTCGCTTCCTAGAATTGCACAGCTTTCAGCCCTTAAACACATACTCTGAATAATGCCTAATAGAAGGCTTTGTGCTTAGTAGGAATGAAACGAATATTTGCTGCCTAAATGCTGATCTTGAAGAAAATGTAAAAAATTTGTATGATTGAAATGTATTCTAGGGGTTTCTGGAGAAGATAGTGGCACCTTTCCCTGTGGCAGTCAGGGAAGACTTTAAGACAAACTAAATGTTTTGAGATGTGCATTTTCATAAGCTGAGAAATAAAATTTTAGGCAGAGCAACAGCATCCGCAAAGGATTGGAGGCATGGATGAGAAATGTGGGCTTAGAGGATACTGACTCTAACAGTTTGACTTGTAGGAGAGTCGTGAGAACAGCATGTAATGGTTCATTGGGGCCAGGCTGGGGAGCAGGATGGAGTGAACAGGGTATCTGGAAGACGGGAGTTCAGAGTGGAAACAAGTTCCATTACTTATGGCTACCTCAAGTAATTATTCTTCCTACTTTCCCATAGGCCCCAAGTAGTCCATTGGCTTGGTATCTGGCTCAACCTAGAATTGTATATATAAATGAATTTTAAAAAGTGAATCCTTCTATTTGGTGTAGGTCGTTGGAGATGGTAGGGGGCTTATTTTCCTTAATGTAAGACACTGTTTCTTCTACCTTTAAGGTTTCCATTAAACTGAATTTGATTTTGATAATATTAGTAAAACCAAAACCATGGTGAGACTGTTCCCACCACCATCACCTGAATTCCACACCACAAGCAAGAGTTTTCTTTTTAGTTCTGAGAGGAAATTATTTTCATAATTATTTTTAGAATCAGAAAACAGATTGCGTTAAGTATAAGCAAAGAAGAAATCATCATTCTAGTTGGAAAAAGTGGGGGAGGATGACAGCTTCATTTTCTTATGTTTTTGTTCACTTGTTTTCGGGGGTATAACTCTCACTTAATTGTAAAGGCGTACTGTTTTGATTTTCATTATTTGAACAACCTTCTTTCTAGAGGCCTGTTACCCGTTAGTTTTTCCATATCTCTTGCAACCTCTATAAATTACTGTCCACAAAAACATAGAACATGTATGCATTTAGAGAAAACTCTAATGAAGAATATCATGTATATACTTCAGGTTCTCCTTGACTTCGATCCACTGTCAGTATTATCAATTCGACTTCAGCACCCAGGCAAGTTAAGACATTAAAACAATATTCCATTTATACATTTAACTTGGAAATTAACTGAGAATTGAGTCTTTTATGGACAAGGCAAAGGTGTGGCTTGTTTGTGTCTACCAATAAATTTATACACTTGATGGAAATGATGGCAATATTGGAACTGGGTTGAGGAGAAGCAGGATTATAGGCAAAAGCTGTCTCTGGCAAATACGTCTCCTATCTCCTTTGCCTGTATCTTGGGAGCTGTGAGGTTGGGTTAAGCATGACTATGAGAAGAAAGGAGGGAGATAGGAACTGAAGAAAACTAATATATGAGAGGAGCTTCACAGATTAAATTGATCATGCAATTGCAACTATGAAATCAGCACAATTCTGGAATCCAGACAACACGGAGGAGTACAGCACCAGTTAAGGCTTCCTGTTTATTTTCATGCATAGGACCCATTAAAACTAAGTAGTTGAAGGATAAGTGGACAAGATGAGGTCCAGTCAACAAATGAATGAAGAATATAAGTAGGTTCCCCTTTTCATATAATGTGATCCTGGAGAATATATTATTTACATTTTTTATCATAACTTAAAGTCAAGCAGCATGTGTACTTTATTGTGAGTGCATATGCAGTGCTACCATCATGTCTTCTGACATCACTGGAAATCACAAATAAGGAGTTAAAGTAGGCAAGAAGTATAACAGTTGGGTCCTCTACAACCATGAGGGCAAGGTCCCTCAAAATCTCTTTGGTAGAAGTCATGTTTGAGGAACTTACAACTTTAGGTATCCAGATTTAAAAGAATTGACCCCATGAGTGCACCTAAAAGCCCTTACAAATTAATTTTAAATGCACTAAACTGAGACAATGACTCTGGCACATTAAGAGACAGACTTACGAGGGCTCTTTTTTCATATTATAAATGACCAATACGAGGATTGGACAATTAGTGTTCGTTTGTCATACTTTGCTCATAAGAAACTGCTCAGGATTTCCTTATTTCTCCCCTCCACTCTTGTGGTTTCAAGGAGCGGCTTACCACTTCGTTTCACTTTAATGATGGTTGTATTCACATTAGTAGATGGTAATAGTGCTCCTTTGTGTCTAGTCCCCATTCAAGTGTTCAAGGCCTTTCAGGTGTCATGGCTCCCTGTTGTTTTCTCAAGCTGCGGATACCAGAGAAGTATAGACCCCTGGAAGTTTGAGATGAAAAGAATCTTTATGGGAGTCTTTTAAAAATGACCCCATTTAGCTGAGTTCGTTATGTTTCATCTGTTCTTCCCACAAAACATGCTGTCAGATCTTGCCTATATCTCAATTCTCTCCTTCCTCAGATACCTGAATACAATTCTATGGCTTGGGTTACTTTCCCTCTGCTTCTTGTATCTCCCCCAGCCTGCACTGCAGAAATGTATACTTCGACTTTGCTTCTTACTCCTTTTCCTTTTCTATTGCCACTTGTCAGCCTACCCCTTTCCTGCCTTTACTAATTATTCCAAGTTGAGGGAGTCACAGCTTGTATATACTGAAACTGAAATTTTGAAAAAAAGAAGTTAAAAGATAAATGGTAATAGTTAACAGGAATAGCACTCTGTGGCAGGCACTATTCTAAGCACTTTATATACATTGTATACATTAACCCTTGTTATCTCACAAAACCGTATGAAGAAGTACAATTATTATTGTTCCAATTTTACCGATCAGGGAACCAAGGTACAACCAGGTCAAGTAATTTGCCCCAAATTGCCCAGTTTACTTAATTGTGGAGCCGGAGTTTGGACCGAGGCAGTCTGGTTGCAGATTCCACTTTCTTACCCACTTTCCTAGACTGCTTTCTCACAGAGGAATAACCAAGTTTTGACCCAAAGGGATCTTACAGTTGTGGAGGGATTACTGTACTGTAGAGTCCTAATTAGGCAGCACTCAGTGAATAAAGCACTGAACTGTAAAGTAACAACAAGTACAAGTACTCCTCCTACTGCAATGGGATGTCTTGGATTTATGTCCATTTTCACGAAGTATTCCTCTTCATTGGTTAAATGTAAGGCAAGTTTGGGACATGTTGAAAGTTTCTCAATAGTTTGGAATGTTGTGTATACATTTTTGTGCCATTTTCTATCACCTCAGAACTTAGGGGTTTCAAATGTCAACTTTGAAAGTTATTCTATTAACATTTCTAAAAAAACTTAAAGCTGCAATTTATGGTTTGTGCCACCATATGGAGAATGGCTTAAACTCGGAGATAAAAGCTTTGTCTGAGATTCAGATAGGTATTTTTTCCAATGCTACAACCCTCTTCCTACTTCTTAAAATACTTTTGCCATCTTGTTTATTAAAGATGCAATTTTATATTTATAATATCTGAACTTTAAATTTAGTGTAGAGTAATATTTTTAAAGAAATAGTGCAGTGGTTAAGAATTGGGTTTCTAGATCACATCTGAATTCTATTTCCAGCTCAACCACTTCGTATCAGTGTGACCCTGGACAACAAGTTAATCACTTTAAGCCTCGGTTTCTTCATCTGAGAAATGGGGATAATATCAGAATCTCCTTTGCAGAGCGGTCATGAAGATTAAATGAAAGGATGCACAAAAAGTTTTTAACACAAGGTCTGTACAAAGTAAGCATTCAATAAATGTTAATTATATGAATAGCAATATAGTAACTTTATTATGAATACTTTAAATTTTTACACAACTAACCCAACCCTTAGCTGGTATGTATATATATTATTGGGAGTTGATGATCAACTTTACCCTGGCTTGGTGATGAAGTGCCTAGAGCTGCTTAGCTATATGAATTCAGCCAAAAATGGTCCAGTCATATGTCTGGCTTGTTCCAGCAAAACCCAGGGAAGGCCTTTGCTATGTTCTCAATAACAACACTTTAGAGTTCTTGCTTTCTTTACTCATCTTTTCCAGAAGAAAAACAACAACAACAAAAGGCAACAACTGCCTGGTGTTCTGATGCTGCTGGGAGTATGAATACCCTCCTGTGAATATTTTCCCCACATAAGAGAAAGGTACTGATTTCTCTCCTACTCAAGAGGAAGACTTTTTCTCAAGTTAGAGCTGGTTATTTTGCATATAGTAGCAAATTTACATATTAGCCCTGTGTAGGTTTAACATCTCCCAGCAATGATTTGAAATAGTTATCTCAATGACATACCTCCTCTATTAAGATAAACTTACTTAGAACAGAACATATAGAATAAAAAAAAATAATAAGGTTTCACACAGAGATTTAAATATGTTTTATTGAAATTTTGTTACATGTTCATTACAAATGTATAACAAATAAATTTTTTAGAGTTCATAGAAGCAAACATAACATATAAATTTATCACACTTAGAAGAAGCTTTTGTGAGGAAATTAATGCTTAGATAGATAAAAATTGAAATAGTTCTTAAGTAATATGAGAAACCAGCCATCACTAAAAAGATCCAGAAACTACTAATAAGCAAAATAATCAGTATTTTAACAAAAAACACAACTCTTTAATGCACACTAACTTCTTAGACTACTTCAGAATTGGTAATAATAAACATTTATGTTACTTAACAGTTTATAGATGAGTATCACATACCCTTTCACTTAATAAACATGTATGGGTGCCTCTGATGTGCCAGGCACTGTGGTTGGCACTTGAAATTTTGATTAAGAAACATGTGATTCCTAACTTGACTGAACCTTATTCTAGGAGAAGACCCAAGACTGTAAGATACAACAGACCGTGATACAAGGCACAATGTTTTAATTGTGTTAAGAAAGACACAAAATGTTATAAGAGTTCAGAAAAGGAGAGACCATTTCTGCCTGGGAAAAAAGAATGAGGGAAGTCTTTGTGGAGGTGAATTCGAGTAGTCTTAAAGGAGGGTTCAGATTTGGATGAATGGAGACGAGGAGATGTGCAGCAACATATTCTATGTGGAAAGAATGACATAAGCATTAGCACCAAGGTGGGAAGGTATAAAAGGTTCAAGAGTGGAGGAGAGTAATACCCATTTACTAGTGCAATGCAACGTGTCAGAGTATTGGAAGAAAGGATGAAAGGTAAATCACAAAAAGGAGTTAAATGTCACTCTATAGAGTTTGGAATTTATCTGGTGGCCTGAGGGTAGTAATGAAGATTTTTTAAACTGTAGAGTAAAACTTTAGACAAAATAACCTGGTATGCTAACTCGGTTGGAGGAGGAAGGACCTGAAAGTGGAGATTAAGAAGTAACTGTTGTAATGGTACAAACAACAAATAATGGACAAAATTAAGGTGGCAACATTGAGAATGGAAAAGAATAGAAGAGACAGATATTGCTGAGAGGGAATTCACAAAATGTAGTGACTAATTGGATGGGGATATGATGGATACAGAGAAATCAAAGGTGTCTCCAGAGTTGCTATTCTAGGTGACTAGCATCATGGAGACAGCATTAAGAAATATTGGAAATGAAAAACAAGAAAAGATTTAAAGGAAGTAAGATTATCAGTTTTGGGCATGCTGAGATTGAGGTGACCATGTGACATCCAAATGGAAATGCCCAATTCTCCAGGAGAGTTTGAAGAAAGCTAGAAATAGGGGCTCCTGGGTGGCTCGGTCTGTTAAGTGTCTGCCTTGGGCTCGGGTCATGATCCCAGGGTCCTGGGATCGAACCCCGCATCGGGCTCCCTGCTCAGCGGTGAGTCTGTTTCTTCCTCTCTCTCTGCCCCTCTGCCTGCTTGTGTGCTCGCTCTCTCTCTCTCAAATAAATAAAATCTTTTAAAAAAGAAAGCTAGGAATAAGATTTGGGGTAATCTGTAAAGCAGTGGTTGTTGCAACTCTAGAAAGTTGATGCAATTGCCACAAGTAAAAGTGTAGACATTAGGAATTTTAACATTTCAGGGTCAAGAGCAAGGACATGAAAAAGAAAAGGGGTGTAGGAAAGAGGAGAAACAGACTGTTGGAGAGTCATGAAAGCCAAGGGATAGGTGTTCAAGAATGATGCCGGTGGTGTAAAAAGCTGTAGAATATCAAAGGATGAGGATTTAGAAAATAATTTTGGATTTGGCATTTAGACCAATAATTACCTTTGTTAAAATAGTTTCAGCCAAGTGGTGAGCAGAAATCAAATAGTAAAAGGTTAAAGCATGCAAGTTTGTTGTTAAGGAAGAAGAGAAACAATCGTAGATTTTCAAAAAGTGCTTGAATGTTTGGTAACTCCCGGGCAAGTAGGTCTCAAACTTTTACCTGCATCAGAATCACCGGGGCTTGTTAAAATGCAGCATGTTGGGCCTCACTTCCAGAGAATCCCATTCTGGAGCTCTTGGGTAGAGTCCAGCAATTTGCTTTTCTATCTAGTACTCACTAATGCTGATGCTGGTGGTCCAGAGACCATGCTGAGAGCCCGAGGGTTGAGGAAATTTTTTGTTTGCCTTAAGGTTCCTGGCCTTGCCCATTTTCAATAATAAATGGGGAAAGAAGAAGTAGAGAGGGAGAGGTATTGGAGATGCCAAAGAGAGAGGTAGGAATAAAATTGCCAGATTAGTGACTTGGAGGAGGTAAGAGGGGTCAAGAGCATCAGCGAAGGGAGTAGAGACTTTTTATTTTCTGAAGGATGAAGGAAGTAGGAGAATATAAGAGAGAATATGGAAAAAAAACTTTGTAGGAGGAGAGAAGGGAGGTTGAGGGATCTCCTACTGAATAATTCTGTGGTAAAATCATAGAGAAGTAGGGAGGGATAGCTGATGAGTGAGGGGGATGGGCATTTGCAAATAGTAGGAAAGGGCTGGAGTAGTTGCTGCAGGGAATTCAACAGGGAGTCAACAAAATGAATAAAAGGATACTAAGTAGCAGTGGGAATCCAGCTGAAGTTAGAATGGCTTGAATTTGAACAGTTTGAAAGCCTAAAATTTAAAGGGGAACAATACAGTGAGAGACATAGATGGAATTTAAAGCATCTCCTTCTCCCCGAGAGCAGTGCAGTTCCGGGTATGATATGTTAAAAGTTGGCAAGTCCTTATACTTTATGAGACCCTTTGAGAGTATCCTTTTTATATTTCAGTTAGTAAATGTCCATTTTTTCCTCTGAGCATCTGATTTTAACTGTTACTCCTTGGGTTTTGACCAGTTTCCTTCTTACTCCAGTGATCCCCCTTTTCCATCTTTGCTTCCTTGGAACTCATCTTCAATTTAACACTGAACGGAATGAGAAAAAAGAATTTATGTTATAGAAGGTCATTTGATAGCCAGTTTCCTAAGGGAACATATATTCCATTGAATGGGGGTATATCTTAGCCTTAGCCAGTTAAATTCTCAGTTATAGGAATGCTCTCATTTCACATTTTTGCCTTGCCCAATCAATTTTTTTAATTGAAGTATAGTTGACATACAAGGTTATATTAGTTTCAGGTGTACAACATAGTGATTCGACAATTGTAATCAATTTCCTTCTATTGTTTGCCTAAAGATGAACCTCAGAGGACTCCTGAGAGGTTCTGATTAGAGCCCATATCAAAGGCTGCAATGTCAGTTGGCTGAGGGTTTCAAATAATTCCATTTATTACCTTGGGTTTTGTTTGAATGCTCATTCTGAAAACCAGCTCCTTTAAATGGTTCTGGACATTTTGTAATCCTGCATAAGACTGCCAGTATATTTATTTATTTTTAATTAAAATAGTATCTGCATCTCACTGACAATGTCAAAGTGGAATATTTGACCTAAAGTCATGAGGGAACATCCTACCCCTCCAAATTGAGTATGAATTAAGAGAACATGTAAATTGCTAATTAAATCTTGGAAGACTGCAACATTTCAGAGTGTGGGAAGCTACACTTAGGCCCCAAATCATTCCACTGGAATAGTGGCATCTAGAATTTGTTCTGATGAGATATGAGATCTGTACTAATTTTGTTCTCTTCTTTGCTGGGGTGATCTGCTCTTGTCTGGAAATAATTCATACACCTTGAGTTTTTTCTTAGTTTTGGTGCAGTGCCTCTCTCCATGGAGAGTCATCTCCCAGGGGTACTCTGTTTACTGCAGCTTTTGTGATTTTATAGTGCTTCATGAAATTCCAACTTCCAGGGTGTTGATGCACAAGGATTCCTCTGGCCTTGTAGAAACCAAGCCTTATTTAGAAATATGTTAGACTTATGGAAGACATGAAAGTCAGAAAGGGATAAAAACAAACTCTCCATGTGGAATTTATCTCAATCTCAAAGCATAGATAACAGGAGTTGTAGTAGCAGTAATAGAAAGAGAGTAATCAAAATATCAAGAAAACCCAAGGAGACAACATCTGGCTTCTTAGATCTAAATGACTAAATCTTTAAATCAGAAGTATCCCTTAAGACAATTACCAAGTTTATTTTCTAGAGGACTGCTAATGGGAAGGAATTCAAATAATGAGGCCAAGGGTCTTTTGTGTATGGACAGGCTTCCAAGGGACTTTAACCCTTAAATGATCGATGGCCAATTTTAGTCGTTAGTATTTTTACTAAAATTTGAACCTTAATCTCTGGTAATAATTAAAATATTACTACAGGGGCACCTGGGTGGCTCAGTCGGTTAAGCATCCAACTTTTGATTTCAGCTCAGGTTGTGATCTCAGGGTTGTGAGATTGAGCCCCACATTGGGCTCCATGCTGGGCATGGAGCCTGCTTAAGATTCTCTCTCGCTCTGCCCCTCCCCCCACTTGTGCTCTAAAAAATAAAATAAAATAAAATATTACTACGTATATGATAGATCACATTAAACATATAAGACATATCTAGTTTGAGTCTTTTCTAAAGTTGTCAAAGTGCATTTGTTTTTCAGTATTGCAAATAGTGATTGCAGGCTGAATGTTCTACCTTTCCTTTTTATATTTTAGCATTTCTTAAATTTGAAACATTATAATATACGTGTAAATGTCCTATTGCTGAAAACTCCACATCACTTTGCAAATAAAAAGGATTTGATAATGTGAGTGCAGTCATTTATAGGGAGTAGCTTGGCCTTAGGATTATTAATGAATTTAGAGGAATTCCCCCCCCCCCAAAAATAAGAGAAAACAACTTTCTTTAAAGTCAAACTTACCTAAAATTTCAATTACAAGTTATCAGAGGTAAGTTATATTAACAAACAGCTTAATAGCCATTTCTGTCAAAACACCTGTTGAACACAATTTAGGATTTATCTTTTTAAAAACTGGTAAATAAAAACATTTCTGTCAGTGCTTTTCTATTACTTTTTGAAAACCCCTAGCAGCTTTTTCTGCCTCTGATATCCTTTCTCAATTGTCCTTTTTTGCTCTATATTTTCTTCCCACAATACCAAACTACCAAAAATGATTTAATACCTTTTAAAAGTGTTTTGTGGTTGCATGCATTCTAGCCTATTATGTTAGAGTCACTTATTACTGTATTCTAAAAGCAACTATCACAACTTCTTAGCATTTTAACTCCATACAGTTAAAATTGTAGCAGTAGGGGTGCCTGGGTGGCACAGTCAGTTAAATGTCTGACTCTTCATTTCAGCTCAGGTGGTGATCTCAGCATCATGAGATCAAGCTCGCATGGAGCCCCAGCAGGGAGCTGCTTGAGATTCTCTCTCTCCGTCTCCCTCTGCCCCTCCTGCTGATGCTCTCTCTCTCTCTCTCTCTCTCTCTCTCTCCCCCTCTAAAATAAACAAAGCACTGGGTGTTATATGCAACTAATGAATCGTTGAACACTACATCAAAAACTCATGATGTACTACTATATGTTGGCTAATGGAACATAATAATTAAAATAATAAATAATAAAATAAATCTTTTAAAAATTGTAACAGTATGAAGCGATTCAAAGAGTAGTTCTTTACTACTTGGTTGATGAAATGACAAAAGGAGAAATGTGTTGAAGAGAGAGGCAGAAAAATCCAATTTAGGACATTTAGGTCTTATTAAGGGGAGGGGGAAGCCCACCCACTCCTACTTTTTGATACTGCTAAGTACAAGGAGATCTAAATAGAATTCAGCAAGGATCTAGAATTATTTACATTTTGGAAGGATATTGGAGAAGTTGCCTTAGCTATATTATTGGTTAAAACCAAGCATGGATTTCACTTTCTGAATAACAGCCTGTGAAGGAAAGAAACAGAAGAAAGGAAATACCTTGATTTCAGGACTCAAAAGCTGGAAAAGAAGTCTTAAAACAATTTTGCTACAGTGATTTAACTGCCAAATGCTGTGTGGGAAAGACCATGCCTTTGCCCTGGAATGTACCTTGCCTAGACATTTTGCTTATCACAAGCTCTAGTAGTGCAAACGTTTAGGGGCACTTGACAGGTGGGGGAAAAGGAATCTTGAGATTAAGTGCAGGACATGGAGCTCTAATTACCGGACCATCAAAGCCCATAGACAAGGGAAGAAAATGCAGTATTAAAGAACGCAAACGCTTGCTCTTCTCTCATATCTGTAATGACTGTTTTGAGTCACACGGGAACTTTTCCTATCAATTTTAGCCAGGGATGGGGCAGGACAATCTTGAAACTAAGGAATGGAGACAGAGAAAACTGAGTCTATTCCAGGACAGTGGTGGAAGTACTGTAAAATGAGGCATCCGTCCACCACTCGCAAACCAAAGTCCCTCAGCCTGTTTTTCCAAAGTGATCACAGGCTCCCTGCGCCTGCTAATAGCGCGCAGGAGCCGGTTAGCAACCTGCAACTCTGATTTGAGTGCGGTTTTGGATGCTGGTTCCCATGTGCGCTGGGTATTGGAGAACTCACACTAAGCGCTCTAGGTGGCCTGAACTGTTTACTTCGGAACTCACTAGAATCTTTCTCCTGGAAGCGGGGCGAAGCTATCTTAGCCCCGCAGAGTATGGGAGCACCATGCAAATGGAATTGGAGCTGCTACCACCCTTTCTTGAATTGAACCCAGGTACAGGGTGGCGCAGGGTTGCGGAGAGGCATGTTTTGGAGTCCTGCTTTGTGTTCCCACCTCAACACTGGTGGGGCATGGAGGGGGAGGGGCTTGTAGCCTAGGCCACTTTGAGAGCTCTGCGTGATAATTGGCCGTTCTCTCGTCTGACTGCTAGGCAAGAAGCGGAGGAACCATACCGCCCCCTTCTCGGGCTCCATCCTCCTTCGCCAGCGAACCCAGAAAGGCCTCAGGTAGTTGGGAGGCCGGCCAGGGAGTCTCCACCTCCTTGCGGGGAGCAGCCATTCGGTGCGCTTGGGAGCCGAAGGGGGTGGGGTCCATTGGCTGGGGTATGCTGCCAGTCTCGGAAGGGGGTATGTTGGGGGTGGGTTCTTGGACCGCCGCGCGTCCGGGCTACTAGCTGTTCGTTGGGTGGTGGGTGAGCGTGAGCGTGTGAGCCGGGCTACTGTAGACTTGAGAACAGTTTGGAGAGAGCAGAGCGCGCCAGAGAGAGCGCGAGAGAGTGAGGGTGTGAGAGAGTGCGAGCAGATCTAGAGGAGACAGGGCGAGAAAACAGGGCCCAAAGACCTACGGTTTGAGACTGAATGACCATGGCTGTCTCCGCACCTCCGGTGATCTCTGCAACTTCCAGCGGTGCCGGCGTCCCAGGGGGCTTATTTCGGGCAGAAAGCTTGTACTCGACTCCCGGGGAGCCTCCTCGTCTCACCCCTAATATGATCAACAGTTTCATGGCCAATAACCACAGCAGCAGCGCCGGGGGTGGCGGGATCGGTGGAGCCAGCGGAGGCAGCGGCAACACTAACACCAACGAGTGCAGGATGGTCGACATGCATGGTGTGAAGGTGGCTTCGTTCTTGATGGACGGTCAGGAACTGATTTGCCTGCCGCAAGTCTTTGATCTCTTCCTTAAGCACCTGGTGGGAGGGTTGCACACGGTGTACACCAAGCTGAAGAGACTGGACATATCCCCTGTGGTGTGTACTGTGGAGCAGGTCCGGATCCTCCGCGGTCTGGGGGCCATCCAGCCTGGGGTGAACCGCTGCAAACTCATCACCAGAAAAGACTTCGAAACTTTGTTCACCGATTGCACCAATGCCAGGTGAGATACTCATTTTTTAGCTTGTTCTTCCCCCCCCCCAACTTTGCCCTCTTCTGTATGTTTCATCACTCTCATCCAACTTTGCAGAGTGTTTTAACTAGCTTGCCTCTACTCTTCACGCTCTAAGTCGGTGGGGAAAGAGGACTAGAAGGACTAATTGCCCATCCCTTTTAGTCCCTGCTCAGTGGCAGGGCTTGGGTCTAAGATAAGACCCGCACAAACTTCGGTTTGCTGTCCTCTACTGAAACTTCACAGCCTTTCGCCCATATATTGCATGGCTTATTGGCTGCTTCTGGTTATTTGTTAATTTCTCTATGTGGTTTTCATTCCTCTTTTGTGGCCGTACGGGTCGAATAGGTTTTCTCCTGAACACAGACACCAGGGACTTTGTAGGGGAGAAGGCTGGCAGAGCTGTAAACTGGGCTACTAAGCTAGCTAAATCCAGAACACAACATCTGGGGGTTGCAGAGGGTCGGAAGTTTAGAATCCATCCCAGAGGGTGATTCGTTCCCCATCCTGTGTGTTTGTTGTTAGAGTACGTGGGGTGTGTGACGGTGGTGGTTGTGGTGGTGTGTGTATGAGTGTGTGTGTGTTTAGAGAGAGAGAGAGAGAGCAGAGCCAGAGACATAGAGACAGAGAGAGAGCAAGAGCGCGCGTGTGAGGGAGAGCGAGCCTGTGAGGATGTGTGCATATGCCTGCTATGCAAAGCTCCCCCGGTTCACAATACAGTAAAGTCGATGGATCCCATTTTTTTAAAAAGAACGACGACAGATGTCACTTTCCTGGGATCGTCCCTTTTAGGTCATCTGCAGAGGGCAATGCGGGGCATGAAACGCTGGGACTGGGAACTGGTTGAGGGTTGATGTAGAAGTTGGAGAGGATGCTTCCAGCTCTTCTCCCCAGGCAAACAGTTGGAAGGATCCTTTTCCCCCAAAGAGGGGACTTCTTAAATGACGATGACCAGCTTCTGTTGTTGTAAGTGTTCTTCCTTCATATGACAGTAGAATAAATGTCCATTGGCGTACGTCCATAAGCAAATTGTATTCAATGTTTCTAAGTTTAAAAAAGAAAGTAAAATAAACTATATTCAAGATTATTTGACTTTTTAAAGACCTGTTAATTAGTCCCCGTAGTGTTTATTCCATCTCCAGTCAGGTAACATCTGTCAGGCATGTACACATTTGGCATACAAACCAAGAAATCATCATCAGGTTAAAGGGAGCAAAGGGTTTTGTTGTAAAACAGCATTACTGTTGATCATTTTGCAGAAAACTTCTGCAGAGGTTGACTTTCTCACAATGCAACTTTAAATCATAAGAACCCTGGATTTACCAACTAAAAGGAACTCGGTTGTCAACATCCCTTGTAAAATCCAAATTACCATGTATAGTTGAAGTATACTGACACCTTGTAGACAAACTGTTGCTGACTGCTACAATAAGATAATGCTACAGAACTTACAAAGGAACCTTTCTTCCCCCACTTTGAGCAGTGTCCTGTGTTCTAGCAATTAAACAGAAACCTGTTTATATGAGAACCTCTAGGTGATTCATATCTGGGGCTTACAAACCTGGTTTATTAGATCAAATATTCTTTTTTTTTTTTTTTTTTTTTAAAGATTTTATTTATTTATTTGAGAGAGAGAGAATGAGAGAGACAGCACATGAGGGGGGAGGGTCAGAGGGAGAAGCAGACTCCCTGCCGAGCAGGGAGCCCGATGTGGGACTCGATCCAGGGACTCCAGGATCATGACCTGAGCCGAAGGCAGTCGCTCAACCAACTGAGCCACCCAGGCGCCCCTAGATCAAATATTCTTAAGGTAGATAGGTGGTCTTAAAACACAAAGGATAACTGCTCCCTTGATAAAATAAGCAATTATAAGTTGTAAGAGTAGGAAGGAAATCTTATTTTTACCACAAAGCACTTTACTAATGCACAAACTCAGAAAGTTACCAGGGACTTCAGATGAGGGCCATCTAGTTCATGTGTTGCCAGTTCAAAAAGATACATTTAAACAATTGCAGACCTGAAAACCTTTCTTTCCCCCCTCACTCTCTCCCCCTCCTCCTCTCTCTCCTCCTCCCTCCCTTCCCTCTTCTCTCTTACAAACAGCCATTATTAAAGTGGAACAATTATTACACACAGGAAATTTGTCCTACCTTAATAATTAATTTACACATCCTTGAGCAAAATCTATGACTTTCATTTAAAAATAAATAGATTAGTATTTTAATGTGACTTTGATGCTTTCCTCTAAGTAGAAAGTTTTCTTTAATTAATTTTTATTAGAGCAACTTACCGAAGGGAAAAATGATAAAGTACGCTATATCAAGAGGCAGGTGTTCTTATACTATTTTTTGGACCCTATTTTATGATATGTTTTTAGGTTATTATTTTAATTCAGTTAAGTTTTATTTACTCCTTATCACAGCATTTACAATGCTAACTTTTTTGGGGTCTTAAATTGCTTTTGTGTATATGCATGTATAAAGATGATAGGGAAATCTTAAGAATATAAGAAGAAATATGTATGAGATATGATGCCTATTCCTCCTTTTGCATTTATTTCTTGATGGGTATGTTATTGATTAACATGCATTTTCTATAAGTGTGTTACAAGTGTTACAATATATGATTGTAAAAATTTATGAAGTATATTCTATGAATTCAGTCCATGAATGGAGATGAGGAAAACTACTAGAAACACACCTATATTGCAATTTCTAGAGAGTAAAAACAACAACAACAACAACAACAACAAACAGCCCACAATATCTGGGGAAAAGCTTGTTAATGATAAAATAACATTACTGAATTTTGTCACTGCAAAATGCCCTCATAACCATGTTGTTAAAACCTACAAAATATGATAGTGCTTATAATGGAGGCTTTATGACTTTAGGTAACATTATTTACAGAAACGTGTGCCTTAAATCATTCCCAACATCTGAGTGATTTTATAAAATTGTGAAATTATTATTTAGATCAACATTATCTCTATGACTTTTCTAGTCAGTGAAAAGAAAGGTGAGGGATGTAAATAGGAATGAGACTCAAGAGAGACAAAATAAGGTAGATGAGACATGAAGCCAGTAAGAGAAAAGAGATGTAGGGTATGAGCAAAATGATGCTATGAAAGGAGGTGAAAGGTGGATCAGAAGAGCCTGGAGAGATGCCCAAAGAAATGAGAGGTGAATCAATGGAGACTTGGCTAAGGAGGATTGTCACTGAGGACTCATGACTTCTTAGCTCTTCTGGCTAAAGGGGGATGCAAGGAAAAAGTATATATATGTTCAGTGAGTGGAAACTCTTATATGCTATTCTGATTTGAGAAAAGAGATTCATCTTCATCTCCTGATGAATAAATTTCCATAATGTATTGTTCAATGGAAGGCCTATTTGTAATGGTGTCATTGGCAATTTTATTTTCCTACATAATAAGCATTTCTTCCTCTGTCAGTTAACTAAGAGAGAGTACAAGTCCTGACTTAGGGTATTCTAATTTGAAATGCTTCCTACACTATTCCAGAAGACGCAAAATGGACCATTTTCAAATTGGTCATTTTCGAAGACCTTAATGTATTGCCACCAAGTGGTGTTTGGATTCATTCGGCTCAGGACATATTTTTATTAATGTGCACTGAAGAAAGGTGAATGAATAAAATACATACATGATTGTTTCTTTGAAAGTACTGAGAGTCACGAGAACTCTAGCAGTGCTTTATGTTAACTATTTTGTTATTAGCTAATTTTCAAAATATTCAAACTTGTCTTCCCATAAAAGAAGTTGGAAAATAATACCTGCCTTAGCTACTAAAGAATAGTAAGACTAAAAAAAATCTTGACTATACATTGTTCTGTTAAATAAATCAAGCTTTACATCACCGCAATTCCAAAGGGCTATGCAATATTTTTCCTTGATGCTTTTTTACTACAGAAACTAATTGTAGGGAGATTTTTCTGAGGATTATTAAGAAAATGATGATAAAAAGACCCGAACCAAATGGGAAAAGTTATCTTGTTTTAGATCGTTTTTTTCCTCCAGCTAAGGCACTGTGATTTTTTTTTTTTTAATTTCTTGTGCAGCAAAACTTGGAGTTTTTAACATCAGAGCAGGCAGACTCAGAAAGCAAATGTCTAAAAATCTCACTCTCATGCAATGGATTTTCCTTACTAAATTCTTCAAAGTTTAATGCAGCAGTAAAATATTGAATTAAAAAATTGGTATTCAGTAAATGTGAAAAATCAGCCAGCACATTTTAGTGTTATCTTTTTTTTTTTTTATCTACCTAACTATATAAAAGTAACATTGTTAGATTTCATGATCGGCATTTCATTTGAGGATCAACTGATTAAGTGTTATTCAGTCATTTATGTATAGTTAAATGAATGATTAGAGAAACAAGAATGTATGATTAAGAAAACATTTAAATGTATTTGGAGACATGATTCAACATATATTCAAATGAGTAAAATTCAGTTTTTTAAATTAAAAATTTGAATGATCTAATTGTGGTTAATTGTTATTTTGACCATGTGAACAGAACATAAATGGGCATCCATGTTAGAATAACTTTATGTGAATTATGACTTTAAAACAATTTAAAACCACTTTCAAATACAAGAAATACAATTTTTGTAAGTACTCAATGATTTCGGCTTTGTATTCACACTCGATGACTTTATGGTTCATAATCCACACAGAATAGCAATTTACTTTGAAAATTGATTTTTTTTTCATAGGAAAGTTATACAAAACCAAATTTTTGAAGAACTTGCATCACTTTCCTGGGCTAATATTTTGTATGACTTAACATTTGCAGAAACAATAAGAAGATTTTAGAAATTATTCTGGGCAGTAAAGGCAGACATTTTATTTCATAGGATAATGAGGGGGTATTTGAATTGTCTATTAAAAGCAGTCACTTAGTCGTCATTGCTCTTTTATTAGAAGAATGATGTCAAGATTATAATTAAAGCGATTTAGTCATGTGCCAGTGCACAGAATGTCCACATGCACATTCATTTTAAATGTACACTTCTGCATAACCAACAATTTTTGTATTTATCTAAATATCTGAGCTGGATTTAATATTTGTCCAAACACTCATTTATTAGGTGATGGATATTACATTAAAGAAATGATGCATGATATGATGGAGAATTTCTTTGGATATTTATGTGTAATATTACCGTCAATGTGTAGTATGCCAATAATTAGGAAGTGATGGCCTTCAGACATTAATGTTTTAATGTTCTTTAAGAAACCCTTAATACCTGTAGAAAATATTGTCTGAATTATTTGATGCTTTCTTAAGTAATCTTATTTTGTCTGAATGAAATCCCTACATGCTTTAAAAGTGCTTCTAGCAGGCAAATATAATTGTGAGAAACCTTAATCACAATATATTAGGTTTCATTTGGCAATCTAGATCTTCAGGGTCACTTTATGTGGTGCTGGTGCACGAAGAGATACAAATGATTTAGGTTTATCTACTCTACACATTTCAAATATGTATTAAAACCACCCTAATTGACCAAAACTGAAAATATTGTTTTCGGAGAAAGGACATCAAACCTTTCCCTAAAAGCAAAACAATTAGGTATTAATGATATTCTTGTTGCATATTCAAAAGGTCTGTGGTAGCATTTTTTTTCCTCCTTTTCTTCCCTTTCGCCATCTCAACCTGCAAAACTCTTCACTGTCACTTCAGATCACACAATTCTAAAAAAATAAAACAACATTTAAACACATTTGCTTTGGAAGGGAAATTGAGCATTTGCACCCAATAAGCCTGATTGTGGAACTGCATGCAAATTGTGTTTTGATTTATCTCTTTTACACTTTTTTCCATTTGAATTGATCTTGCATTAATTTCACCAAGCGGCTCTGTGAGGCTGCAGATGTTGCCCTGTGTTTAATAAATCAATGAGACAGATCTGAATGAATCACTTCAGATGGATTCTCTGCTCGGTTTGATGTCTAGATGTTATTCTTAGCTTGTTATCATGACAGATGCATTAATGTTCCCATACACTGCCAGCAATGTCAAAGAGATCGAAGCTTTTAAAGTGGCAGCATCCCTTTTTCCATTTTCTGCTAGAACTAAATTCATTTTATTTTATGTGAGGATCAGAGAAAAATATCAAATCAATCATGCGTTTCTTTATGAAAAAGATTCTTAATTTTCATGCTATATTAACTATTCCAAAATGGTGGAAATCAATATATTAAAACCTAAATACAGTGTAGCTACTTAAAAGGGCCCCCCACATTAATATTTAATCATGGTAGGAAAAATGAGAATAAGTAATATATGATTGGGACACACTGAAAGTGTCACTATAAATAGAATAATGCTGTATCCAAATTGATTACAGAAGGGTGTTAGTTTTTAAATCCTTACTAATAAGCTTCTTGTTGGCTTAATGTAGCTGTAATATACTCTTACCAAGGGATTTAGAACTCCTTCAGGATTTAATATTTCTTTTTAGTAGGAAGAAGATAGCCTGTCCACTGTATATTCATCATTTCCTCACTTTGTAAAGCTGAAAATCTTAGAAAAGTTTATTTCAGTTATTTATATTCTGGGTAATTATTTGTAAATCATTCAGTAACAATAAATGCTACTTTTATAATTTAATTTCTCAAACTGTAGAAAAGCATAGGCACACCAAAAGAAACTTTATTATAACTCCAGTGAAATTTATTACCTACCTGCATTAAATATCGTGGTGACCATTCTTTGTATCATTTAACCCAAGGCTTCATTATCTTGGTTTTAGGAGAGGAAGAGTTCTGTCAATTCTGTCAATTGTGAAATATTTTGAATTGAATGTTGTGGGTGTTATAACTTTTTAGTTAATCTCTGATATTTGAAAATACAAATTTTAAAAAGGAGATTCAATTTTTCTCTTGTTCAACTTTCTGAAGAATATATATTAAAATAAATCAGCTTTTAGAGGTAGTTCCTTTTTGCAGCCTTTACAGTATTCTGTCATCATAATTTTGTTAACTTTATTGAATAGGAAAACAGGAAACACTGTTAATTGATACTGTTGAGGTCTCAAATTCTTCAGGAGAATTTTTATCTCCAAAGTTAGGCTAATTTGGGAAGCTTAGGATATATGCTATGATCTATAGTTTAGAGAGAAGTTTATAATGAAGTTTAGCAAAATTATGTACAGGAGTTATTTTTTCAAATTTTGCTTTAAACATGGGAATGTTTTCATGATAATTTTTTGCCACATCTTTCTTTAGAGCTAAATTTATATATTAGAATTGGTGAAATTATTACATTGAGAATGTGAATATAATATAGCTAAATTGAATATAATATAGCTAAAGAGCAAATTGACATATTTATCACTACCTATAATGATATCCTTAAAAGAGAACTGAATTTGTTACAAAAAAAAGCCCTTGAATTCATAATAATAATTTCTAAGGAGTAAATTTTAACTTTAGTAATATTCATTGCAAAACTTCATTCAGCCTAATATTGTGTATATTTTAGGCACTTAATTCACATTTGTTAAATGAATACAATCATGCACACACACACACATTTATTCCTCATCAGAATTCTTTGCACAAATTGCCATTCCTTTGAAAAGCTAGGAAATAGTTACATAAGGTATGCAGTTATTAAAGACACTAATCTTGAAATTTTAATTCCATTATAAAACCATTTGTAATCATGCCATAAACTTTTCACAAATATACATATAAAGTTACTAAAATCTAATATAGGAAATTAGAATTTTGAACTGAAATATATCTTTAAAGAAAGGGTAACTTCTTGATATTTCCTTTTAGTGAAAACCCACAGAAGATACTTTAATATGAATAGGCAAAAATTAATAAATAAGACAAGCCTACTACCATAAAATCATTCTCAGCTATTTAGATTTATACTATTTGATATCAGCACCATCCCTAGTGACAGTTTACTTTTGATCATTCAAACAGAAAATGCATGTTTATCCAAAATGAGTTGGTAAGAAGAGGGTTTTCCCCCCTTCTATCTATAGCCTGTGAATAGAAACACAAATACCTAAGTATTATGATTTACTTTTTTCCTGGATAATCTCAAGACACATTCAGTGCAACATGAATTTACATGAAGTACCCCCCTCCATCCATTTAAAGGAATAACTTAGTTCTTTCAGGTGTAATTAATTTTGAAGAGTAAAATTTCCTTTCATCTAGGATCCCTGAGGTTTAAACTACTCATATATGTGTACTGTTTTGATCCATTAAAATTATTTGTTTTATTAGGGCAAATCGTGGTGAAAACTTTGTAATTATGCTACTGGAATAATATATATATATAGTACAGGAAATTTAAAAAAATAATGAAACATGGTATTTTCATTGCTGTATCACCATTTTATTCTTAAACAAGTTGACTGCTTAATAGTGTATAATGTAGTGTGTATGTTAAGGTATAAAACATTCAATCGCAATTGTGTCCAATGATCTTATCAGGTTGCTGGCAACTGTTAGCTGGTAACAGCATTTAGGCTACATTTAGTATAACTGCTATTTATGTGATGAGTTAAAAAGAAAAAAAGTAATATTGATCTGTCTCTGGATTAAAGTTTGAAATGGGCAACAGCCTGAACACAAAAGGCTTTTTTATGATTTCTCAGCTTGCCATTGATCTCCTAGTTTTATTGCATTCATTATTTATTAAAAGAATTTGCAAGCTAAACATAACGTTAAGCTAGTTTGCACACAGGGACCGCACTTAGGAAATTGAATGGAAATTGCATTAGAGATGAACATCTGTGCTATTTTTCCACTCATGTGTTTATGGGTTTGTATAAAAGGTGTATTGGATTAACAGTTATAACCATTATAGCTTACAGCAATATGTTAGAGTCTGAGCTTTTAGTTATTTTGGAAGAAGTCTGTCTCTCACTTATTTGTCTAAAAAAGCATAGTAATAGCATCACAAACAATATTGTGATAAATTTATTTTTTATTATATTTGTTAAATGCATTATCTACATTATGTATCAATTGTGAGATACTCTGCTGTATTGAAGTAAAAACATTTAAAAAATACATACGTAATTATCATTTAAGACTATTCTATCTCTTAATGGCTTTAGGTAGTAGGCTACATAGGTGCAATTTACATAGCACTTATTTTAAGAATGTTGAGTTTAGGGCCATATTAAAGCACACCAAATTCACAAAAACTATATAAAAACTTTAATGTGACCATCCATAAAATATTATTATATATGTATGTTAGGTCTTGATCCTTCTGGAAGGATAATAACCATATAGACACTGGAGACTTGCTTTATATGATACTGTGAATAATAGGGTAGGATACTGTATGATATGGTTCCCCTCTTGAATTCAATCCAAGGAAATTTATTTACAAAAACTTGAGTACTTCAACTGAAACAGTTCTCCACAGGACATAAGTTAGACCCTCATGAATATCTTTTTTCCAGTGTTGTCTTTAATCTGTAGACATTTGGAAAACTCAATCTGTCAATTTAATTATTGGAATTAAGATAAAATAAAAACCTCCTTACAATCATTTTGATCTTATGATTAGATTTGTCGTAACTTGTGTGTGTGTGTGTGTGTGTGTGTGTAGAGTATATTATGTGGTGCCAATGTTTTAGTTGCTGCAAACAGAATGAACACAACAGTCTCTTCTGTCATGGAGCTTACATTCTAGAACCATGCTGTCTTTAGCTTAGGGTACTTAAACCATATATCCCCTTTGTTATATTTGCTAAATTGTGAAATCTTTGTGATTACAAATTTTTTGCCAGATATCCATTGTTGAATACTTCAATTTCCTTTCTCATATCTGTCTTGTGTTATATCAGGAAATGACAGCTTTTTTTTTTTAGTTTTTAGAATTATACCAGGAAGTTACAACTAAAAATAGAGTTATTGAGATATAAAACAAATTATTTTAGTTTTATGAATCTAGAGAATTACTCATGTTATAAATAAAACACATATCAAGAGGAGATTGGAATAAAACAGGTATTTCTACTTAAGAATGGCTGTACTTAATTGACTTTAGTATCTTTTCTCTGACATATATTTGCTGAGTCCTTATGATATGAGCCCTTAAAAATTCATAAAATTAGTCATTCTGTGAGACATGTTTTTGTAGTAAAATGTGCAACTGTGGATTAAAACACATGTTTGTCCCCATGTAAAAAAGCTTTCTTCCATTTGTTTTTTTTTTTTTCTTCCATTTGTGTTAGTTTTAAATAGATCCTCAAGCTTAGAGTTTGATTTGCTTTGCAAGATTATTTGCAAACATGTATAATTAAATGTTTAATATTAACATTAAGCCTGCTGCTTTGAAAATAGCCTGTGATCTGCTAAACTTCTAAATTTATTTTGTAAAAAAATTTATGAGTAGCCTCTAGGTTTTTATTTGAGGAAGACAGAAGGGGAATTTTTTCATAGAAAAAAATTTACTGCATAGTACATTTTATGCATAGTACACAAGTTTTAGGTCTCATTTTATAAGCCAATTAGAATATTCAGTTTGAACATACACACACATTATGTATGTATATATATAATGTTAACTGATAATATATGAATATTATACATATTCATATATAATATATTATAAACATGTATACATATATGTATAACGTATTTTCCAAGTCATTTCATTTGTCACTTCATTTCAACAAATATTTAATAAGTACATACTACTCATCTGTACAAGCATACTTATCAAGGGGAAAGTAGTGATCTTAAGAACTATCCAAATTCTTATTTTTCTTATTTCCAGATTACATAGGTAGAGTTTTATTGTTATGTGGTTAACTCTCAGCTAACCTACATTAATGCAAGGAACAGCAAATGATGTACGCAGTTCAAAATTATGGAAAATTAAAGTAACATTAATTAGACTTTGCAGTGCATTTAAAAACGTTTATGGCATATTTACCTGTCTAAATATATTTTGCTTATTCTACTATTAAATTGTATTTATATTTTATGAGTATTCACTGGTGGGAAGGAGAGATAACTCAGAAACATGCTGAGGTTGAATTAAATCTGAAATTAAATGCTTCATATAGAAAATATCTAAAGTGAATAAAGTATAAGCAGACATAGAACTTATATGTTATAGCTAACAGCTGTGCACTGGATCATGTTAGTGAGTAACTAAAGTAGTATATTTTGCTTGAATTTATTCTTATGTTGTCTATGGAAATATCTGTATACTTGATGGATATTGTAGTCATTACAGCTATTAGCAGATCAAAAACTGGAAAACTGCATGAAGCCAGTTGATGATTTTAACATGCTTTCCTATATTTAGGTCCCCTAAATAACCATCTTCCACAAGCTAAACAAGCATTTGTTGACAGAGAAAACATGGCTTTTGGGTTAAAACACATTGATGAGTATAGCTCTAAGTCATTTTTGTGAAGTGTTTCTATTCTACGATGAGAATATTTAATCGATTTTCAGCTTGCAGTTTAAAAAAAATGGAACATTATAATCTTAATGCCAATCATGTCCTGCAAGAATGGTCATTTTGATGATGCTCACATGTTGAGCACCTTGACCTCTGAAGAGGGTAGTAACTGCTCCAGAGCTTAGTTGATATGAGTACATTTGGTATATCCACTTTCCTATGTTTGCAGTTGTTTTGGATTTGTCCTTGTCATACTAAAAGACTGGCAGGTTTTTATTATTTTAGGGACATGTTCTTTTTCATAAGGTTGTGTGATGTTTACATAATCTCCATGTTGCCAGAGTCTAAAGCTTTTCTTATTCTTTACAATTTATTCCCATTGAACTGAATGATTGCTCTTCTGTGTATTGTTTCTTTTTCAAGAGTGCTTTCAGTTTTTAAATGTAAATAAAACTCAAGAAATCCCCCTTTTAGATATTTTTTTCTGTATTAGTGGTAAAAATGTAAAAGTATTTGTCTTATGGATTCACGTTCCATCAAAGAAGGCGCAGTGGAACTCAACAGTTTACAGTTTTCTGTCCAATTAGGAAGGCTCTCTTTTTTTTGTTTAAAGATTTTATTATTTTTAAGCAATCACTACACCCAATGTGGGGCTTGAACCCACAACCTTGAGATCAAGAGTCTCATGTTCCACTGACTGAGCCAGCCAGGTGCCCCAATTAAGAAGGCTCTTGATTTAAAGATAGGAGGACCGTAATTTGGCTAATGTTAACATTGATACAGTTCCATTTGGGCATGGACAAAGGAATGAAGCTAAATAAGGGTGGAGAAAACTTGATGAGAAAATATTTCTCATGGAAATATTGAATGGATCAGGAACTAGCTGATAGATGACAGGTAGGCAGTATAGTGTGGACTGATAAGGCCTTTCACGACAGAGTTTTTAAATGAATTATCCCTTTTAATTGCATTCATTTTATTTTAGTGGTTATTTTAAGCAAATTCATGAACAGGCACAGAAAACATAAAAAATATTAGCTGTAAATAAAAATATAAACACTAAAGGCAAATGTGGAAATATTATTCCATTTGAGGTGAGCTGGTGGCATTTGAAACCATAACAGAATATTTGAATACATCTTTTCACTAAAATATTTGTTTACTATGCTAGTAAATATTAATTTAATTTCTGAAATATTTTATATAGCATCCATTTATATTTCTTCTGTAAGTTCCATTACTATTACTGGTCTGTTAGCCTGATTTTAGCTTGCCATAGCGCATTTTTAAAACACATGTTGACGGTGAATTTTTTTAAAAGGGTTACATTTTGCCTTTGGGTATGTGTGTGAAGTTTTTATTGTATTCAATAGTAACTAAGTGTGCATTTTAGGAAGTAGTTTGAACCACTGCATTCAAGATTATTTAATGAACATTAAAATTTGAATTAAAGAACATCAAAGTGGCATTTTTGTCATTCTTGTATTTAATAAGTACAGTAAAGTTTAAATACTTCCTTCATGCCTTCTGCCTGAAAATATATCTGGAAGCTTAAAATTACTAGCTAAGTATAATAGTAAAAACTTTACATGTATATACTGGTACATAATATATATAGTGCTTTCATATATGTTAGCTCATTTAATCTGATCATTAGAATAGTCTGCTTTTACAATTTTGTTTTGAAATTTCTAAATTTTTATAAACAGGTGGCTGATCATTTTACGACATGGTACTTCTGGGGATCACTTAATCTCATTTAGATTTTTTTCACTCAATGCTAAATCAGCATCATCTATAGTTATAATGAAACTTATAATGCTTCCGGGGAACAATAGTACCTTATGTTTGTGCAGAAGCTCACAGGCTACAAAGCTTGTTCATACACTATCTGCATTTATCCTCACAGCAACTCAATGAGGCAGGTCACCTGATCGTGAATTTAGGTGAGAAAATTGAAATGTGGGCAAGTAAAGTGAATTGCTGAAGGCCATATAATCTAGTACAGGCAGAACCTGCTGCCTTTTAATGATGATGTTTTCAGAAATACAGTAACTAAACTCTTGGTGGTGACTCAATTCCATATGTATGTACAGGAAGGTTTTGGGAACCAACAAAAACTTAACATTTTGAATGGAAAAGTGAAAGGAATAATAATAAGTCAAGAAAGTGTATAGAGATGACAGTAGTTCATCAAAGCATAATATTGAAGGAATTTATGAAATTGGGACCTAGGGGCACCTGGATGGCATCTGCCTTCGGCTCAGGTCATGATCCCAGGGTCCTGGGATCAAGTCCCACATCAGCTCTCTGCTCAGTGGGAAGCCTGCTTCTCCCTCTCCCTCTGCCTGCCACTCTGCCTACTTGTGCTCTCTCTCTCTCTGTCAAATTAATAAATAAAATCTTAAAAAAAATAAAGTTCCCTGCTCTTGGGAAAGGGGTCATATTCTAGGGTATGGTAGTGTGGATGGAGGAAGACAACAAACAATATGCATACTAAAGAAGTCAATTATATTGTACAAAGGTGGTAAGTGCTATGGAAAAAAATAGAGTAAGGCAAAGGTATGGGGGGAATTGGAGCTGGTTGCAGTTTTAAATAGAATGGGTATTATAGCCCTCGTTGAAAATGTGAGCTTTGTTCAGAGACTTGAAAGAGAGGGAAGTTAGTTAAGCCACATCTGGGGAAAGAGTGTCCTAGGCTGAGAAAACAGTTTGATCAAAAGCCCTAAAGCAGGAGCATGCCTAGCAGTTTTGAGGAACAGTAAGGAGGCTAGTGAGGCTGGAGTGGAATGAGTTGAGGGGAAGAATAGTAGGAATAAGATTATAATGGTAATATTGGTGGGGGTCATATAGGGCCTTTTAAGCCATTTTTTAAAAAAAATTTTGAATGAAATGAGGAGTCACTGCAGAGTTTTGAGCAAGGCTGTAACAGGATTTGACTTAGGTTTTTAAAGGATCATTCTGGCCGCAGGTTGAGAATAGGCTTAATTAAAGTGGGGCAAGAGTAGAGGCAGTCAGGTTGCTATTGCACTGAACTGGGAGAGACATGGTGGTGGTTTAGACCATAGTGGTAGAGTAGGGGTAGTAAGAATTAGATTCTGGGTAGGTTTTGAAGGTAAAATCAATAGGACTTCCTGACGGATTAGACACTGAGTGTGAGAGAAAGAAAACAGTCATGAATAACTCCAAGGTTTTGGTATGAGCAACTGAGAATATTAAGTTTCCATCATTTCAGGAGGGGAAGGCTGTAGGTGGAGCAGATTTGGGGAGAAAGTTCAGGAGTTCAGTTTTATATTTGTTAGTTTTTAGATATCTTTTTGCCTTTTCAGCAGAGATGTAGAGTGGTCATCGGATAAAGAAGTTTGGTATTTGGAAGAGACATCTGGACAGGAGATATAAATTTAGGACAGGAGTGATTGTAAATAGAAAAGAGGAGAGTTTCAAAGACTGAGTCCTGAGTCACATCAAGTCAAAGATGATGAAGAAGAGGAGGAATTAGCAAAAGCCTGAGAAAGAAAATCCAGTGAAATAGGACAAAAAAAAAAAAGAAAAAGAAAAAGAAAAAAAAAACAAAAACAAAAAAAAAAAACACAAGAGAGAATGGTGTCCCGAAGCTAAGCAAAGAAAGTATATCAAAAAAGAAGGAGTGATTAACCATATCAAATACTGCCAATCAGCAAAAAACCATGAAGACAAAAAAATGGCCATTAGATATGACAATGGAAGTCATTGGTGATCTTGAGAGCAGTATGGGTGGAAAAATATGATGAAAATTCTGAGTGACATGTTGTTTAAGAGAGAATAGAAGGAGAGGAATTAGAGACAGAGTATAGACAGCTCTTTCCAGGGATTTGTGGCAAAGATAGCATAGAACTCAAGGTGGGAGGGAGTAGCTTGAAAGCAGGGATCAAGAGGTTATTATATTTTATTAAGATGGAAGACATAACAGCATTGTGCAGTCAGCAGTTTTCCACTAGAAATGGTTTTTTTTTGTTTTTGTTTTTGTATTAAAATGTGAAAAAAGAAACCTAATACAAAAACAAAAACAAAAACAAAAACAGGTTAACCCATCCCCCCATCCCCCTCCCCTCTAGAACCCTCAGTTTTTTTCTCAGAGTCCATAGTCTCTCATGGTTCCTCTGTCCCTCCGACTTCCCCCCTTCATTTTTCCCTTCCTACTATCTTCTTCTTTTTTTAAACATATAATGTATTCTTTGTTTCAGAGGTACAGGTCTGTGATTCAACAGTCTTACACAATTCATAGCACTCACCATAGCACATACCCTCCCCAATGTCTATCATCCAGCCACCCCATGCCTCCCACCCCCACCACTTCAGAAACCCTCAGTTTGTTTCCTGAGATTTAAGAATTCCTCATATCAGTGAGATCAGATGATACATGTCTTTCTGTGATTGACTTATTTTGCTCAGCATAATACCCTCCAGTTCCATCCCTGCCATTGCAAATGGCAAGATTTCATTCTTTTTGATGGCTGGATAATATTCCATTGTATATATATACCACATCTTCTTTCTCCATTCATCTGTTGAAGGACATCTTGGCTCTTTCCACACTTTGGCTATTGTGGACATTGCTGCTATAAACTTTGGGGTGCACATACCCCTTCGGATCCCTACATTTGTATCTTTGGGGTAAATACCCAGTAGTGCAATTGCTGAATCGTATGGTAGCTCTATTTTCAACTTTTTGAGGAACCTCCATACTGTTTTCTAGGGTGGCTGCACCAGCTTGCATTCCCACCAACAGTGTAGGAGGGTTCCCCTTTCTCCGCATCCCCGCCAACATCTGTCATTTCCTGACTTGTTAATTTTAGCCATTCTGACTGGTTAAAAATTTCTGTAGGAGGGCGCCTGGGTGGCTCAGATGGTTAAGCATCTGCCTTCGGCTCAGGTCATGATCTCAGGGTCCTGGGATCGAGTCCCGCATCGGGTTCCCTGCTCAGTGCAGAGCCTGCTTCTCCCTCTCCCTCTGCCACTCCCTCTGCTTGTGCTCTTCTGTCTATCTCTCTGTCAAATAAAATAAATAAAATCTTTAAAAAAAAAAAAAATTTCTGTAGGAAAGAGAGAGGAGTATTGCTGAAGTGATATTCTTGAATTGGAGAGAGTGGATAGGTTCCAGTGCACAAGTGAAGTCATCAGTTTCGGATAAGAGCAAAATTAGTGCATCTCCAGATGGGAAGCCTGAGTATGTAAATGGAGATTCTGGTTGATCTGGTATGTGGACTCTATGGAGGTCCTCTTCTATTAGTTTGGGAGGACTGGAAAGGAAGTGTTGGAGGTTTGAGGAGAAGAAGAAAGTGTAAAATAGCCATCTAGTTGAGGAGAGTGAACTATTTAAAGAGGTTAATATGATTCCCAGGCAACATCAAACACCTTTTGATGTTTATGATCATAAATTCAAAATGGTTAGTGTGGTTGTGTGTTTTAATTCCACTTAGGCAGAGCTGCATCGGTACTGGTGCAAAGTAGGCAAAAATTGGATTTAATGAGATTTATGGTTTTGCTAAGTGGTATGAGTATAACAAAACCAGAGGGGGCAAGGGAGTTGAAGGTTTATGCAAAAAGCAATTATAATGGATGACAGTGCATTTTAAACTGCTAAGGAAAAAAGAGGACATCAAGGATGTGAGAGACAATGAAAAGATGGTAGTGTCCATGAATTGGAGGTTCCAAGAAAAGGTCAAAGGATTGTTGCAGTGGGAGTACTACAAGGTGTGAACCAGAGAGAAGTAGTGAGGGTCAGAGAGTAGGATGCACAAAATTAAAAATATGGAACTGTTGCAGTTACTGGTAAATTATGAAGTTTAGGGTATGACCATGGGCATGAGTGGCTGAAGTAAAGAGGGCAAGATATTTAGAGGGGAGGACGTCAAGAAATTAAAAGATCAAATTTTAAAAAGTATTCCTCATTCACTATATTACGAAAGTTTGAATATTTACTCTAACAATCCCCATTTTGCCATGAGAATGCTGTGCTTTAGTTAAACTGTCTTGAAGAATATGGTGAAAAATAACATTTTCTAAATAATTTAAATAATGTTTGGCTTATTTTATCTATTTTTAACATTTTTTACAATAGATAATGCACTTCATTTTTATTATGAACTGAGTTTTTTCCCCCAAGTTTTTATTTGAATCCCAGCTAGTTAACATACAGAGCAATATTAATTTCAGGTGTAGAATTTAGTGATTGATCACTTACATACATCACCCAGTGCTCATCACAACAAGGGCCCTCCTTAATACCCATCACATATTTTTTTTAATGATTTTATTTATTTGAGAGAGAGAGAGAACAAGCATGGGGAGTGGCAGGCAGAGGGAGAGGGAGAAGCAGGCTCCCCGCCAAGCAAGGAGCCCGACGTGGGGCTCAATCCCAGGACATCGGGTTCATGACCTGAGCCGAAGGCAGTCACTTAACCGACTGAGCCACCCAGGCGCCCCTACGTATCACCTATTTAACCCATCCTCCCATCCACTTCCCCTCTGGTAACCAGTGTTCTCTCTAGTAAAGAGTCTGTTTCTTGGTTTGCCTCTTTTTTTCCCTATGTTCATCTCTTTTGTTTCTTAAATTTCCACATATGAGTGAAATCATATCGTATTTGTCTTTCTCTGACTGACTTATTTCGCTTAGCATAATACCTTCTAGTTCCATCCATCTCATTGCAAATGGCAAGATTTCATTCTTTTTGATGGCTCAGTAGTATTCCATGGTGTGTGTGTGTGTGTGTGTGTGTGTGTGTGTGTGTGTACACTCTTTATCCATTTATCAGTTGATGGACATTTGGGCTCTTTCCATAATTTGGCCTTTGTTGATAATGCTGCTATAAACATCAGGGTGGATGTATCCCCTAGAATCAGTATTTTTGTATCCTTGGGGTAAATACCTAGTAGTATAATTGCTGGAACTTAGGGTAGTTCTATTTTTAACTTTTTGAGGAACCTCCATACTGTTTTCCAGAGTGGCTGCACCAGTTTGCATTCCCACCAACAGTGAAGGAGGTTTCCCCTTTCTCTGCATCTTTGCCAACACCTGTTGTTTCCTATGTTGTTAATTTTAGCAATGAACTAAGGTTGTTTTTTTTTTTTTTATTATGTTATGTTAGTCACCATACAATACATCATTAGTTTTTGATGTGGTGATCCACGATCCATTGTTTTCGTATAACAACCAGTGCTCCATGCAGTATGTGCCCTCCTTAATACCCATCACCGGGCTAACCCATTCACCCACACCCCTCCCCTCTAAAACCCTGTTTGTTTCTCAGAGTCCATAGTCTCTCATGGTTCATCTCTCCCTCCGATTTCCCCCCCTTTTTTCCCTTCCTTCTCCTAATGTCCTCCATGCTATTCCTAATGTTCCACAAATAAGTGAAACCATGTGATAATTGACTTTCTCTGCTTGACTTATTTCACTTAGCATAATCTCCTCCAGTCCCATCCATGTTGATGAAAACTTGGGTATTCATCCTTTCTGATGGCTGAGTAATATTCCATTGTATATATGGACCACATCTTCTTTATCCATTCATCTGTTGAAAGGCATCTCTGCTCTTTCCACAGTTTGGCTGTTGCAGACATTGCTGCTATGAACACTGGGGTGCATATGGCCATTCCATTCACTACATCTGTGACTTTGGGGTAAATACCCAGGAGTGCAATTGCTGGGTCATAGGGTAACTTTATTTTTAATTTTTTGAGGACCCTCCACACTGTTTTCCAAAATGGTTGTACCAACTTGCATTCCCACCAACAGCGTAAGAGGGTTCCCCTTTCTCCACAACCTCTCCAACATTTGTTGTTTCTTTCCCTGTCCATTTTTGCCATTCTAACTGGTGTAAGGTGGTATCTCAATGTGGTTTTGATTTGAATTTTCCTGATGGCTAATGAAGATGAACATTTGTTCATGTGTCTGTTAGCCATTTGAAAGTCTTCTTCAGAGAAGTGTCTTTTAATGTCCTCTGCCCATTTTTTGACTTGATTATTTGTTTTTTGGGTGTTGAGTTTGAGAAGTTCTTTATAGAACTTGGATACCAGCCCTTTATCTGTAGTGTCATTTGCAAATATCTTCTCCCATTCTGTGGGTTGCCTCTTTGTTTTGTTGACTGTTTCCTTTGCTGTGCAGAAGCTTTTTATCTTGATGAAGTCCCAAAAGTTCATTTTTGCTTTTGTTTCACTAGCTTTTGGAGATGTACTTGAAAGAAGTTGCTGTGCCCGACGTCAAAGAGGTTACTGCGTATGCTCTCCTCTAGGATTTTGATGGATTCCTGTCTCCCATTGAGGTCTTTCATCCATTTTGAGTTTATCTTGTGTATGGTGTTAGAGAATGGTCGAGTTTCATTCTTCTGCATGTGGTTCTCCAATTTTCCCAGCACCATTTATTGAAGAGACTGTCTTTTTTCCATTGCATATTTTTTCCTGCTTTGTCAAAGATTATTTGACCATAGAGTTGAGGGTCCACATCTGGGTTCTCTATTCTGTTCCGTTGGTCTATATGTCTTTTTTTGTGCCAGTACCATGCTGTCTTGGTGATCACAGCTTTGTAATATAGCTTGAAATCGGGCAACATGATGCCCCCAGCTTTGTTTTTCTTTTTCAACATTTCCTTGGCAATTCGGGGTCTTTTCTGATTCCATACAAATTTTAGGATTGCTTGTTCCAGCACTTTGAAAAATGTCATTGGAATTTTGATCGGGATGGCATTGAAGGTATAGATTGTTCTGGGTAGCATAGACATTTTAACAGTGTTTATTCTTCCGATCTATGAGCATGGAATATTTTTTCAACTTTTTGTGTCTTCTTCAAGTTCTTTCATGAGTGTTCTGTAGTTCCTAGAGTATGGATCCTTTACCTCTTTGGTTAAGTTTATTCCGAGGTATCTTATGGTTTTTGGTGCTATTGTAAATGGAATCATCTCTCTAATTTCTCTTTCTACAGTTGCATTGTTAGTGTATAAGAAAGCAACTGATTTCTGTGCATTGATTTTTATATCCTGCCACATTACTGAATTGCTGTATGAGTTCTAGCATTTTGGGGGTGGAGTCTTTTGGGTTTTCCACATAAAGTATCATGTCACCTGCGAAAAGAGAGAGTTTTACTTCTTCTTTTTTTTTTTTTTAAAGATTTTATTTACTTTAAGAGACAGAGAGAGAGTGAGAGAGCACGAGATAGGGGAGGGTCAGAGGGAGAAGCCGACTCCCTGCTGAGCAGGGAGCCAGATGTGGGACTCGATCCTGGGCCTCCGGGATCATGACCTGAGCCAAAGGCAGTCACTTAACCAACTGTGCCACCCAGTCACCCCACAGAGTTTTACTTCTTCTTTGCCAATTTGAATACTTTTTATTTCTTTTTGTTGTCTGTTTGCAGTTGCTAGGACTTCTAGTACTATGTTGAACAATAGTGGCGAGAGTGGGTATCCTTGACCTGTTCCTGATCTTAACGGAAAGGCTCTCAGCTTTTCTCCATTGAGGATGATATTTGCTGTGGGTTTTTCATAGATGGATTTTATGAGCTTGAGGAATGTTCCCTCTGTCCCTATACTCTGAAGAGTTTTAACCAGGAAAGGATGCTGTATTTTGTCAAATGCTTTTTCTGCATCAGTTGAGAGGACCATATGGTTCTTCTCTCTCCTCTTATTAATGTGTCCTATCACATTGATTGATTTGCGAATGTGGAACCACACTTGCATCCCAGGGATAAATCCCACTTGGTCGTGGTGGATGATCCTTTTGATGTATTGCTGGATCCTTTTAGCTAGGATTTTGTTGAGGATTTTGGAATCCATATTCATCAGGAGTATCAGTCCGAAATTCTCCTTTTTGATGGGGTTTTTGCCTGGTTTGGGGATTAAGGTAATATTGACCGCATAGAATGAGTCTGGAAGCTTTCCCTCTGTTTCCATTTTTTGAAACAGCTTCAGTAGAATAGGTATTATTTCTTCTTTGAATGTTTGGTAGAATTCCTCAGGGAATCCATCAGGCCCTGGACTCTTGTTTTTGGGGAGGTTTTTGATCACTGCTTCAATCTCGTTAGTGGTTATTGGCCTATTCAGGTTGTCAATTTCTTCCTGTTTCATTCTTGGTAGCCTATAGGTTTCCAGGAAGGCCTGCATTTCATCCAGATTGCTCAGGTTATTGGCATATAGTTGTTGATAATAATTTCTCATAATTGTTTCTATTTCCTTGGTGTTAGTCATGATCTCTCCCCTTTCATTCATAATTTTATTAATTTGAGTCCTTTCTCTTTTCTTTTGGATATGTCTGGCCAGTGGTTTATCGATCTTGTTAATTCTTTCAAAGAACCAGCTTCTAGTTTCGTTGATCTGATCTACCATGTTTCTGGTTTCTAATTCATTGATCTCTGCTCTAATCTTAATTATTTCTCTTCTAATGCATGGCTTAGGCATCGTTTGTTGCTTTTTCTCTAGTTCTTTACGGTGTAGATTTAGTTGGTGAATTCAGGATTTTTTGATTTTTTTAAAAAATATTTTATTTATTTATTTGATAGAGACAGACACAGTGAGAGAGGGAACACAAGCAGGGGGAGTGGGAGAGGGAGAAGCATGCTTCCCGTCAGCAGGGAGCCCGATGCGGGGCTCAATCCCAGGACCCTGGGATCATGACCTGAGCTGAAGGCAGACGCTTAACAACTGAGCAACCCAGACGCCCTGGGATTTTTCTATTTTTTTGAGTGAGGCTTGGATGGCTATGTATTTCCCCCTTAGGACCACCTTTGCAGTATCCCATAGGTTTTGGACTGAAGTGTTTTCCTTCTCATTGGTTTCCATGAATTGTTTAAGTTCTTCTTTGATTTCCTGGTTGACCCAAACATTCTTGAGCTGAGTGGTCTTTAGCTTCCAAGTGTTTGAATTTCTTCCAGATTTTTTGTTGTGATTGAGTTCCAGTTTTAAAGCATTGCGGTCTGAGAATATACAGGGAATAATCTCAGTCTTTTGGTATTGGAGGAGTCCTGATTTGTGACCCAGTATGTGGTCTATTCTGGAGAAAGTTCCATGTGCGCTCGAGAAGAAGGAGTATTCTGTTGTTTTAGGGTGGAATGTTCTGTATATATCTATGAGGTCCCTGTGGTCCAGTGTATCATTCAAAGCTCTTGTTTCTTTGTTGATTTTCTGCTTAGATGATCTGTCCATTGCTGAGAGTGGAGTATTGAGGTCTCCTACAATTAATGTATTGTTATCAATATGACTTTATTTTAGTTAACAGTTGGCTTATGTAGATGGCTGCTCCCATGTTGGGGGCATAGATATTTACAATTGTTCGATCTTCTTGTTGGATCGACCCTTTAAGAATGACATAGTGTCCTTCTGGGTCTCTTACTACAGACTTTAGTTTAAAATCTATTTTGTCTGATATAAGAATTGCTACCCCAGCTTTCTTTTGAGGTCCGTTGGCATGGAAGATGGATCTCCATCCCTTCACTTTCAGTCTGGATGTATCTTTAGGTTCAGAATGAGTCTCTTGTAGATAGCATATGGATGGGTCCTGTCTTTTTATCCAATCTGTAACCCTGTGCTGTTTTTTTTTTTTTTAATTTTTATTGTTATGTTAATCCCCATACATTACATCATTAGTTTTAGATATAGTGTTCCATGATTCATTGTTTGTGCATAACACCCAGTGCTCCATGCAGAACGTGCCCTCCTCAATACCCATCACCAGGCTAACACATCCTCCCACCCCCCTCCCCTCTAGAACCCTCAGTTTGTTTTTCAGAGTCCATCGTCTCTCATGGTTCTTCTCCCCCTCCGATTTCCCCCCCTTCATTCTTCCCCTTCTGCTACATTCTTCTTCTTCTTTTTTCTTTCTTAACATATATTGCATTATTTGTTTCAGAGGTACAGATCTGAGATTCAACAGTCCTGCACAATTCACAGCGCTTACCAGAACACATACCCTCCCCAGTGTCCATCACCCAGTCACCCCA
>NW_022589754.1:197284-302876 GCF_004348235.1 Phoca vitulina | reverse complement strand
GACAGAATGGGAGAAGATATTTGCAAATGACATATCAGATAAAGGGCTAGTATCCAAAATCTATAAAGAACCCTGTGCTGTTTTATGGGAGCATTTAGACCGTTCACGTTGAGAGTGATTATTGAAAGATATGAATTATTTGTCATCATGTTGCCTGTGAAGACGTTGTTTTTATAGATTGTCCCTGTAAATTTCTGTTGTATATCACTCTTGGCCTCTTTCTCCTTTTATAGAACCCCCCTTAATATTTCTTGCAGGGCTGGCTTAGTGGTCACATATTTTTTCAGTTTCTGCTCGTCTTGGAAGCTCTGCATCTCTCCATCCATTCTAAATGACAGCCTTGCCAGATAAAGTATTCTTGGCTGCATGTTCTTCTCGTTTAGTACCCTAAATATGTCTTGCGAGGCCTTTCTGGCTTGCCAGGTCTCTGTGGATAGGTCGGATGTTATTCTGATATTCCTCCCTCTGTACTTAAGGAATCTCTTCCCCCTAACTGACTTTTAGATGGTTTCCTTGGTTCTAAGATTTGCGAGTTTTACTATTACATGCCGGGTTGTTGGCCTGTTTTCCTTGATCTTGGGAGGGGTCCTCTCTGCCTCTAGGACAGAAATGTTTGTTTCATTCCCCAGATTGGGGAAGTTCTCAGCTATGATTTACTCAAATATATCTTCTAGTCCTCGCTCTCTCTCTACCCCCTCCGGGATTCCAATAATTCTGACATTGGAACACTTCATGGTGTCACTTATTTCTCTGATTCTATTTTCATGGATTCTGAGTTGTTTTTCCCTGGCCTCCTTTTTTCCCTTTTTATCTATTAAATTGTCTTCCAGGTCACTAATTCATTCTTCTGCCTCACTTACCCTAGCTGTTAGATTATCTAGATTAGATGGGTTCTCATTGATAGCATTTTTAAGTTCTGCCAATTCAGCTTTCATTTCTGCCCTTAGAGACTCTATGTTGCCATTAATTGATTTCTCCATTCCAGCGATTGTCTTCACAACTGCTAGTCTGAATTCCATCCCCAACATCTTGGTTATATCTGCATCCATTTGTAAATCTTCTGCATAAGTCATAATCTCTGAGTCTTTCCTATTTTGGGGGTTGCTCCTCCTAGTCATTCTGTTGAGGGGTGGTTGAGGGCATGTATAGAGTCCAAATTATTGACCAGAACTCAAGCAAGATGCACCTGTTTTCTAGGGACCTTAGGGTTGCTGACCTCTTGTTTTCCCAGCCTGTCTTCTGGGGAAGGGGCCTGCCATGCTCTTACCCACGCAACCCTGTTTGGGCAGATTTGCCCTGCCCCTGTGGGGGGAATGGGCTCAGTGGGAACTGGTGTTTTGTAGCTTTTTTTCTCTGGCGGCTTTCCCTGGTGGCTTTCCGTGTCTCTTTTGAGAGTCAGAGCAGAAGAGGCCCTTTCCGACCCTCTGCCTCAGAGCAGCAAGATCACAGTCTGTTCTTCAGTGAGCTCTCCAGGCCACACTATCTCCGTTTCTGTCTGTGCTGCTATAAACTGGAGCGTCCTCGGTTGTGTGCCCCTCCACAGCACTTCCAGTCCTCGCCTCCAGGTCAGGGCACATCTCTGCCCTTTGTGCTTCTAAACCCGCCAGCCGCCCCCAATTCACAGGCCCCACCACTTTGGTTTCCTTCTGGAGGGCTGCCCTAAGGTCCTTTCCCAGCCGCTACTGGTCTGCGTGTCTGTGCCCTGTCTGCATCGTGGGAGGCCTTTGTTCACCGGCAGTTTGGGATCCCCATGGCCAGCCTCCCTCCCGCTGCCATTTATCCTCCGATATGTGCCCGCAGAATCACGGCTCCCCGCTTTGTACCTCGAAACCAACCACCTGCAATCTTCTGTTTGTAGAGATCCAGATCTTCTTACATCTCAGGCTGATTCCATGGGTGCTCAGAGCGGTCTGGTAGATATCCAGTTCAATTCTGGGGACCAGTTTAGGGTTTCCTACTCCTCCGCCATCTTTTCCCAATCCCATCTGAACTGAGTTTTATATCAGGAACATTATCAGTCTCAGGAAGTGTGTTTGTTAATATTATTATGTCATATATTCATGAAGAGTAAATTAATTTCCCACTTTCATTTCAGTACATTGGTATTCTATAAACAGAATACTAAAAATCTGGTAGGTACATCACAGAACTAGTAGTCATATTTCTTTACCTGTAGATGGTTCATAATGCATTCAAAGTTGCAGAAACCCAATCAATATATATTTTTGACACCTGCTATTCTCTGATTCATGCATTATTTACCTCACATGAAAGCTACTTAAACAGCTCCTGCTGTAGTCACCACTTCTCCTAACTATTCTTTGACTACGGGTTAGATTTCTGTGACATTGCAGGTTTGGTGATGAAGAAATAGTTAAGCTTTAAATCAGGTGCTCATGTGAAATCATTGCAGAGTAAAGCTAAGAAGTTGGTGTTCTCAATAGCAATTCCTTGTTAATTACCTGGGAAATGAATTTTCTCTGGTGAAGTTTGCCCAGACATTCACTTGGCATTTTAGTAAAGTGGTTGGGAAGAAGGGTTTGGTCAGCATTTGCAAACTCCCATTAGATTCTGTCACTGATTCTGAGTGAGTTTTAATTTCTACAGCTGGAGAAAAGCAAGGGAAGCCAGATGTAGTAACATCTGCTACTAAGACTCTTGTTTAGGGAAAAAAAAAAAAAACAGTTCCATTGTTAAAACTTGATTTTAGCTCTGTTGGGTTGATTTAAAATATCTTGTTTCCCTTCTTTATGTAGCACTGAGAAGAGACATGTACATACACTAGAAACTGGATTATCTCAATCAGGATATGCTGTCCAAAGTGTTGTAGAAGGACTGTTTTAGGCACTATGACCCTAGGATCTATTATACAAAAGCAAAGCAGAGGAACAAGTGATAACTCATCCTCTCTGATATTTCAAATTTGATGAGATTAAACTTCAAATGAACATTTTATCCAAGCATGAATCATTGACAGGTTTGTTAAAACTGAATGGAAGTGAACTGATGTAATACAACCTGCCTAAGGAAAATGATAGCAGAAAATATTAAGGTTGAGATTCCAAGAGGAATTTCCTCTACTCAATAATTGAAAACGATCTTTAAAGATCTAGCTGAAGTCTTACCTCCTCTATGAGGACTTCCCTTATCCCCTGCGGTGATCTCTTGCTTCTCTGAAATTTTATCTGCAGATAGCTTTCCTCCTGCTCCTGTTCTTCTTCTTTCTCCGAATTGTTAAGTTTTAAGCCATATATGTATTCTCTTTCTCCCAACTACTTTCTAAATTCCTCAAGTTCAGGAACAGTCTGATGTGTGTCATTTTATATCACTCATAGTGCCTAATATAGTACCCAGATGTAAATGTTCAAAATGTTTTCAGTTTGTTAGACAGTGTAACTATCATTTATTATAATTAAATTATTTGCTTTGGGAAATATTCATATTTTAAGGAAAGTTATTGCTATACTTGAAGGGTGTATTATTCTGATTCTGATTGACAGATTCTCTTGAACAACAGAAACCTAGGGAATTACTATTCTGTCTCAGATACCCACATTTGTTCTGATTCCAAAACTTTCTAAATGTATGTCCATCCAAGCCTCAGTTTTTTCATTTAAAAATGGGGGTAATATTAGTTACGTCACTCATGGGGTTAAGATTAAATGAGATTATGTTCATGAAGTGCTTACACATAATGAGAGTTCAGTAAATGTTAGCTTTTATTACTGAAAGTGGTATCACACTAATATGTGTGAACCCGCATATATACCTACATTGAGAACAAGAAAAAGGGCAAATCTCAGCATAAAATGAACCAGTTTTCAGAAATTTTTGCAACCAGTACTAAATTAACTGGTTGACTGTGAGTGACACTCTATGCACTTCATTTTCTAGGAAATTCTTGTATGTTGACTTTCTAGGCTGATATGGCAGCTGGTAGGCCATTTATTACTAGTTCTATTTTGGTGGAAAATTCAGCCTTGTGTGTCATTTAGAGTTTGTGACACATGTACCCTCCCTAGGCTTAATGAGTTGTCTGCAGATGGGCTGTTATTTATTACAGTCATGTAGAATGAAATTGATTGTCTTCTAAAATTAATTTTTCATTTGCCTCTAGCCTTCCTTTAATAGAGGACACACAGTTGCCTGTTTGCAGAAATACTGTTTAATCACATTAATATCTCAGCCCCCCAGGCTGAAGAAGATAATTGTACAAACGAACAGCAAAATCTGTATCTTTAACTTCTTTTATGATTAAATTATGCAAATGACTTATCTCCTGCCCTTCCAAGCACTAATCATCTAATTAGGAATGATGTGTTAAAGGGATGGTTTTTAAATCAGGAGAGGGACGAAGGCAGGAAGCAGAAAATGGGAGCTGACAATGAAACCACTGAAGGTACAGTAGTGTGTACTACATGAATCTATGTATTTGGTATGAAAATAGATGAGAAGGCTCATATATACTATCCATAGACCTGACATGTGCCATCTTTTGACAGGAGATATAATTCCTTATCTCTGATGACATCTTTTTTGAGTTAGTCTCAAATTCTTAGTGAGGCAAGTGTTAAGTTTCCTTTATTCTTGAACACTCAAGGGATCTAGGGTTTTTATTATTTCACCCAGTGAAGGAGTTGGCTTGCTCTTTTCATCCATGGAGGATAATCTGTGGCAAAGGAATGGGACTGCACCTTGACCAGGAGCATACATTAGGTTTTTCAGACTACATTAGCAGAAGCAGTTCCCTTTTCCATGAAAAATTAAACAAAGTCAAGATACACAAACCCAGAGCAAATATAGTATTCCTACTGGGGAATTCAGGTTTAAATTCCAAGGTGCACTCTAGATATGTATTTGCAAGATCTGACCGTGGCTTTGTGCTTCTGCTTCCAGACATTGATTGTATACAGTTTTTAGCACAATAGTCCTATTTAGTTGTGGCCATAGTTATTCTATACAATATAGATATTGTCTCTTTTTTGATAACAAATACTTATTATGTTAACAATAACTATGATAATAAATCATATTATTAATGTGCCTTAGCAACCATGTCGAACTTTATACATTGATGTAGTTCTTATAATAATGTAAAAACATAATAAATCATGTTGTAGAAATGAAAGAAAATGAGTTTACTGTGTATATTTTAGTGCCTCCTAAAATTATTTCCTATAGGTCCATTTGTGGGAGTCAGAAATCATAACATTTATGTCCTTTTACTATGGTCTTTTATTGATTTAAATTCTGTGCTTTAACTGGTCATTATGGTGAACTCTAGGATATTTTCTTTATATAATGTAAACCATTTTCCAATGTGTTTGAGAACAAAATCTCAAGAAATGCATTCTAAATAGAACATAAACATTTGTGGATTGCACCTGATAATTTTTCTCAAGTTCCTGAGGCCAGTGCTGTCATTCTTTTACTATTTCTTGTGGAGCTTATTCTTCTGCATGTGCTAGGTCAGTTCACTGGGAAGACCCACTGATCACCAGCAGCTGCTATTGTCTACTGGAGTGCAGGTCCTTACTATATTGACGACAACTGTATATAGGCATTTATTTAACATCATTGCTTTTTTTTTAGAGAGGGAGAGAGTGGGGGAGGGGCAGAGGGAGAGAGAAATTTTTTTTTAATTTAAATTCAAGTTAGTTAACATTAGTTAACATGTTAGTATTAACAAGTTAGTTAATACTAAGTGTAGTATTAGTTTCAGGGGTAGAATTTAGTGATTTATCAGTTGCAATATAACACCCAGTGGTCGTTACATCCAGTGCCCATCACCAAATTACCCCATCACCCCACCCCCCTCCCCTCCAGCAACCCTCAGTTCGTTCCCTGTAGTCAAGAGTCTCTTAAGGTTTGCCAAGAGAGAATCTTAAGCAGGCTCCATGCTGGGTGTGGAGCCTGATGTGGTGCTGGATCTCACAACCCTGAGATTGTGACCTGAGCCGAAATCAAGAGTTGGACGCTTAACTGACTGAGCCACCCAGGCGCCTCTAACATCATTGCTTGTTCACTTATTGGGAAAAAAATGTTTAAGCTTTTAACTTAGATAATTGAAGCCAATGAGTCTGACTTATCAGACATTCTACGGTTGATTTTTTTTTTGAACTTTGTTCTGGAGATTTGACATGTAATCCTGTAGAAGACAGGTATTTATAGATTTCTACAGTGAAGAGACCACTGCCTTCAGGATTGCACCAAATTCAGAAGGGCCAGGTTATCCTGTGGAAGTGAAGGGTGAGTCCTTTAGAACTTATTCCATTGCTATCCCAGGAAGCTTTATCTCTCTTTTCCCTTTGGAAACTAACATGATTATAACATCCCACCCACCCAGAAAAAGTGATGCATTACCATATCGTATGATATAAAAAACAATGAACTGAATATGTCCCTGTTAATACATTTTTTTTTTTTTTGAGATTGAGTTAATCCTCAAAGTCATTGCTGTGGTTTTCCAAAAAATCTAAATAAGTTGAACACCCATTGCTTTCGTTTTAAAGGAGACCAAGAAGAATGGTTTGAATATTTGGGAATAGTAGTAATTGATTTTATAATCCCTTACTTCTTAAGTTTTTCACAACACGTCATTTGTATAACAATGATAGAACAGTTGTATTCACACTCATTTTTATTATTTTATTACAATAAAATAAATATCTTTATGGTTTATCATTTTATCATTTACATAAAAGTTTAACAAGAGATCTGCTGTTATTGATTGAGTCTCCACATCTCCACTGACTCAGTGACATCATTAAGTGCTACCCACACCTCCTGGGTTTTGAAAGCACTTCTACAGAATCCGAAGGTTATGAGAAATAGATTTTAAAACATAGTATCGAGCAATTAAGTGGTTTTTCAATATTTTCAAGAAAGTTGGAAAATAATTTGAATTAAATCTCCACTATTTTTTTTTTCATTCAAGGACTAGAATAAGAAGGCATAAAATAGCTGATTATTCACCAAATGGGAGATTAAGTACCCTCTATGCAGGAGATTTCTATTCTCTAAGAATTAAAAAAAAAAAAAAAAAAAAAAAACCTCAGAGAAATTTATCATCAACTGTTTTATTATAGTCAGAATTATGACATCACTTTCTTAAAATTCCGAACTATAGAGTGAAGCTTGTAATATGTCTCAGAAGGACTCAGAGGAATAGGAAGTATGGAAGATTAATCTGCTACTGTTTTATTTCTCCTCCTCTTCAATAATTGGGAATGTTGAGTGATCTTTTGAAAAACCTAGGATTGCCATACATATATGGCAACTTGGTATATGTCAAACCTTAATAAATGATCTGGCAATATGGGGCACCTGGGTGGCTCAGTTGGTTAAGCGGCTGCCTTCGGCTCAGATCATGATCCCGGGGTCCTGGGATCGAGCCCCACATTGGGCTCCTTGCTCGACAGGGGGCCTGCTTCTCCCTCCCCCTCTCCCTCTGCTGCTCCCACTGCTTGTTCTCTCCTGCTCTCTCTCTCTCTGCCAAATAAATAAAATCTTTTAAAAAAATGATCCGACAATAAAGAATATATGTCTCTGGTGAACCCTACTTGTAAGAGGCAAACTTCTCAGCTTTCTAAGAATATAGGGAAGTACAGTCAGTAGTTTTTCTCGATGCTTTTCTCATTGATCTGACTTTTCCTTTTTCTCCAGTCCTTTATTCTGTGTAGAGGTAGGGAATCTTAATGAGATGGAACAGAGTCTAACCCCAGCCTGTAATTTCTCGGTAATTAGTTTAAGAGGCTGGGACAAGGAAGAATATGTCTTTTAGTTTTCTAAAGGGCCTGATTCCTTACCCAATACATGCTTCACTTTCTGGCATGCTCAGCTCTCTAGAATCTTGCTCTTAGTTGATACAAGTTTGGTAGTAGTCATTAATTTCTTTTTTTATGGGGGCTTTTGAAGTTTGTTCATTTTCACAGTTCTAATAAACTATCCAGGGTGACATTTGTTAAATATAGAGCATTATATAGCTTTCTTCCATACATAGTCTGTATATAGCAGTTACTAAATAAATTTTGAATAACTTTCTAACTTCCAATAACATTATTTAAAAACCTGATTTAATAAATGGCATCCATTACCATGTATCTATACTCAAACACAGACATGGCTGCTATACTATTATTAAATGAAAATGTTCAGATTAAATTTTTTAGAAAAAAGGAAACCTGCCATCTTTATATAGGGTTTGAAGTTATGATAATAATTTCTATTTATTGAGTGGCATCTGTGAGCCAGACACTGTCCTTGGATCTTTTTGTTCATTACCCAATTTAATCCTTATGGCTATCTTAGGAGTTTGCTATTACTAGTCTCTTTTACAGTTAAGAAAACTGAAGCTAAGGGAAATTAGGTAAAAGAACTAGTCAATGCAGAGCCAGGAATTCACTGACACCAAACCCGGGCTCTTTAGATTATACAATCCTGTACTAACTAAAATAATACATTAATTAAACATCTTTAAATTATGGCACCAACTGGATCAGGTTTGAGGAAAGGATATTTGAGATAAGGATATAAAATTAAAATATCTACTCTTGGTTGCTTAGAATATGGAACACATCATGATCATTGGTATCTACTAGTACATTTTAAAGGGGTGATGGTATTGGCAAACATGTTTTCTTCAGAAATATTCAAGCTCTGGTTACAGATGGGATAGAGACTGTCATCTGTAAAATGAATATCTATTTATTTTGACAAGTCCCTTATTTACTGAACTTCTCAGTGGACATTCTAAATAATATAGAATATATTTCAGGGGGAAATAGAGTCATTGAACCTACCATTGTTCTGTTTCTCTTGTTCACTGCCTTTAAATGATAAAATGGTGTTTTTGAAGACAGGTGGTAACAATTCTCTAAAAAATAATTTAGGCTGTTGAGTGTAAAGTAGGATATTTATAGGGAGCTATAAACTGGAAAAAGTCTTATGTCTCTACTGCACAGGATTTAATTATGCAATTTGCTGTGACTTCAAGGAGAATGAAAGAATTGTTTCGTACAGTATTGCAAAGGAAGCATATTGGGGAGAGGAGTAATGAGAATCCATACAAATTGGGGTCTAGACCCCATGCTGGGGTATAGAATAGGTAAGTCAATTAACATTCTCTTAATAATAGTGGTGGATCTAAATTGTAGGGCATATATGGACTCTCTTCTTCACACATATATTTTCATGACACCTTTGTCAAGTTAGTACTATCTTATTTTGCAAATGGAGGAACCAAGTCTTGGAAAGATTAAGTATCTTATCAAAGCCAAACTGGCACTGGTAGAAAAGAAATGGCAATGTATTTACTCTGAGTCCTCTAATCACTGGACAATGTTTCCTATATCATTTTCATTGCTGTGTAACTCAATTTACTTAGGGATCTTGGAATAGCTTATTAACAATACTTAATGAAGTATCATGATTATATAGGATAACAATAAAATTTATTGAGAGGTATTTCATGAGCAGAGTGAGATGTTTGACTGACTATTGGGAAAGCATGGTCAGAGGTGTCAACTACCTTGAGATTATAATTGATGCCATGAGAGGAAAATTTCTCCTAAATTTTTGGCATAGCATAAACCAGTATAGGAGTGTGTAGAAAAAGGTTTAGATATGGTCTCTACTTTCAAATCTTACAATATAGGAAGCTGCAAGAAATTTTAGTTGATGTGTAATTCCTATTCAATAATAACTAATAAGGTAACTTACTGACTTAGATGGTTTTTGGGAGCACTTTTAGAAAACTTTTCCAACTTAGACTAAAAGTCTACCAAAATGTATATGAAATTCCACTATAAGAAAGAAGGAAACTCTAGGACATAGAATATCAAAAGGGTAGTAGTAGGGTTAGAGACAAGATATACCAAGGAAATCAGATAAAATAAATAATGAGCTCCCATGTTTAATTTATTGTCATATACTTTTACAAAGGTTTGCAGATAGCTACTGACCTATCTTACAGCAACTATGAGTAAGGAAATGCTATGCCAGTAGTGAAGGAGCTTATTTTATTGGTTAGATAGCTTATTTTTTTTCAAGATTTACTTATTTATTTGACAGAGAGAGAGAGGGGCTGGGAGGGGCAGAGGGAGAGGGAGAGAAAGTCTTAAGCAGACTCCGTGCTGAGTGCGGAGCCACATGTGGGGCGAGGAGCTTGATGCGGAGTGCAGAGCCTGATGCCGGCACGATCTCACAACCCTGAGGTCACGACCTGAGCTGAAACCAGGGTGAGTCGCTTAATGGACTGCACCACCCAGGCACCCCTGGTTAGATAGCTTATTTAAGCCCAAAGAAAGGGAGCTTATGAAATTTTATGTGGTCTGATACATTTTAGGCTTTTTTATCTGTATGATTGATAAAACGAAAGGGACTCTCAATAGTAAGTTCAGACCAGCCAGTTATTCCTGAGAGTATAACTGGCATGAGTTGTTAAATCCATTCTCTTTTCTCTGGTCCACTGTATAATTGCTGAGAAGATAGTGATTGAAACTCAGGGTGAATCAGTAGGTGGAAAGAATTGTGTTGCCCTCTACTCTCAAACTTTGGTCTTAATTACAGGTAAGGAACTGTTCTTTGATGGTGCCTATGATAAAGTATTTATCTGTGGCTACACCACTGAGCTTACCAGATAAGGTATTTGGCATCAGTTTCTATTTAATATGATGTGCCTTGTGATTGGCTGAATAATGGCTTCCCAAAGATGTCCACATCCTAATCATGGAACCTGTGTATGTTACCTTACATGACAAAAAAGATCTTGCTGACGTGATTAAGGTTCAGGACTTTAAAATTAAAATGAAGAGATTATCTTGGATTATCTGAGGGGACCCGATATAATCACAAGGGTCCTTATAAAACTGAGGTTGGAAGATCAGAATCAATAGTAGGAGATGCAACAATGGAAGCGAGAGCTTGGAGTAATGTGAGGAAGGAGCCATGAGCCAAGGAAAGCAGGTAGCCTCTAGAAACTGAAAAAGGCAAGGAAATGGATTCTGCCCTGAAGGAACCGGGGGAGATACCTTGAGTTTGTCCTCCAGAACTGTAAGAGAATATATTTGTGTTGTTTAAAGCCACTGAATTTGTGGTAGTTTATTATAGGCACAATAGGAACGTAATATACACCCTAAGCTCTGTTGTCTCTCCCACAGTATCTGTCATATGACTGAGTACATGGTAGATAGTAAACATTTTTTGGTTGGCTATCTTACCAGAAAACCTAGGACATGATTAACTAGAAGTGATTCTGAGACTCTTTATATGGTCAGTGGACAGTTGTTATAACGGACTTGGAAAATCTTCAACATTTCTGTAAAATGCTGAAATTTGCTCTGAGTAGATTAAGGATTAATGTAGCTGAATTTTATGCAAAATACTATAGGTCTACATATTCATACACAAATATTTAGAAATTATACGAAGCTAGTAGTCAAGACATTTTGATTTTTTTGTCATTTAGCTCTAGCAGAAGTGTCTAAGTGTAATAAACCATCCACATTGCTATTTTTGTCATTGGAATTAAAATCCAATCACATTAAGTAGGAAGAAAGATAACTTGGGGTTTTAGGGGGCTTTGGTTGCATTCACCTTCATAAACTATGTCAATGAACAAATGTCATTTATTTAATTGCTTATTAATACTCTATCATATTGGGGCACATGGATGGCTCAGTAGATTGGGCATCCGACCCTTGGTTTCGGCTAGGATCATGACATCGAGGTTGTAAGATCAAGCCCTGCTTTGGGCTCCACTGGGCGCAGGGCCTACTTGAGATTCTCTCTCTCTCTCCCTCTGCTCCTCCCCCTACTTGGGTGCACTCCCTCTACAATAAACAAATAAATCTTTTTTAAAAAAGACTATCATATAGAGATAGGTTCAAATAATGGACAACCTAGAGGTAGGTTCAAATAATGGACAAGTGCACATTGTAGCTAAGCATGTTTAAAATAACAGTAGCTTGACCTATTTCATTTAGCATAATCTCCTCCAGTCCCATCCATGTTGATGAAAACTTGGGTATTCATCCTTTCTGATGGCTGAGTAATATTCCATTGTATATATGGACCACATCTTCTTTATCCATTCGTCTGTTGAAGGGCATCTCAGCTCTTTCCACAGTTTGGCTGTTGTGGACATTGCTGCTATGAACATTGGGGTGCATATGGCCCTTCTTTTCACTACATCTATCTCTTTGGGGTAAATACCAGGGGTGCAATTGCTGGGTCATAGGGTAGCTCTATTTTTAAATTTTTGAGGCACCTCCAGAATGTTTTCCAAAGGGGCTGTACCAACTTGCATTCCCACCAACAGTGTAAGAGGGTTCCCCTTTCTCCACAACCTCTCCAACATTTGTTGTTTCTTGCCTTGTCCGTTTTTGCCATTCTAACTGGTGTAAGGTGGTATCTCAATGTGGTTTTGATTTGAAGTTCCCTGATGGCTAATGATGAACATTTTTTCATGTGTCTGTTAGCCATGTATATCTTCTTTGTAGAAGTGTCTGTTCATGTCTTCTGTCCATTTTTTGACTTGATTATTTGTTTTTTGGGTGTTGAATTTGAGAAGTTCTTTATAGATCTTGGACGTATGCTAAGTGAAATAAGTCAAGAAGAAAAAGTCAATTATCATATGGTTTCACTTATTTGTGGGACAGAAGGAATAGCATGGAGGACATTGGGAGAAGGAAGGGAAAAATGAAGGGAGGGAATGGGCGGGGGAGATGAATCATGAGAGACTATGGACTCAGAGAAACAAACTGAGGGTTTTAGAGGGGAGGGGGGTGGGTTAGCCCAGTGATGGGTATTAAGGAGGGCATGTACTGCATGGAGCACTGGGTGTTATATGCAAAAAATGAATCATGGATCACTACATCAAGAACTAATGATGTACTATATGGTGACTAACATAACATAATAAAAAAAGTAAAATAGCAGTAGCCTGTATGTCTCTATAACAGCTTTAGAATGAGTTATGTAAAGTACTGTGTATGTTAGTTTAGTCTGAATGCCCTTAAGTATGGTGCATTGATCATTAAATAAGTGACAAAATCAAAAGAATATAGATAAGAATCTTCTTAGGCTATAGTGCCAGAATTCTCGGTAAAAATGTTATATAGGTTATGGTTGGATTAAGAACATACAAAATATTAAAACATTCATATATTTTCATATTCATATTTTAATGTTCTTCTGGCATTGAAACATCTTACAAATGAAATTTATCATTTTCCCATTACCAGATGGTCACTCTTTCTACTTTTTCCATCTTAATAGGGTCACCTAGTCCCCTAGACTTTTGATCTTATAGTAATTAAAAAAAAAAAAAACAACCCTTCACTTCTTTGTCTTTCATATCCAGACTACCAAATCCTGCTGATTCTTCTCATTATCTGAGATAACCTGAGATAACCATCTCCTCTCTGGACTCTTATGTAGATCTCTACATTTTGTTCTTTTATGTTCATAACATAAACCCGTAAAAGAACTCCTCCTTTTTTTCATCCTCTGCATATTTGACCAACGTTATTACTCATTATTCTGAATCATGGAATCTATTCTGCAGACATTTTAATCTGCTTCAATTTCCCTGACTCAAGATGCGTTCATTTCTGGAAAGTCTTCCTTATTCTTTTGCACTAATACATGTCTCCTACCCTTTCAAAACTACTTCAAAACTTACGTTTTAAAACAATCTCTCTTCATTAGTCTTACTTAACTCTGATTCCTCTTTATTCTTATTGTGGTTTTCAACACTTGCTGACTTCCTGACTTGTGTTTTGTATGTGAGGCAGCGTTGGCCCATACTCACAATGGCACCCTTCTTGCCAGGTGCTCATCTTGCCTTGCCTCTATCGGTATTCAGTATGCATGTAGTATCTGTTCATTGCAGTTTCAAATTTATACATAGGCAAGTTTCATAGAACAATGGTCAAAAATATTACTCCGTATCCTCACTATTATGAATAGTGTTGAAATAAACAATCATATTTGAAGAAAAATCCCCCCCAAAAACCATAGCCAAAGAAAAGAGCACTTTGTGCATCTGATTGCTGCTTTCTAGGTTATTATCTCCTGGAAATCAGTATAAGCCTTGTGTGTTTTGATTTTTCCACAAAACAATGCCTTCCATATAGGAGGTGCTTAGTATTAAGTTTAATTGAAGCATTATAGTGAATAATTTATTAAAAATTAGATGATACAACTAGCTGCTTTTGGTGTTCACTATTCAAACTGTTTGCAACCAGCTTTAGTTTAACAGTGAGAAATATTGCCCAAATCATGTGATATAGTGAAAAATTCAGTATTTTGTATAAAGTGTATGTGTGTATGTGGGTGTATTGTGTATGGCGTAGCACAAGACCTATCACATAGTGAATGTTCAGTTAATGGTACTTACCAAGAGTAATATTTGAAAAAGGTCCAGTCTTCCTTTAGGGGACAGGGAGTAGAGATTTTGTGGATTGCTGCTGTAAGTTGTTGTCCTAGTTAACTCCACCATGACCTTCTAAAATACATTTACCAAGTAGTGTTCACTAATATATTTAACAAATGGCCTGTTCCTGTGTCCTGCCTTCAAGGAATCCTATTTGGTAACAGCAATATGTGCACACATGAAACAAAAGAATATAATTAATTTTTAAAACATGTAATATAGATTCTTTATTTTTTTTCCATGTTTGAATCAGATTTATTTAAATTAAGAAAACATCATAGATTTGGTTTAAACATACTCTGTGTTCTGCTTTTTTTTTTTGATGTAGTGTTTCATGATTCATTGTTTGCATATAACACCCAGTGCTCCATGCAGAACATGCCCTCTTTAATACCCATCACCAGGCTAACCCATCCCCTCACCCCCTTCCCTCTAGAACCCTCAGTTTGTTTCTCAGAGTCCATAGTCTCTCATGGCTCTGAAACAAATAATACATTATATGTTAAAAAAAAGAAGAAGAAGATAGCAGGAAGGGAAGAATGAAGGAGGGGAAACCAGAGGGGGAGACGAACCATGAATATAGACTCTTTAGATTATGTGAAAGTTTAGAAAAGGAAAGGATCTTGATGTTTTAAGTTCTATATGAAAAGTCTGCTTTTCATTTATTTTGGGATGATGTGGAGAATCACAGTCTCCTTATTTTTACACGTTTAAACTATACACTGCAAGAATTGGCTTATCTTTTTTTATGCAGTATAGTGCCCTCTGGTGAATGTTCATTTCAGAATAATAATTCTATTCCACTGACTTTTTTGTAAAATCAGTTATTCTATGAAACATTACTGGAAAATAAATTCTATTTGCTTATTAGTTTGCAGAAAATAATGACATGTTGAATAAGAGAAAGACAATATTCTGATTTATAGTTAAACACTTAAAATGATTGTAACTTAAGCCCACATAGATTTCTTTTACTCAGTTACACTAAAAATTTGCCTGCCTTCTTTTTTCCATTACCCTCCTATGTGAAAAATAGATTAAAATCCCTGAATTTATTGATAGTGTTGCCAGTTGCTACTTTTGCATTTCTTAAAGACAAAGAGGTTGTACTAAAATTGATACTTCAATAAAATACAACAAAATAAATGGTAGTATTATTCTACAAGGGAAAGCATTTGATCTGTAGGCTCAAATATCATAGGTCAAAACTAGGTTGCATTATTTTTTCTCCTTATTTAAACAATGAATATTCTTAACTCTTTCCTTACAACATTCTTGCTTAGGAGGTAGATACTATTTTTTTCTGGATGTAACTGGAAGCTATCTGGTGTTTAAAGTGGTTTGTAAAAATATAGTAAGTTAGGGTGGATAGCTGTTTTAGATAGATATATTTGAAGAATTTTCAATATAGACCTCAATTTATAACCTCAGCCCAATTCTTGACTATTCTCAGGGAGTAAACCAAACTTCACCAGAACAAAGAAGGTGAATATATTAAAAGAACAGTAATGTCCTTACGAATTATTTTTTCTAGGTACTCCTTTAGACAGTTTATATGCTAAGAGGTATGTGAAGCTAGTCACAACTAACTGCAGATTCCATCTACCATTTGTGAATGACTCTATTCTTTTCTTTATTTTTAAAAAAAGATTTTATTTATTTATTTGAGAGAGAGAGCGCACGAGCACAAGCAGGGGGAGAAGCAGGCAGAGGGAGAGGGAGAAGCAGGCTCCCTACTGAGCAGGGAGCCCGATGTGGGGCTCAATCCCAGGAACCTGGGATCATGACCTGAGCCAAAGGCAGCTGCTTAACTGACTGAGCCACCCAGGTGCCCTGTTGTTTTCTTTAGATACCTGCATATGACATTCGTATTATAAAGATATTAATTTTGCTTTAGTTTTTTAAGTGAATATAGGTCAAAGGGAATATATTGTGAATTCTGTTAATTATTCATAACCAACTTTGTTGTTCACATCATTGTGAAGTGATCTTCTTGTCCCACTAGTAACCTCCATGGATATCACCTGAAACTGACAGATCGGTGGAATTGTTTAGACAGATGGGTGGAATTGTTTAGAATTATGTGTGACATAGAAAGAAACCAGACTGCCCCAATTCAGCAAATTTGACTGAGGGAGACTAATTAGCATTGAGTTGTGTTTTGTAAAAGTATCAAAGCCATGGTTAAACTTGGTTAGAGTAAATACCCATCTTATGTTGGGGAATTTAGTGCTTCTTGGGAAAAACCCTGTATATTCTTCATGAAGAAGTATATAAATTCAGTAAAATGTAGACTCCCTTTAAGATATAACTAAGTAGAAAAATTTGACAAATATTATTTTATGCACTTAGGTAAAGTTATTTATTTCAGTTGTTCATTCTAAAAGACTCTGCTATTGTAGTTTCTTAAACTACTCTTCAAGGGAGCAACTATTAAATATGTAACGAGCAATTTTATAGAATGACAATGAGAAATTATTGACTAATAAATAAGATACATAACTTATTTAGTAGTATTTAGTTTTAATAGATTGAAGTATTTTTTATTTGGGCAGGCTGAGAGAGTAGTTCTAGCATGATGCCTACTAAAATCAGTCTAAATTCATACAACTTGGGCAAGTGCTTGCTATGATTTTACCTTCTTCAGACTAGATATGTACTTACTCTGAGCCAACTGACTGAGGTTCTAGTTTGTCCCTTTCCCATTTTTTTCATTTTTTCAGTTTTAAGAGGAATAATTGACAAAATTGTGTATACTTAAAGTGTACAAACATGAGGATGGTATATATTGTGTACGTTGTGAAATGATTACCACAATCAAGTTAATTAGCATCCATCAGCTCATATGGTTGGCTTTTTCTTTTTTGATTCCACATAAAGTGGTCCTATACAGCATTTGTCTTTCTCTGTCTGGTTTATTTCACTTCACATAATGTTCTCCAGCTTCATCCCCATTTTACTGTGTATGGCGGGATTTCCTTTGTTTTAAAAGTTCAATAATATTTCAGTGTGTGTGTGTCTGTGTGTCTGTGTGGGTGTATAATCACAATTTCTTTATCCATTCATCTGTTGGTGGGTGCTTCAATTGATTCCATATCTTGGCAATTGTGACTTGATGCTGCAATGAAAATGGGACTGCAGCTATCTCTGTAGGATGCTGATTTCGTTTCCTTAAGATCCATACTAAGAAGTGGGATTGATGGGTCACATGGTAGTTCTATTTTTAATTTTTTGAGGAAACTCTGTACTTCTTTCTATAATGCCTGTACCAATTTGCATTTTCAGCAACAGTGTATAAGAATCTGAATAGACATTTTTTCCAAAGAAGACATACAAATAGCCAACAGATACATGAAAAATGTTCAACATCACTAACCATCAGGGAAATGCAAATCAAAATCACAGTGGGATATCACCTCACACCTGTCAGAATGGCTGTAATCAAAAGGACAAGAAATAACAAATGTTGGTGAGGATGTGGAGAAAAGGGAACCCTTGTCCCTCTCTAATTTGCTCTCTGTGTAGTGTGCGGCAAGCGACCTATCCTTTGTCAGCCCTGTTTATTTGTAAAAGAGGGATAATAACCATTTTACTCACTTCTCTGAATGATTGGAAAAATTGAATTAAAAATGTGACTGCAGGTTTTCAAAACATCAATATACATTTTTATATTTGTTTTATCCTTCCCTTCACTAAATTATAAGCTACTTGAAGACAGAAATTGCATCTTATTGTCTTATCCTAGTTTTCATTTACTAGGTACAACTACATGTTCTGTTCTAGCTACTTGGAATAAAAAGGTTAATAAAATATAATCCCTATGCAGAAGGAGCATATACTTTATTTTATGGAGGGAGAGAAGAGGAGATTAAGTGGGAGCAGTAACAAGTATTTAACTATGATGCCATAGAGTTATGCAATAGAGGCATATTAATGATACAGAAAGTGCCATGGCAATGGAGATGGGGAAGTTACTGATCCCAACTTGGGATATTCAAACAGTTTCCCAAAAATGGCTTTAGAACTGATTCCTAAAGCATGGGTAGGATTTTTTTTAAGGCAGATTTGGAAAGAGAGGGCATTCTAAGGAGAAAGAAGAAGCCAGAGAAAGTACAGATGTATGGAAGTACCTTACGTGTTCCAGAGAGACTGAGTAAGTTGGTGTGGTTGAGGTGTAGTGTAAATGCATGGGGAAACTAGCTACAGATCCTAAAGAAGTTGGAAAAATGTATTCTAAGAAGAAAGATTGGAGTGAAGAGGAGACTAGAGGCTGGAAATGTATCTAGGAGATTGCCATAGTGCTCTGAGAAAGAGATTTTGAAGACTTGGCAGTGGCAATGGGAATGGAGTAAGGATTTATTTGAGAGCCATCCCAGGAGTAACATTGACAGGATTTGGTGACTGAGTGAAAAACTGGAGAGCCTTTTTAGGTAAAGAAAATAAGCCTTTTTAGGTCTTGTGACTCAGAAGTATGCATAGTGCCTAGTACATAGAAGGGGGTTATTAAATTGTTGTCTAATTGGATTGATTCAAGCTCCTGACTAGAAGATATTAATATCATCATAAAGATAAGACTTTATTTTCTTATTTCCACAGCTGCCATTCCAGTAACTTTTAAGAGTATTAGATTCACTGTTAAATGATTTTTAGTGTCTCCAAGGGCAAGAAAGCCATTCTGTTTTTCAAGTAAAACCATAAAGAATTTATAGATTGGCTTCCTTGTTATTGAGAACAGGAAATAGGTAGAGATATTCAGAAATTTGCTATTTAATATCATGTGAACAGAACTGGATTGATGTTTATCTTTTCAATATGCCTGATAAAAGGATTTGCTAGACAGATTTATAGTATTCTTAATTACAATATTACATTTGCAAAAACTTTTAATTACCCTAGGTAGTTCTCAAAAAAGCCCTCTGAAGTTGACAGAAAATATATTATCACACTCATACTGTAGCTGAGGACACTGATACTTGAAGAAGAAAAATAACTTCTCTAAGGATGACAGCTAGTAAATCTTAGTGTCAGGAATTCCCTTCATTTCTGATTTCAATTTCTCAGCAAGACCCAGGAATATGTATTTTTATCAAGTTCCTCAGGTTATTCTTCAGCAGATAGTACTTAAGAATCATACATTTGTAAACCAAACTGGAGTTGGGAAATGAGAACGGACTGGGGAAGAAGGGTTATCTAAAAGAGAAGTAGGTGTCTAAGGGGTTATAATGGGATTATGAAGGAGGATGGGGTAGAGTCCAGGAAAGGTAGGGAAACAGTCACATTTCTAAGCCCTTAATCTAATTCCTGGCTTCAGAAATGAGGAGCAGTGGTTCTTGTGGTGATGGTTGTTGTTGCTGCTGTTTCTGCTAGTATTTATTATTATTATTATTATTATTATTATTATTATTAGCAGCTTATTTAAGCAGATGTGGAGTTAAGCAGATGTGGAGCAAATTTAAGCTACTTCTTGAAAGTGTCTGCCTTGTCTTATCAAGACCTAACGGTGAAGATGTATTCATGGCTCCTTTGGCTGAAAGAATGCATTTCTTGCATTAAAATATAAGTTCCAAGAAGGTAGGACTTTTGTTTGCTTTGTTCATTGTTCTCTCCCCAGAACCTAGAACTGTGTCTGCTACAGAGTAGATATTCCAAAAACCTTTGTTGAATCAATTTTCCTGTGGAAAGACATGTTGTAAATTCAAACCTCTGTTGTTGTTAAGCAATGATACTCTTTCTGTAATTGAAGTCTCAAGGGGTTAAGATCTGTGACATAAAAGTAATAGTGTTCAGTCGTGTTGCTCTTTGTAGGATTGCCACAAGTACTCCCCAGGAGTGGGCCATGCAGTTTCTAAAGACCTGATCTCAGTAGTAGCTGGGTCTATTAGAAAAATAACTATTACTTCAGGTGCATTATACATTGAATAGGCCTTTGTGGGCTGGCCTAGGGACATTATATTTTTTGAATGAGTTAAGAATAACTTAAAATTTAAGAGAGTGGTAAATTGAAGTCCAGGGTATTATTGTGACATAATCTAAAAAAGTGTTCACACTTTGGCAATGGTTAATTTACAGTAAAATTTCAAAGCAGCAAAAATAAGTTTAGAAAAACTTTTCAGATTGAATTTAAAGCAACACATAAGAATACAGTTAGAACAATTTGCTGCCTAGCACAATTCCAACAATATAATAAAAGGTAACAAGAATGAGAAGTAACTAAAAATAAGGAATAATTTATACTTTCTAAGGCACTTTTACATGCCTTATTTCACTGGATTCTTGAAATAATGCCTATTTTATAGGCAAGGAAATCAAGGCTCACAGAAAATAAGTGACTTATCCAGGGGTACCTAGCTGGCAAGAGTTGTGTTCCACGTCTATAAAGTGTATTTCTCCAAGTGTGTCCACAAAAAAATGAGTTTTGAGGGTTTTTTAAAATTTTTTTAAATGATCTTTTTTTTTTTTAAGATTTTTATTCATTTATTTGACAGAGAGAGACACAGCGAGAGAGGGAACAAAAGCATGGGGAGTAGAAGAAGGAGAAGCAGGCTTCCCGCAGAGCGGGGAGCCTGATGCGGGGCTCGATCCTAGGACCCTGGGATCATGACCTGAGCTGAAGGCAGATGCTTAACGACTGAGCCACCCAGGTGCCCCAAGTTTTGAGGGTTTTATTTATTTTATTATTTTTTAAGATTTTATTTATTTATTTGACAGAGAGAGACACAGCGAGAGAGGGAACACAAGCAGGGGGAGTGGGAGAGGGAGAAGCAGGCTTCCCGCCGAGCAGGGAGCCTGATGCGGGGCTTGATCCCAGGACCCTGGGATCGTGACCTGAGCCGAAGGCAGACGCTTAACGACTGAGCCACCCAGGCACTCCAGTTTTGAGGATTTTAAAGAACTGCTCCCTCCCACCCCCCACAAATGAGAGGAAGTTTCATTTTCAAATGTCTAGGAAACCTAAATAGGTTTCTTAATGGTAGTACTTATAATCGTTAGCCTGTAAAATGTTAATTTGTATCATGTTTTCATATATCTAAATGGAAAATACAATAGTCAGAGTTTTCTAATTTTTTCTGATTATAGAACGTTTTTCTTTTCATAGAGCCTTTCCTAAGATTGGTGTTTCTCAGTTTCCTTTGGGAAATGCTGTTTCAGGGCTTTGCTCTCAGCTGTCAAAGTCAAAAAGCATTGTCATAGTATTTCAAGGTGTAACTTCTAGAGTTATTTGACTTTTACTATAGGAATCTTGAAGATAGAAGTTTTCAAGGTCCAAAAAAAAACATCCTTAATGCAAGGATTGTTTTTAAACAAAACCAAGAAGCTGGGGGAGGCATCTGGGGGCAGGAATTATATCCTAAGTGCGCCTCAAATTATATTATATAAACAACTACCTATTCCATATACTTGAAAGGAAGCCCTATGTAGCTGACCTTGATAAAGAAATGAGGCTTTTGCATGAGAATATGACACATATTATAGCATTTTCCCCTCCTTATTAATAAGGAAAGCAATTCATAAATGATTTATGCTTTTACTTATAATAAAAACAGAACTATATATTCTAGCCCTTGGATACTTTAAAACAATCATTTGAAAATGATTTGAAAGGTACTACATTTTTTAAATTTAATTTAATTTTATTATGTTATGTTAGTCACCATACAGTACATCATTAGTTTTTGATGTAGTGATCCATGATTCATTGTTTTCATGTAACACCCAGTGCTCCATGCAGTACGTGCCCTCCTTAATATCCACCAGTGGGCTACCCAATCCCCCCTCCCCCCTCCCCTCTAAAACGCTGTTTGTTTCTCAGAGTCCATAGTCTCTCATGGTTCATCTCTCCCTCTGATCCCCTCCCCCCTTTATTTTTCCCTTCCTTCTCCTAATGTCCTCCATGCTATTCCTTATGTTCCACAAATAAGTGAAACCATATAATTGACTTTCTCTGCTTGACTTATTTCACTTAGCATAATCTCCTCCAGTCCCATCCATGTTGATGTAAAAGTTGGGTATTCATCCTTTCTGATGGCTGAGTAATAGTCCATTGTATATATGGACCACATCTTCTTGATCCATTCATCTGTTGAAGGGCATCTCGGCTCTTTCCACAGTTTGGCTATTGCGGACATTGCTGCTATGAACATTGGGGTGCATATGGCCCTTCTTTTCACTACATCTGTGTCTTCGGGGTAAATACTCAAGAGTGCAATTGCTGGGTCATAGGGTAGCTCTATTTTTAATTTTTTGAGGAACCAACTTGCATTCCCACCAACAGTGTAAGAGGGTTCCCCTTTCTCCACATCCTCTCCAATGTTTGTTGTTTCTTGCCTTGTCCATTTTTGCCATTCTAACTGGTGTGAGGTGGTATCTCAATGTGGTTTTGACTTGAATTTCCCTGATGGCTAATGATGATGAACATTTGTTCATGTGTCTGTTAGCCATTTGTATGTCTTCTTTGGAGAAGTGTCTGTTTATGTCTTCTGCCCATTTTTTGACTTATTTGTTTTTTGAGTGTTGAGTTTGAGAAGTTCTTTTAGATCTTGGAAGTCAGCGCTTTGTCTGTAGTGTCATTTGCAAATATCTTCTCCCATTCTGTGGGTTGCCTCTTTGTTTTGTTGACTGTTTCCTTTGCTGTGCAGAAGCTTTTTATCTTGATGAAGTCCCAAAAGTTCATTTTTGCTTTTGTTTCACTAGCTTTTGGAGATGTATCTTGAAAGAAGTTGCTGTGGCCGATGTCAAAGAGGTTATTGCCTATGTTCTCTTCGAGGATTTTGATGAATTCCTGTCTCACATGGAGGTCTTTCATCCATTTTGAGTTTATCTTTGTGTATGGTGTTAGAGAATGGTCGAGTTTCAAAGCCTTAGGGAATAGAGAATAAGTTTTCTTATTGTAGAGTATTTTATTTCATTCAATTTAACAACTCAGTAAATAGGTTTGTTGAGTGAATGAAAAAATGCATGAATGAATAAATGCCAACTGTGTATAATGTTCCTTCTGAACAAGGAATTTTGAAATTTTGAAGATAACTAAGATGTGGTTCTTTATCCTCAAAAGTTTGTAATGGAGTTATGAGCTCTTAACTGCTGCCTACTCCAGATCAATAGCTTTCGTGCTTTACAAAGTATTTTTACATCTATTCTCTCATTGAATCTTCATAAAACTCTGTTATGTAAAGCAGACTTTTCCCTCATTTTATAGGGAGGGAAAATGACTTGCCTGGGGTTCTACTCCTGATAAGTGACAGAAAGACTAGTGTTATCTGTCTTATATGTGTAGAAAGCCAAACCCAAATCAATCCCTTGCTAGGTTCCTAATGAACCACACCCATTTTATCATTCTGTTAAGTCAACCTTACATATGAATTTGCACCCCTTGGTATATACATTCAACTCGTCTTAGGTTATTTTCACTGGGGCATGTTCCAAAAGGAAGAAACTAGACTTACTTGTTTTTTAAATCCTCTCCTAGTTAGTGTTGTGTTGGCACATGCTGAAGAATGCACTTCACTGAGAATCTTTGGCACCAAATGATGGTTGTGTCTGGGTCTGTCTGGTCCTTGTACTCCCTGTCTACATGAACACTGTTGGTAAAGTACACACTGCATTTGTAAAATATAAGATGATTTGCACCCTTGTCTTCTGAATGATTAAAATACAAATACATGCATTCTACTAACCAGGAAGGCATCGTGAAAGACACCAGAAGCTAGACAAGAGAAGACCCCGTTGAAGATATGACTCCAGAATTTACAAACATGTTGCCATGGCAAAGTCATTTAGCCTTGCTAAATCTCTTTCCTCACTTACAAAAAGACAGGATTACTTCTCTTTGTCCATCTGTAGATTGGTATTTACAAAACTACTGGGCAGACCCTGTCTTTGTGGAGGACTTTGAACTTCTACCAGGAAAAGCATTATAAAATGTAGCTTTTATTATCATCATCACACAGCCATTATAACTGGTACAATTGATTGTGTTAAGCATTTAAGATCAGGGTTCATGGATTACATTGTCAATTTTGTCATAAACTTCCTATTTGACTGTGAATATCCAACTTCACACTTTTGTTCCTGGATTTACCTTCTGTAAAATGTAGATAATAATATTTAACTACATCATACAGGATGTTATCGAACTTTCCTTTCCTTTTTTGAGATTCTCAAATATAAAGAACCATAATGATTATTAGTACTACTTTATTCTGATTGGCATCTTCGTGGACAGTCTTAGCATAGCATGTATAAATAAATTAGGTAAAGTCTTCTCTCTAGTATGTAAAGAATTTTACGTATATCTTTCTCCTATATTCCCTCTTCCTTAAACAAATATTTATTGAACACCAACTGTGTGCCAGGAATTGGGTTTAGTGCTAAGAATTCAAAAGTGGTACTTCCCTGTCCCTTCTGTTAGAAGGCTTAGAAGTATAGATCACAAGTTTCTTTAGCTGAGTCCTGCCATTGCTTCAGGTACAGTGCAAGAAAGCAGGACGCTGATAGGGCCCAACTAAGCATGACAGTTGAAGCTATTAATGATCACGTCTACTATTTCATAGGAGTGAGGCTCCAGGTGCTGGCTCTTTGTATCCATCATTCATCCATTACCTAGCTGTGTGACCTTGGGCACATCAGTTCCACCCTTGGCATATCAGTTTTCTCATCTATAATTTTTAAGACCTCATTTAGTCCAGAGTTTCTATGTTTCTGTCTTCTAGCTATAGATAAGACAACAGTTTATAAAGACAAGGGAGTTTGTTTCTTTTGATTAGCTTCATTAGCCAGTCAAGATTAGAAAGGAATGGTCCCCTACCAACCTTCAAATGAATAACCTTTCATGGTGTGTGTAAAGGGAAATGATGAGTTTGGTTACTCAATCTAGCCCACCATAAATACAAAAAAACTCTCAAGCCAAGTTTGTTGTTTTCTTGAACATTTCCCTAATGTAGAGGATCGGTCAAAATTGGATTGTACTTTGAGGTTAATGCTATGTGCGTGTTAAGTGAAGGCAGAAATTAAACATTTTATTTTTCAGAGGGCTTTATGTGATTTACTCTATCTTTGTAGTAGGCTGTTTTGTCTTGCTCAGAATATCCTTATTGTTTGTACTCCTTGGAGTCCTAAGAAAACTCATGCATGATTTCCATTTTAGTGCAGATAACACAAGCTTCCTAAAAGTTTCAACCTAGAATTTGTGGGTTTTTTTTTCCCTGCTTGACTTAGGTGGCAGGAGGCTAAGGGCTCCGGAGGAGCATGCCTCCTATCACTTGTGTATCATGGCCCAGCAACTTGATACTTTAGGTATTATTTAAAAATCCAATATATTCAAACTTTGGTATCTGAGAGCAGTAGAATCAGTACACACAAATGGTAAACTGATAAATATAGAATTTTCTTTTTTTTTTTTTTAAAGATTTTTTAAATTTATTTATTTGAGAGAGAGAGAGAGAGTGAGAGAGAGTGCAAGAGGGGGTAGGGTTAGAGGGAGAAGCAGACTCCCCGCCGAGCAGGGAGCCCGATGTGGGACTCGATCCCGGGACTCCGGGATCATGACCTGAGCCGAAGGCAGTCGCTTAACCAACTGAGCCACCCAGGCGCCCAATATAGAATTTTCATTAAGGAAAAGACTATATTTTGTCTTTTTAAATCAATGTTCAGAAGGTAATCTCAACATTCACAACCTACTATGTGCTTTAGCTTTGTGCTCATGAAGAAAAGGAAGGAACAGAAAAGTTGACAGTTCTTTCAAATATTATTGTGGCATAAAGAAATAAGTTTAATATATGCCAACAGTGAGCTCCACTAGCATTGTGTCTAATGCGAGTCTCATTAATTTGATGCAAGTCTCATAATTGCTGTCAAGAAAAGTAGTGCAGCTCAGTGAAGAACAGTTTGTGTAGAGCCACCCAAAATTTGTCCAGCTGACTAGAGTAACACAACTGTTAAACTTTCTAGTTTTATTTTTCTTCACAGTATTGGTTCATTAGTGAAGATAAGAAAAGGGGGGGCTCTATAAAAATTCCCATTTTGTTCAAAAGCATGATTACTATCTAGATTTTCCTTGAATTGCTTGTTATTTTATGTTCATAAAAGCTATTTGGTATTGGGCGCCTGGGTGGCTCAGTTGTTAAGTGTCTGCCTTCAGCTCAGGTCATGATCCCAGGGTCCTGGGATCAAGTCCCACATCGGGCTCCCTGCTCGGCAGGAAGCCTGCTTCTCCCTCTCCCACTCCCCCTGCTTGTGTTCCTACTCTCGCTCTCTCTCTGTCAAATAAATAAAATCTTAAAAAAAAAAAAGCTATTTGGTATTAAAATGCATGAACTTTTGCATTTAGGATGTGTATAATTTTTCTCAGTGTGATTATATCCTTTTAAGAATAATAATTTAAAAACCTCCTTCTTTTAACCTTGTGATAGTTTAATTTTTAAAAAAAATCTCAAAAAGCAAAGGAATAAATTAATAGTAGCTTTATTCTTGTTAGTCTATGGACTTGGATTCTGCAAACTTCTGTTTAAGGTTCCTTTGATAGAGACTTAATTTAAAAGAAAATAAAAGAAAGACAAGAAACACTGACATCAGCTCAAAAGTTTTTTGCTGACTTTTAGTTAACAAAGCTCTAAATGGCTACTAGTCTTCCACCTGCAATCAAGTGTAATAAACCTTCACAGCAGAAGTCAAATTCTAGGGGAAAAAAGTTGGAAGCACACACTTACACCATAAAACCTTGTTTATTGCAACCATCAGTCTTCCAAGATATGCCCCACAATGGGATTTGGTAAAGCCATTACAAGGTGCCGTATGAGTTCCATTTGCCTACAGTAAATAGAATGTCAGAAGTGTCAGGGGGAAATAAATATCGGGCTGGTTAAAAGGGAGCAGAGATGGCTCAAAGCATCATTGAGAGGATTGATTTATCTGGCATGCTGTAATGACTGCAGATGTGGATCTGTTATTCTAGATGAGCAATGAATTTGATGAGCTGATAACACAGGGCCAGAGAGGCCTGCTTTTAATTACTGATGAGGAATTTATTTGTGAAGCACTGTGATTTACTGAGGGTTTGTTCTGTTATTGACAGGTGACCTTGGGGCTTTTCTCTTCTGATGAATCCCCAAAAAGGAGCTTTTAAAAGAAATAATCAAACAGAAAGTATTCTATCTGTACTTAGAACACAATGAAGTCATTTGAGATACATTGTTGGGGTGGAAGTTACATTCTTTCTACACACAAAAAGTTTGCTGTTCTGGTTATTTGCTGCTTATAAATAAAATCTTAAAAAAAAAGCTATTTTTTACTGATTTTTACTCAAGTATATTTTTATATTTTTCCTTTTAAGTAAGTCTTGACTCTGAGACTAGATGTTGGCATTTATTAGCACGCTTCTGTCATTAGTATATACTGTTGAGGCAGATTTCTTTGGAACCCTGGGATGCCTAGCATAGCTGCTTCATTAAATGATAGCTAATTTGTGTAATATGAGGGGAGTTTATGCTTCTGACATAGTTCTTGTGGTGACCAGCAGTTTCTTGTTTTTATGAATGATACAGAAAATTAACATTAAAAAGAAGAAGTTCAAAAGAACAGTGATCATTTGTATTCACTGTATTAACTCCCCTCTTTAAAGTTACAGAATTTGGGCGCCTGGGTGGCTCAGTTGGTTAAGCGACTGCCTTCGGCTCAGGTCATGATCCTGGAGTCCCTGGATCGAGTCCCGCATCAGGCTCCCTGCTCGGCAGGGAGTCTGCTTCTCCCTCTGACCCTCCCCCCTCTCATGTGCTCTCTCTCATTCTCTCTCTCTCAAATAAATAAATAAAATCTTTAAAGTTACAGAATTTGCCTCAAGTTAACTAAATGACAAATTTTGAATATTTGTAGTGCTATTTGTATGCCTTTTATCTTGGCAAAGTAGGGTTGAGTATGGAAATTATATATATTTTTTTAGGAATTTAAATGTAGGACTTTTAGATTTTCATCTAAAGTATATAGTCAAAACTGTGAGTTCCAAAGCATCACTTACCTATTTTATTTTATTTCAACCAGCAGTTTACAGAAGTGATTTTGTAGTGATTGTGTGGCAAATACAGTAATTTCTGTTGCTAGACTTGTTTGCAAAAAACATTGACCCTGTCCAGTTTATAGATAGAGTTAATTGTTTACAAGCTATTTAAAAAATCACTAAAACAGGAAAACATCCGGATCTCAAAAGTTCCTAGAAGAGACCTAATGCTATTTATGTGTATAAACCTGTTACTAGTTTGTTTGGGAGAGAGTCAAGGATCAAGTCAGTTTGCGAGGTAGTCAACTAATTTTCTTTTGCAAATTTTATATCTTATTGTTCTTATTTTACTTTATAAAAAAAGATTTATTTATTTATTAATTGAGAGAGAGAGCATGAGCTGGGGGTGGGGGGGCAAGGGAGAGGAAGAGAGAGAATCTCAAGCGACTTCCCGCCTGATACCGGGGTTCCATCCCATGACCCCAAGATCAAGAGTCAGACGCTTAACTGACTGAGGTACCCAGGTGCCCCTCTTACTTTAATTTTACTTCTGAAGAGCTAACAGGCAGTGGCAACGCAATTTTTTTGTGAGGATTGTAATGTTTTCTGTAGAAAGTATTAAACAGTCTACAGTGTTGAAAATCTTTGCATAAATAAATAAGCCAAGGCTTTTATATCTGCATTTGTATGCATGTATAACTCAATAATTAATTAAACTATTTTATTTAGCAAATCAAAACCACAATGAGATACCACCTCACACCAGTCAGAATGGCTAAAATTAACAAGACAGGAAACAAATGTTGGCAAGGATGTGGAGAAAGGGGAACCCTCTTACACTTTTGGTGGGAATGCAAAGCTGGTACAGCCACTCTGTAAGAGTGTATGGAGGTTCCTCAAGGTGTTAAAAATAGAGCTACCTTATGACTCAGCAATTGCACTACTAGGTATTTACCCCAAAGATACAGATGTAGTGATCCGAAGGGGTACCTGCACCTCAAGACACCCTCTTTGGGGTCTTTTCTGATTCCATAAAAATTTTAGGATTATTTGTCCCAGTTCTGTAAAGAAAGATGATGGTATTTTGATATGGATGGCATTGAATGTATAGATTGCTCTAGGTAGCATAGACATTTTTAACAATATTTGTTCTTCCAATCCATGAGCATGGAACATTTTTCCATTTTTTGTGTCTTCCTCAATTTCTTTCATGAGTGTTTTATAGTTTTCTGACTACAGATCCTTTGCCTCTTTGGTTAGGTTTATTCCTAGGTATCTTATGGTTTTTGGTGCAATTGTAAATGGGATGGATTCCTTGATTTTCTTCTGTTGCATTGTTAGTGTTTGGAAATGCAACTGACTTTTGTGCATTGATTTTATACCCTGCCATGTTGCTGAATTCCTGTATGAGCTCTAGCAATTTTGGGGTGGAGTCTTTTAGGTTTTCTACATAGAGTATTATGTCATCTGCAGAGTGAAAGTTTGACTTCTTCTTTGCCGATTCAGATGCCTTTTATTTCTTTTTGTTGTCTGATTGCTGAGGATAGGAGTTCTATTACTATGTTTGAACAGCAGTGGTGATAGTGGACATTCCTGCTGTGTTCCTGATCTTAGGGACAGCAGACCTATCCACAGAGACCTGGCAAGCCAGAAAGAACTGGAATGATATAGTCACGGTGCTAAATGAGAAAAATAAGCAACCAAGAATACTTTATCCAGCTAGGATGTCATGCAAAATAGGAGAGATAAAAACTTCCAGGACAAACAGAAACTAAAAGAATTTGTGATCACCAAACCAGCCCTACAAGAAATATTAAAAGGGATCCTCTAAGCAAAGACAGAGCCCAGAATAACATAGACCAGAAAGGAACAGACAATATACAATAATAGTCACTTTACAGGTAATACAATGGCACTAAATTCATATCTTTCAGTAGTTACTCAGAATGTAAATGGGGTCAATGCCCCAATCAAAAGACATAGGGTACTAGATTGGATAAAAAAAAAGACCCATTGATATGCTGTCTGCAAGAGACTCATTTTATTTTATTTTATTTATTTTTTATTTTGTTAAAAGATTTTATTTATTTATTTGTCAGAGAGAGAGAGAGAGAGAGAGAGAGAGAGAGAGACAGCACAAGCAGGGGGAGCAGCAGGCAGAGGGAGAGGGAGAAGCAGGTTCCCCACCGAGCAGAGAGCCTGATGTGAGACTTGATCCCAGGACCCTGGGATCATGACCTGAGCCAAAAGCAGACGCTTAACTGACTGAGCCGCCCAGCTGCCCCAAGAGACTCATTTTAGACACAAAGACACATCCAGATTGAAAGTGAGGGGGTGGAAAACCATTTATCATGCTAATGGACGTCAAAAGAAAGCTGGGCTCAAAATCCTTATATCAGACAAATTAGATTTTAAACCAAAGACTGTAGTATGGGATGAAGAGGGACACTATATCATAGTTAAAGGGTCTATCCAACAACAAGATCTAAAAATTGTAATTATTCATGCCCCTAACCTGGGAGTAGCCAATTATATAAGCCAATTAATAACAAAATCAAAGAAACACATTGAAAATAATGCAGTAATAGTAGGGGACTTTAACACCCCATTCATTGCAATGGACAGATCATCTAAGCAGAAGATTCATAAGGCAATAGGGCTTTGAATGACACACTGGACCAGATGGGCTTCACAGATATATTCAGAACATTCCATCCTAAAGCAACAGAATACACATTCTTCTCTAGCGCACATGGAATATTCTCTAGAATAGATCACATACTGGGTCACAAATCAGGTCTCAACTGGTAACAAAAGATTTGGGTCATTCCCTGCATATTTTCAGACCACAATGTTTTAAAACTGGAACTCAATCACAAGAGGAAATTTGGAAAGAACTCAAAGACATGGAGGTTAAAGAACATCCTACTGAAGAATGAATGGGTCAACCAGGAAATTAAAGCAGAATTGAAAAAATTCATGGAAACGAAATGAAATGAAAGCACAACTGTTCAACACCTTTGGGATGCAGCAAAGGCAGTCCTAAGAGGTACGTATATAGCAATAAAAGCCTTTCTCAAGAAACAAGAAAGGTCTCAAATACACAAGCTAAGCTTATACCTAAAGGAGCTGGAGAAAGAACAGCAAATAAAGCCTAAACCCAGCAAGAGAAGAGAAATAATAAAGATCAGAGCAGAAATCAATGAACTAGAAACCAAAAGAACAGTAGAACAGATCAACGAAACTAGGAGCTGGTTCTTTGAAAGAATTAATAAGATTGATAAACCCCTGGCCAGACTTATCAAAAAGAAAAGAGAAAGGACCCAAATAAATAAAATCATGAATGAAAGAGGAGGGATCACAACCAATACCAAAGAAATACAATTATAAGAACATATTATAAGCAACTATATGCCAACAAATTAGGCAATCTGGAAGAACTGGATGTATTTCTAGGAACTTATAAACTACCAAAACTGAAACAGGAAGAAATAGAAAACCAGAACAGACCCATAACCAGCAAGGACGTTGAAGCAGTAATCAAAAATCTCCCAACAAACAAGAGTCCAGGGCTGGATGGCTTCCCAGGAGAATTCTACCAAACATTTAAAGAATTAATAACTATTCTTCTGAAGCTGTTTCAAAAAATAGAAATGGAAGTAAAACTTCCAAACTCTTTCTTTGAGGCCAGCATTACCTTGATCCCAAAACTAGACAAAGACCCCACCAAAAAAGGAGAATTACAGACCAGTATCCCTGATGAACATGGATGCCAAAATTCTCACCAAGATACTAGCCAATAGCATCCAACAGTACATTAAAAGGATTTTTCACCAGGACCAAGTGGGATTTATTCCTGGCTGCAAGGGTGGTTCAACATCTGGAAATCAATGTGATACACTACATTAATAAAAGAAAAGACAAGAACCATATGATCCTCTCAATAGATGCAGAAAAAACATTTGACAAAGTACAGCATCCTTTCTTGATTAAAACTCTTCTAAGTGTTGTGATAGAGGGAATATACCTCAATATCATGACTTGAATTTTTAAAATTAGAAGTTAGTAGAGATTAAATAATAATTAAAGCAGGCTTTACCTTTTTTGTTTTGTTTTGCGATTTTGTCTTTTTGGGGGGAAACATTGTTTTTCCTTTTGCTTTTTTCTATTGTGGATTTACCATTAAAAACTATATATAGACTTCTATATTTTCCCATCAACTAGAAGATTCACTTCTCATCTTAATAATTTTAGGTAGGTTAAGAAATGTCAAGTGTATGTTTTCAGTAAGGGGTAAATGCTCTCAGGGTAGGAAGATCTGTATTTTGGGAATCTTGAGCACATTCAAGGGTCAAATGTCTAAAATTACAGTTTTCTTACCACAGAATTTTACCAGGAGGCAACAGAGTTGTACCTACTTCAAAGTAAGCGACTTACTTCCATAGAACAAAATTTATTTATATTCCTTTACACACTCTCTTTATATTCTTCACTGCAATCTCCTGACAGCATTTTATTAGTCTCCAAGGCCAATTTCTAAAGAAAAGAGAAGTAAATGACATAAATTCCATTTGCTGTGGTGAGACTGAGGAACCAAAATTAAATACTTTAAAAAAGTTGATTCAGAAAAGGAATGAGCCTAATTAAGAGGCTACTGCTCAACAAAGGAATAAAGGTAGAGTAGGTACTTGCCTATGAAGTTTGTCTACAATGTGATATTTAATCAACACATCAGAATTTATGTATCTAAACTAGTTATAAGTCTTTCCAAATAACATTGCTTCTGTGCATAACATTTTCAAATCACCCTTTTTGGAATTATATTCTTATCATATATTTCATTATTCTAAATATAATCAATAATGACAGTCATTATCCTTTACAATGAATTATTTTTCATTATAGCATCATAAAATTTACATATTAGTGGAAAACTGATAACCCAAATAATCTTTTTCTAGTCTCATTTTCCTTTTTCCTTCCTGCAGCTTTTGAAAAGCTTAAAAATCTTTCTTCCTTGCCTTCTGTGACAATATAATTTTCTGGTTTTCTTTTGCCTCTTTGATTAATCTTCATCATTTGCTGGTCCCACTGTACCTCTGTACCTAATTAATAAAAAAAAATTCTGTTGTTGGCTCTCTGTTTTTCTACCTCTATATTCACTGCCTTGAAGAGATCATGACTTAAACTATTACCTCTTTAAAAATGATCCTCAAACTCCAGAAATAAAAGATTTTCTTCTTTCCTGTCTTAAAATCCTGGCTGCCTTTAGTCATGTTCCTATATCCCCAAACTGGGCTTAGAATTTTCATCTCTAAATCAGCTTTCATAATTGTCTATATTAATATTAGTTGTATATATAATTGTATGTATTCTTTGTAATTGTGTATAGCAGCTCTATGATTCCATTTTATAAGCTTATGATTCTCATTCACACTTTACTGTCTTTTGACCCCCTTTACCCTCATTTCTCCCCTTCCCTACTTTCTATTTCCAGCCAACCTTAACACACAGTAACTATAATGGTGAAATGGCCTCCTGGCTTTTTGAGTCCCTTATTATTCTGGTGTACCCTTCATATTGCTTCTAGGATAATCATTTCAAAAAAACTGTATGGCATGCTCTTATTTTCCTTTAAAGTCTTTAGTGACTCTTTTAGTGATTTTCAAAATTGTCTTTAGTATTAAATTGGAACTCCTGAGCTAAGAATTCAGTCTTTTCCCTTAATTGATTACCTCCTACCTATAAAACCTATCTGGTCTTGAGTTTTCATTCTAACAGCTTCAGCAATCACTCATAAACATGTGGCTTACAAATTGATATCTTAAGTTTGATGTTGTAGAAGAAAGATGAAACTGGTGAATCAAGTCACTTGATTTTTCCTCTAGCCAAGTAAGTATGGATAAGTCAGTAATCTCTACAGTACATGCAGAAGACACTTAATAAATGTTGATAGAATTAAAATACTGTCTTAAAGTGTTTTCTCTATATATGACCATTTAAGAGTAGTTATCTTTATTTCCATGGATGAACATCTATATCACAAATAAAATGAAATCCAGAGAGTTTTCTGCATTTGTTCTAGACACCCCCTCTTTGTTTGTATTCAATTTATTATAAAATTATCTTCTTTATGTAAGCTACACACAATGTACTGCTCTTCCTCATCCTTATATGCAAAGTTGTTTTTTTTTTTTTTCTTTTTTTGGTTGTTGGTTTTTTTGGTTTGTTTTGTTTTTGTTTTTTTACCAAATAGGAAAAAAAGTTAACTCCATACTATTCCTTTTTTCCTTAACCTCTCAGTAGACTTGGGCATTTGATGGCTCCTGGGCATTCTTATTTTGGCTTCTCTGAAATAATATTCTCAATTTTCTCCCTACCTGCTTGATCTCTGTTTAAAGATCTTTTTTTTTTTTTTTTAAACTTAATATTACATGGCGTGTATTTGGAAAGAGATCTTTATTTATTCTGATTTTCTTTTGGAGACACTATTCCTCTTACAGTGGCATAGAAAGATTTATTGAATTCAGAAATTTATATTGGATTTTATTTCTTGCCTATGTAACATTCAAAATGATGAAAATTAGCAGCGTTCGTGGTTTTTATAGAATCATTTGGGTTCACACTGAAGGACCTTGTGGTTGAACTGAATGCTCTTGCATCTACTTAGATAAGTAGAGGGGAACACACAGTTGTTTAGCACTTTTATCATGTAAAAAATAGATACCTAAAACTATTGTATTAAACATAAAATTTACTTAATTCAAGTTATTAACATTCTAAAAAACAAAGTTGACATTAACTTATGAAGAAAGCATTTGTGATGTCAGGATATGGAACAACGTGTAGAGCATGAGATAGTTTCCTTTCTTTTTCTCCTCTCTCTGTCTCATTTTTGGTTACAGTCCTTCCTAGTATGCCCATAATTACATTAACTTTTTAAATAATTACATTATTTTCTTCTTATTGGAGATATTTCTTTCTCTTTTTTTTCCCTCTACACTTTTTGGGAAATAAGTGACCCTTTGGAAAACACATAGTTGACAAATTGGATGCACATCTCTAGAATATGTGGATCTAAGGAAAAAGTAGAGGTAAACCTTAGAAATTCTACCATTTAAGAATTCTTGAGGGGGAGATGAACCATGAGAGACTATGGACTCTGAGAAACAAACTGAGGGTTCTAGAGGGGAGGGGGTGGGGGGCTGGGTTAGCCTGGTGATGGGTATTAAAGAGGGCACATATTGAATGGAGCACTGGGTGTTATACGCAAACAATGAATCATGGAACACTACATCAAAAACTAATGATGTAATGTATGGTGATTAACATAATAAAATTTTAAAATGTACAAAAAAATAATAATTCTTGACAGCATATTACCCAGAATGAACTGAGGTTTTTTTGGTGTCCTCTGTGGGAAGAGTTTGCTGAGCAAAACAGTAATGGTAAGATTCAATATTTATTTATTATTTATTTATTTATTTATTTAAGATTTTATTTATTTATTTGACAGAGAGATAGACAGAAGAGCACAAGCAGAGGGAATGGCAGAGGGAGAGGGAGAAGCAGGCTCTGCACTGAGCAGGGAACCCGATGCGGGACTCGATCCCAGGACCCTGAGATCATGACCTGAGCCGAAGGCAGACGCTTAACCATCTGAGCCACCCAGGCGCCCCAGATTCAATATTTATTATTTTTAAAACTATGCAAGATAATTTTTAAGTGTTTTAGTCATATTTAATAATATGTAAGCAATAGATTACTATCCTATGTTGCAGAATATACATAGACTTTTATAAAATTGAGGTTCTTTTTGAATCGGTAATGAATGCATGTGCTAAGAAAAATTACAAAAGGGTATGACATAAAAGGGAAGTCTTCCTTCCATAGACCCCTGTCTGCTAGTCATCTAGTTCCTTTTTACTGAGTTTACATTTATTTGAGGTTGTGCCAGTTTGTTTCTGAACACCTTCCCCTTGCTAATTAACTGAGTAGTTTGAGAAGCAGTTGGTAAGAATGTAAACACAAGTCCCAGGTGCTTGTGTCCTTGACAGCAGGTGAGGGAAGTTCTGCTATTTGAAGTTACTAGACAAAAGTAAGGATAGATCATGACTCATATTCCTACAAAAAATAATTCATGTTGACATGTGTTAGATAGACTCAAATAACAAAACAATTATGCATTAGAACTCCTATTCATGAAATTTAATGCCCTTTTAACACTTGCTCAGTGTTTGTGGGAATGCAAATTGGTGCAGTCACTGTGGAAAACAATATATATGGAGTTTCCTCAAGAAAATAAAAATAGAATTGCCATATGATCCAGTAATTTCACTATTGGGTATTTACACAAAGAAAATGAAAACACTATTTTGAAAAGATATATGTACCCCTATGTTTATTGCAACATTATTTATAATAGCCAAGATATGGAAGCGAGCCATGTCCATTCATATATATATATAGGAATATCACTCGGCCATAAAAAAAATGAAATCTGCCATTTGCCACAACATGGATGGACCTAGAGGGTATAATGCTAAGTGAAATAAGTCAGAGAAAGATAAATACCTTATGATTTCATTCATATGTGGAATTCAAGAAACAAAACAAATGAACAAACAAAAAGAGACCAAAACACCAGAGAAAAAGTTTATTCTTAAATACAGAGAACAAACTGGTGGTTGACAGAGTGGGGGAGTTGGGGGAATGGGTGAAATAAAGGAGATTAAGAGTATACTTATCTTAATGAGCACTGAGAAATGTAGAGAATTGTTGAATCATTACCTATGTTTATTTTACTTCAATAAAAAAAAGAAAGTTTAAAAATATTTAAAAGCCCTTTTAATAAATTTTTAAAAAGTTTTAATTTAAATTCCAGTTAGTTAAAATACAGTGTAATATTAGTTTCAGGTGTACAATATAGTGATTCAAAGCTTCCGTACAACACCTGGTGCTCATCACAACAAGTGCACTTCCTAATCCCCATCCCTGTTTAACCCATCCCCCCACCCACTTCCCCTCTGGTAACCATCAGTTTGTTCTCTATAGTTAAGAGCCTCTTTCTTGGTTTGCCTCTCTCTCTCTCTTAGTTCCCCTCTGCTCATTTGATTTGTTTCTTAAATTCCACACATGAGTGAAATCATATGGTATTTAACTTTCTCTGACTGACTTATTTTACTTAGCATAATACTTTTTAATTCCAGTCATGTCATTGCAAATGACAAGACTTCATTCTTTTGTTTTGTTTTGTTTTGTTTTGTTTTGTTTGTTTGTTTTTAGTTTTTTGAATTTTATTATGTTATGTTAGTCACAATACAATACATCATTAGTTTCTGATGTGGTGATCCACGACCCATTGTTTTCGTATAACACCCAGTGCTCCATGCAGTATGTGCCCTCCTTAATACCCATCACTGGGCTAACCCATCCCCCCACACCCCTCCCCTCTAAAACCCTGTTTGTTTCTCAGAGTCCATAGTCTCTCATGGTTCATCTCTCCCTCTGATTCCCCCCCTTCATTTTTCCCTTCCTTCTCCTAATGTCCTCCATGCTATTCCTTATGTTCCACAAATAAGTGAAACCATATGATAATTGACTTTCTCTGCTTGACTTATTTCACTTAGCATAATCTCCTCCAGTCCTACCCATGTTGATGTAAAAGTTGGGTATTCATCCTTTCTGATGGCTGAGTAATATTCCATTGTATATATAGACCACATCTTCTTTATCCATTCATCTGTTGAAGGGCATCTCGGCTCTTTCCACAGTTTGGCTATTGTGGACATTGCTGCTATGAACATTGGGGTGCATATGGCCCTTCTTTTCACTACATCTGTGTCTTTGGGGTAAATACCAGGGGTGCAATTGCTGGGTCATAGGGTAGCTCTATTTTTAAATTTTTGAGGAACCTCCACACTGTTTTCCGAAGTGGCTGTACCAACTTGCATTCCCACCAACAGTGTAAGGGGGTTCCCCTTTCTCCACAACCTCTCCAACATTTGTTGTTTCTTTCCTTGACGATTTTTGCCATTCTAACTGGTGTAAGGTGGTATCTCAATGTGGTTTTGACTTGAATTTCCCTGATGGCTAATGATGATGAATATTTGTGTCTGTTAGCCATTTGTATGTCTTCTTCAGAGAAGTGTTTTTCATATCTTCTGCCCACTTTTTGACTTGATTATTTGTTTTTTGAGTGTTGAGTTTGAGAAGTTCTTTATAGATCTTGGATAACAGCCCTTTATCTGTAGTGTCATTTGCAAATATCTTCTCCCATTCTGTGGGTTGCCTCGTTGTTTTGTTGACTGTTTCCTTTGCTGTGCAGAAGCCTTTTATACTGATGAAGTCCCAAAAGTTCATTTTTGCTTTTGTTTCACTAGCTTTTGGAGATGTATCTTGAAAGAAGTTGCTGTGGCCAATGTCAAAGAGGTTGCTGCCTATGCTCTCCTCTAGGATTTTGATGGATTCCTGTCTCACATGGAGGTCTTTTATCCATTTTGAGTTTATCTTTGTGTATGGTGTTAGAGAATGGTCGAGTTTCATTCTTCTGCATGTGGTTGTCCAATTTTCCCAGCACCATTTATTGAAGAGACTGTCTTTTTTCCATTGCGTATTTTTTCCTGCTTTGTCGAAGATTATTTGACTATAGAGGCTGAGGGTCCATGTCTGGGTTCTCTATTCTGTTCCATTGGTCTATATGTCTTTTTTTTTGTGCCAATACCATGCTGTCTTGGTGATCACAGCTTTGTAATATAGTTTGAAATCGGGCAATGTGATGCCCCCAGCTTTGTTTTTCTTTTTCAATATTTCCTTGGCAATTCTGGGTCTTTTCTGATTCCATACAAATTTTAGGATTGTTTGTTCCAGCACTTTGAAAAATGTCATTGGAATTTTGATTGGGATGGCATTGAAGGTATAGATTGCTCTGGGTAGCATAGACATTTTAAAAATGTTTATTCTTCCGATCCATGATCATGGAATATTTTTCCATCTTTTTGTGTCTTCTTCAAGTTCTTTCATGAGTGTTCTGTAGTTCCTAGAGTATAGATCCTTTACCTCTTTGGTTAGGTTTATTCCGAGGTATCTTATGGTTTTTGGTGCTATTGTAAATGGAATCGTTTCTTTAATTTCTCTTTCTACAGTTGCGTTGTTAGTGTATAAGAAAGCAACTGATTTCTGTGCATTGATTTTGTATCCTGCCACATTACTGAATTGCTGTATGAGTTCTAGTAATTTGGGCATGGAGTCTTTTGGGTTTTCCACATAAAGTATCATGTCATCTGCGAAAAGAGAGAGTTTGACTTCTTTTTTGCCAATTTGAATACCTTTTATTTCTTTTTGTTGTCTGATTATTGTTGCTAGGAATTCTAGTACTATGTTGAACAATAATGGTGAGAGTGGGCATCCTTGACGTGTTCCTGATCTTAAGGGAATGGCTTTCAGCTTTTCCCCATTGAAGATGATATTTGCTGTGGGTTTTTCATAGATGGATTTTATGAACCTGAGGAATGTTCCCTCTATCCCTATACTCTGAAGAGTTTTCATCAGGAGAGGATGTTGTATTTTGTCAAATGGTTTTTCTGCATCAATTGAGAGGACCGTATGGTTCTTCTCCCTCCTCTTATTAATGTGTTCTCTCACAGTGATTGATTTGCGAATGTTGAACCACCCTTGCATCCTGGGGATAAATCCCACTTGGTCGTGGAGGATGATCCTTTTTACTGTATTGTTGGATCCTATTAGCTAGGATTTTGTTGAGGATTTTGGAATCCATATTCATCAGGGATATCAGTCTGAAATTCTCCTTTTTGATGAGGTTTTTGCCTGGTTTGGGGATCAAGGTAATGCTGGCCTCATAGAATGAGTCTAGAAGATTTCCTTCTGTTTCCGTTTTTTGAAACAGCTTCAGTAGAATAGGTATTATTTCTTCTTTGAATGTTTGGTAGAATTCCTCAGGGAATCCATCAGGCTCTGGACTCTTGTTTTTTGGGAGGTTTTTGATCACTGCTTCAATCTTGTTACTAGTTATTGGCCTATACAGGTTGTCAGTTTCTTCCTGTTTCAGTCTTGGCAGCTTATAGATTTCCAGGAAGGCAGGCATTTCATCCAGATTGCTCAGTTTATTGGCATATAGTTGTTGATAATAATTTCTCATAATTGTTTCTATTTCCTTGGTGTTAGTCATGATCTCTCCCCTTTCATTCATAATTTTATTAATTTGGGTCCTTTCTCTTTTCTTTTGGATAAGTCTGGCCAGTGGTTTATCGATCTTATTAATTCTTTCAGAGAACTAACTTCTAGTTTCATTGATCTGATCTACTGTGTTTCTGGTTTCTAATTTATTGATCTCTGCTCTAATTTTAATTATTTCTCTTCTAATGCATGGCTTAGGCATCGTTTGTTGCTTTTTCTCTAGTTCTTTAAGGTATAGGGTTAGTTGGTGAATTCGGGATTTTTCTATTTTTTGGAGTGAGGCTTGGATGGCTATGTATTTCCACCTTAGGACCACCTTTGCAGTATCCCATAGGTTTTGGACAGATGTGCTTTCATTCTCATTGGTTTCCATGAATTGTTTAAGTTCTTCTTTGATTTCCTGGTTGACCCAAACATTCTTGAGCTGAGTGGTCTTTAGCTTCCAAATGTTTGAATTTCTGCCAAATTTTTTCTTGTGATTGAGTTCCAGTTTTAAAGCACTGTTGTCTGAGAATATGCAGTGAATAATCTCAATCTTTCGGTATTGGTTGAGACCTGATTTGTGACCCAGTATGTGGTCTATTCTGGAGAAAGTTCCATGTGCACTCGAGAAGAATGAGTATTCTGTTGTTTTAGGGTGGAATGTTCTGTAAATATCTATGAGGTCCATCTGGTCCAGTGTATCTTTCAACGCTCTTGTTTCCTTGTTGATTTTCTGCTTAGATGATCTGTCCATTGCTGAGAGTGGAGTATTGAGGTCTCCTACAATTAATGTATTGTTATCATATGACTCTTTATTTTGGTTAACAGTTGGCTTATGTAGATGGCTGCTCCCATGTTGAGGGCATAGATATTTACAATTGTTAGATCTTCCTGTTGGATAGACCCTTTAAGAATGACATAGTGTCCTTCTGTGTCTCTAACTACAGACTTTAGCTTAAAATCTAATTTGTCTGATATAAGAATTGCTACCCCAGCTTTCTTTTGAGGTCTGCTGGCCTGGAAGATGGATCTCCATTCCTTCACTTTCAGTCTGGATGTATCTTTAGGTTCAAAATGAGTCTCTTGTAGACAGTATATGGATGGGTCCTGTCTTTTTATCCAGTCTGCAACCCTGTGCTATTTTATGGGAGCATTTAGGCTGTTCACGTTGAGAGTGATTATTGAAAGATATGAATTATTTGTCATCATGTTGCCTGTGACGACATTGTTTTTATAGATTGTCCCTGTAAATGTCTGTTGTATATCACTCTTGGGGTCTTTCTCCTTTTATAGAACCCCCCCTTAATATTTCTTGCAGGGCCGGCTTAGTGGTCACATATTCTCTCAATTTCTGCCGGTCTTGGAAGCCCTGCATCTCTCTATCCATTCTAAATGACAGCCTTGCTTGATAAAGTATTCTTGGCTGCATGTTCTTCCCGTTAATACCCTGAATATGTCTTGCCAGGCCTTTCTGGCTTGCCAGGTCTGTGTGGATAGGTCTGACGTTATTCTGATGTTCCTCCCTCTGTACGTAAGGAATCTCTTCCCCCTAACTGCCCTTAAGATGGTTTCCTTGGTTCTAAGATTTGAGAGTTTTACTATTACATGCTGGGGTGTTGGCCTGTTTCCTTGATCTTGGGAGGGGTTCTCTCTGTCTCTAGGACACAAATGTTTGTTTCATTCCCCAGATTAGGGAAGTTCTCAGCTATGATTTGCTCAAATATATCTTCTAGTCCTCTCTCTTTCTCCACTCCCTCCAGGATTCCAATAATTCTGACATTGGACGGCTTCATGGTGTCATTTATTTCTCTGATTCTATTTTCATGGATTCTGAGTTGTTTTTCCCTGGCCTCCTCTTTTCCCTTTTTATCTATTAAATTGTCTTTCAGGTTACTAATTCGTTCTTCTGCCTCACTTAACCTAGCTGTTAGATTATCTAGATTAGATAGGATCTCACTGATAGCATATTTAAGTTCTGCCAATTCACCTTTCATTTCTACCCATAGAGACTCTATGTTGCCATTAATTGATTTCTGCATTCTAGCTATTGTCTTCACAATTGCTAGCCTGAATTCCGTCTCTGACATCTTGATTATATCTGCATCCATTTGTAGATCTCTTGCATAAGTCATAATCTCTGATTCTTTTCTATTTTGGGGGTTCCTCCTCCTAGTCATTCTGTTGATGGGTGGTTGAGGGAATGTATAGAGTCCAAATTATTGACCAGAACCCAAGTGAGATGCACCTGTTTCTAGGGACCTTAAGTTGCTGGTCTCTTGTTTTCCCAGCCTGTCTTCTGGGGGAGGGCCTGGCCCCGCTGTTACTCAGGCAACCCTGTTTAGGCCGAGTTGCCCTGGCCCCCTGTGGCGGGGGGATGGGCTCAGTGGGAGCAAGTTTTTTGGGGGCTTTTGTTCTCCCCTGCTTTCCCTGGCGGCTTTCCGCATGTCTTCCTAGAGTCAGAGCAGAAGAGACCATTTCCAATCCTCTGCCTCAGAGCAGAGACCGCAGTCTGTTCTTCAGTGAGCTCTCCAGTCCACACTGTCTCCGTTTCTGTCCATGCTGCTATAAACTGCAGCATCCTGGGTTGTGCGCCCCTCAGCAGCATTCCCAGTCCTCGGCTCCAGGTCGGGGTACGTCTCTGCCCTTTGTGCTTCTAAAACCGCCAGCTATTCCCAGTTCGCACACATGACCCCACTGCTCCGGGTTTCCATCCCGGGGGCTGCCCTAAAGTCCCTTCTCCGCCGCTACCGGTCTGCGAGTCTGTGCCCCGTCCCCAACGCGCGAGGCTGTTGCTCACCGGCGGTGTAGGATCCCCACGGCCAGGCACCCTCCCGCTGCCGTTTATCCTCCGATATCTGCCCACAGAATCACGGCTCTCCGCTTTGTACCTCAAAACCAACTGCCTGCGATATTCTGTTTGTAGAGATCCAGATCTTCTTACATCTCAGTCTGGTTTCGTGGGTGCTCAGAGTGGTCTGGTACATATCCAGCTCAATTCCGGGGACCAGTTGCAATAGGGTCCCCTACTCCTCTGCCATCTTTTCTCCCCCAAGACTTCATTCTTTTTGATGGCTGAGTGATATTCCATTTTATTTATGTACCACATCCTCTGTATCTATTCAACAGGTGATGGATACTTGGGCTGTTTCCATAATTTGAATATTGTAGAGAATGTTGCTATAAACATTAGGATGCATGTATCCCTTTGAATTAGTGTTTTTTTATTCTTTGGGTAAATATGTAGTAGTGCATAGCTGATAAAGGTTAGCATCCAAAATATATAAAGAACTTATAAAACTCAACACCCCCAAAATGAATAATCCAATAACAAATGGGCGGAAAACATTAAGAGACATTTTCAAAAGAAGACATCCAGGTGGCCAACAGACACATGAAAAATGTTCAACTTCACTCATGATCAGGGAAATACAAATCAAAGCTACAATGAGATATTGCCTCACACCTGTCAGAATGGCTAAAATCAACAATGCAAGAAGCAATAGCTGTTAGTGAGGATGTGGAGAAAAAGGAACACTTGTGCACTGTTGGTGGGAATGCAAACCAATGCAGCCCTTCTGGAAAACAGTATGGAGGTTCCTCAAATATTTAAAAGTAGGACTACCTTATGACTCTTTTAGTAAATTAATGTGTAAGCTCTAAATTCATTATTAGTAACAAAACTACAGAAAATATGTCATTCATCATATCTAAATATTTACAATGATAACTTGAGGCAGTGATAATTATTTAGAGAATCAGTTTATTAGACTAGTATACTAGTAGTTCAGAGAATGTATCAACACACATGTAAAATGCATAAAATAGTAGTTAAGTCAGTAATCAAACCTGGCAGTGAAATATGGGCCTGGATTTGAGAATAATAGATAACATCAAAACTATAAATTATTACAAATGTTGAGATCTTTAGTACATATAAAACTAATATAAAATAAATACTATTACTTTAGAAAAAGAAAGAAAACATTTACTAACCTTATGAAGAAAAAGGAAAAATCATGTTGAAAGCAATAGAAACAAAATGTTTAGGAATATAAACAGTGAATACAGGTAACAAGTATGATGTCATGAAAACTTTCAGATTACATAGGCCATAGGTGGACAGATCTAATGTTTTTCCAACTGTGGTTCTTGGAATTCCAAGATTATGTACATCAGGGGCCATCAACCAGGGTCTGACAGTTATAAAGCATATTGATTAGAGAAATTCTATTACATGTTGGGCTTCCAGGTAGGATTATTTAGATAAAGTATATAGTGGTGTATCTCTTCAATGTCTTTCTGTCTCTCTCCCTCTCTCTCTGTCTCTTTCTGTATCTCTCTCTCTCTCTATCCTCTACTCTTGCTCTGGTTTTTCCTCATAGTCTCACAACTAGTATGAGGAGAAGGCATGAATATTATGCTGTGTGTTACACATAAGATAGTGTGTAAATAAAACATCCAAGAAGAATATATGAATTTATTGCACCTCAAAAACATTCAAATCTTAAGTTTTTTGGTTTTAGTTTTTTTGATAATTTTATAGAAAAAAAACTTTTTAATAAGTATTGTCTTGTTATACTAATATTTTGAATTATATTTAGTGATTATATAAATGGTTTCCTTAAAAGAACTGTTAAATTGCTTATTAATTTCCCCTCAGTTGTTGGAAACTGTTTACCCAGTTACTGATTTTCTAAAATTGGTCATCAGCAGCAAGTTTTCTTGTCATTAGTGAGAATTAGTGAAATTCTATCATATTGGTTAACTTTTAATGGTTATCAGCACATCACATTTATTGCATGGTTAATGCTTTCTGGTTATCTTTGGTATTAAAGTGTGATGGTTGATGGTAAAATTGAAATGTATAATTGCATGAATTTTAAAGAAGAATAAAGCACAATTCTGCAGATCATAAGCTGCAGTTTACTTGTGAAATTTAACATTTGTAAGGGCTTCCACTATCTCTCCCCTTTCATTCTTTTTGTGATTTCCCATTAGGATCTACATATTATATAAATTCTGAGATTTGAATAAGGACAAGTATTTTTATATTATTTGTAATCCATATAATATGGCTTAGAACTCCATTTTATTAAAAAATGTGCTTAAAGGGAAACACTTCCCCAGTCCCACAAAACTTCAGTCTTCATCCCTGCATTGTAATTACTAGAAACGTGATAGTAGGATATTTAAAGAAATACATACGGGGTTGATTTGCTCTCATATCTTCTTTGTTATCCTGATAGAACTTGGGAAAATAGTAGAATGTCCATCAAATACACATTAATAGAAATAAGATGTCTGTTCCACTTTTATATTTTTTCCTTTAGTACATGATTTTAGTAATAACTGGCACTATGACAAACTACTTAATTCTAGTTTTCTAATGAAACATCTGTACAAACTCAGAATGTGAGTTAATGGATTTAGAATGTAAGGTCTGGGTTTATGCATCATTTTCAATGGGGAGCACTTCATATGAAATAGATTCCCCTGGTAACAATTGCTGAAAGAGGATTTATGATCCCTATGGAATTTTCCACAGAATCTTTTTTTTTTATATTATGTTGTTTAGTGCAAAAGGGCTTGTAACCAAACTACCCTTAAATAAAAATATTTGGCAAGTTGAAACATGAATAGTGGAAGTGATTATCTGTAACACAACATTAAATTTTATGTAATGGAATTTGTGGACAAAGTTCAGACATAGAATGTCATTATATTAAAATAAAAATTAAATGAGAATATAGCACTGTAGTGAGTTCTAGTTCTTGTTTCTTGAGGGAAACAATTTATGATCCCTGCCATTCAATAGTTGGTGTATTTATATTAATATTTTTAAAATATTTATTAGCATAAATAGCAAACTAGAGCAATACTTTGATCCATAAAGTCAGGTGTATTTGTCTACTTAGGCTGCCATAACAAAGTACCACAGACTGGGTGGCGTAAACAACACTAATTTATTTTCTCACAGTTCTGGAGGCTGAATGTCCAAGATCAAGGTGTCAGCAAGTCTGGATTCTCTTGAGGCCTCTCTCCTTGGCTTTCAGATGTCCAGTTTCTCCCTCTGTTGTCTAATGGCCTTTCCTTTGTGTATTTGTACAGCTAAAGAGTGAGATCTCTGGTGTCTCTTCCTCCTTTTATATGGACACCAGTTGTATTGGATTAGAATCCCACTTTTATGACCTCATTTAACCTTCATTACCTCTTTAAAGGCCCTATCACCAAATACAGTCACAGTGGGGTTTAGGGCTTCAGCATATGACCTTTAAGGGGCACAAGTCCATAATATCAGGTAAACTCTGCTATATAAGAAATAATTTGTTGTACGTGAAAATAATGCATTAAATTGTATTAAAATATAAGAAGAGAAATCTCTCAGTCCTCTCCAATATTAACAGGATGGGTTGGGTCTCTAGAAATTATTGCTTCAAATTGTGAGAGGCTAGAGTAATAGGTCAGTTCTAGAAGATGAACTGTGATTCCTAAAAGCAAGGATCTGCACATATATTCAGAATACTATTCTGGAAATAAAAGATGGGCAAGATCTAGCTTAACAGCAGCACATAAACAAATGACTTAATAGCCAACAATACAAGAAGGGGATCAAGGTAAGTATCAGTAAGTAGTGAGTAGATTCCTTTGGCAATTGGATACAAAGCAACCATACTGGGCCTAGATGTGGAAGAGTTCTGGCGCATGGGCTCAGTCATTGGGTGAGAGGGTTTAGGCTATCAGGGATAACACAAAGACACTGGAACTGATACTAGGAGTGAGAAGCTGGAAATAAAATGGTAGTTGAAGAGTCTCAAAAGGCAGACTTAATTTCATGATTTCACCCAAGGATGCTAAAAGGAGAATGAATGCAGCACTAGCGAATGGGACACAAAGCAAGCTACTTAACCAAGAGAGTTGCATCAAGGAAAATGGCCACCAACCAGGAAAGCACTGGAAGGAAGTCTGAGAACATGTCATGAAAGAAGGAAGGGAAGTTACATCAGTTCTGTATGAAGGGAGGCCACTTTATAAGAGCCAAAGTTAAAAATGACAAACAGAAAGAAGAAAATGCTTCAGAATGTACAGTGAAAAAGTGGTATATGTGGGACCAGGGATAAAAATTTAATGTCTAGGAAAGAGGGTACAAAATTTATGTTATGATACAATGTGAACTTGCCTCAAAAACCACACCACCAAATACCTACAGCTCTATTTGAAGGTGGGGGGAGGGAGAGACTGTCCTCCTCATTGAAAAGGCAGTTGGAGACCAGAAAACCAAGCAGGCAACTCCATACAGTTTACACAGCTTTATTCAGGGTAACTTACTGATGGAGGATTGGGCAGGCAATGATCCAGAGGTGTTCAGCTACTCTCTGCAAAGTTCAGACCTTAGTCCACAGATTTTATAGATTGAGAGAATGTGCAGAAGGGCATTGTAGTGAGATCAAAGGGTTCGCATGCACCTCAAAGGGCTTGCTTGCCCCTAATTGACAGCTAACCTTTAATTAGATCTCATGGAGTCATCTGTGTGTCAGGAAGGAGAGAGTCTATGTTACCTTTAACAAATTTATGAAGAGCCAAAGTAATGCTTCCCCCATCCTGGCCTTGGCAGGCATTTCTAAGGTATGTATATTAATTTCCTCGGGGCCCAGAATACATAGCCTCAAGAGAGGACATGAACAAGATGGAGGGTTAATGATGGAGTCAGTATTGTCAGCACTCCTACAAGCTCCTGCTTACTAAGTGGAGGCTATTCCAAAAGAAAGCACCTTATTAAATGGTCATAATGTAACTCATGGATAAATTGGTAATTTATGCTTTGTAAACAGTAAGAATCAATAATGCCTACCTGATAATCACAGGTCTTTGCACTATAGCCATTTATCCTGTACATAATAAGCGATTGAAGTATAACCAACTTGCTGAACTTCATACTTTTTCATGTATAATGTACTGTCCTTATTAGAGAACTTTGTTTCCTTTTACATCAAACCTCAAAAAAGTGTTTGTTTTTTTTACCTCTAGAGTGGTTTCTGTTGGTGCCTTTTAAAATTTTAACCTGATATCCTTTTTGTTAAATCTCCAACATTAGCATGATGTTCCAGCAATGAATTCCCTTCCTGGAGCTCAAGTACACTCTGAATTTTGATGCCTATAATTAACCTTACATAATTATGTATATTGTGTAAGTAAGTGTATATTATTTTTGTATGTATATATAGTAAAGGACATCTTTTTCTCCTTTCCATCATTTATTTAATGCCAGATAAAACAAAAACCTTTTTCTTATACCAGAAAATAGAACTGGGAGATCTTTATAATGACAAGCTTACTATCAGCTCATAGATCATTTTGACAACTTCTGTTTTCAAGGGAAGGTCCGACAGAAAGGGATATCACAGTTTGTCTCTCTGTCAAAGGGAAGGATAGACCTGAGCTTTAAAGAGAAATAGCCTTTTGCTGTTCATTTGACTGTTCGGGTTGTAGTTATTTATCTTTCATTGTGCACACATTCTAAAGCATTGAATGCTGGACTGATGTTCCCATTTTCAGATGCTGACCATCTCTTGAGAAGTAGGGCCTTGTGTATTACTGTGTAGCTTGTATGTTTTAATGACATGGTAAGCTGTGTCTTCATTTATCAAAGAGGGTTCTCTTTGAAATTCTAGTTTCATAGCTTTCTCTGTCGGTCTCGTCTGCATGTTTGGAGTACTGTTTCTTTTGTTTTAGTACCATTGATCTGGTTTTTCCCCTTTCCCATAGGAAAGAAAGCTGTCATTTAGAAATAATGTGAATTTCTGTGTTTATTCTTTTTTTTTTCCCTTTAGGAACTGTAAATGGGCTGAGGTACGCACATTTATCTAAGGATGAGTTATTTAAGAACATGTGCACTTTTTTGGTGAAGTTTTGGTCATTAAAAAAAAACAATCTTGAGAATTATCATGAGAATTTATTTGATTCTTGTGCCTGTATTTGTTGGTGTGCTCACTATATCTAGCCTGAAAAACATACTCCATACATATCTGGTGGTTAACCCTGATATATGTGTATTCTGTAACTTATTAATCACAAACCAGCACCTTCCACATTGAATTGTACAAATACCAGTAGATGATACAAATTACCTAGAAATTTCAGAATAAAGTTAATAATCATCCTTATTTTTCTATTTGAAATGGTTGTTAATAACTTAACAAAATGAGGTGGCTCATGAAAAGTTGTATTAGTTAGGATTTTTCTTTTTGCGTTTGAGTGGCAAAATTTGCAAATATAATTAATAAAGCATTTAAGAGTAAAAAATTTCCTCAAATGCTGAAAACAACTGAATTTTTCTCAACACATTCAGCATTCTGTTAATCATGCCTCTGAAATAATGATTTAATGTGCAACCATTTTATACAGTTCAAGAACCAGGAAAATGCATGGTATTCAAGAAAGTCTAAAGAGTTCTCTTGTTACTGGCATTGCAAATAATGCATGTGCTTTAATCAACAAAGCTGTTTTGTTGTTTCTAATTCAGTCCCCAGCTCCATTTTCACCCCTATATTTGGAATCAGTTTGTGCATAGCCTTCAGTGAGGTTCTAAATGATTGGTGAGAGCTGGCAGTCCTGACAGGGAATGGAGGTATTCTTTGTAAATAAAATCAGCGGTAACTTGCTCTTCACTTCCTAGCCTTAATATTTCTCCAGTAAAATTATGAATATTGCATGCACTCCATCGACACTCCAAAATGAGAGCCAGTTTGTATTTCCAAATATGCTAATCACTTGCTTCCCGAAGTATAGATATATAATTTTGGATTTAAGATCCAATAAAGAATTTTATTGTGATTTTGTTTCCATTCAGTATTGCAAAATATTCACTCACCTCTATTGCCGTTTTAGGAAGCTTGTGTTCTTTAAAGAAAATTCTTGAACTAGCTGATTTTCATGACTCTGGTAATTAGTGGCTTGGGATGTTTTTATTTCAGATTTAGACTGGGAGTCACCTAGTTTTAGAATTTACCAAAGAGATTCCCCCTCTTCTGTTTTTTCTTTTTTTTTTTCCCATAAAGTGTGTGTGGGGGGGCTTAATTTATAAAATGTGACACAAAATTCAAAATTCTTCTTAGTGGATATTATTCTGAGGTTTTTGAATCTGAATCTGACTTTTGTCTATCCTTTGCTTCACAAGTTTTCTCCTTTGAAAAAACAAGTCTGGAGCTATAAAGTAACATATTTTGTGCCAAAACTTATGAAAAGGGGGGGGAGGGAGTGTTGGGACCCGTCTTTTTTTTGTTGTTTTTATTTAAATTCTGATTGGTTAACAAACAGTGTTGTATTTGTTTCAGGTGGGACCCATCTTGATAACAACAATCAGCCTTTGGAAAGTTCATTCCAGGCTAATGGCTGGTGAAATTTTTCTGGGTAGTTAAAATGAAATGAAATGAATTAAAGAACATGAAGGAGAGCAAGCAGAATGGTTTATTGCTTTTCTCTGAAGGCACAATAGTTATACTCTCTTTTTGTTACTCATTATCTATGTGGCAGATATTTAAGCCCAGGGTTTTGATTACCATGATGGCTGAATTAGAGCTATAAATCCAGGCTAACGTGCAAAATTCTATAGCTAGCAGGTACTAAAACAGGATACCGAAAACTCCAGTCCTTAAATTCTTTTAACTGATGAATATACATAGTTGAAGAAAAGAACAAGCACAATTTTCCCCCTCTCTGAAACATCATTATTAGAAGTGAAAGAACTAATGCCTGATTTAAAAAATACGTGTAATGTATATGGACATGAGAAGGCCAAGCACCATCAAAGTCAGAATTGTTATTTGTTTCAGAAGGGTTCAGAAGTTTTTCTGAGAACTCTATAAAGATGAAGGCAGTTTTGAATGTATAAGACAGTCAAGTGACTTATAATTCAATTAAAAAATTAATCAGGTGACTTGGATCTTGCAATGAAGAAAAATCGTACTTTTAAATGTCTGGAAGCTTGCAGCTTTCAATGCAAAAGTTTCATGAGTTGGTATAGTGCAGCTTAAAAAGCACTAGGTTTTATGGTGTAGCACAGCTGAAAAAATAAAGTGTCATATCAGGTTGGGGTCACATTTGTCTAAGAAAAACTAACAGGATTTCTTTTGTCAACACAGGAGATAAGCTGTATGATAAGGGAAAGTTATACTCTATGATCTGTCCTTCTTTTATGGAAGTGACTAGAGATTAAAGCCTCAGTCTGGAGTTGCATTACTTTTATACATTTTTCATGTAAGGCAATTTTTGCAAGAGAAAAATGAGGGCAAAAAGAGGTCCAAATTTCTTTACAAAACTCGTAAGTCTGTTTGGGATTCTCATTTTTCTTTCTTTTTTGGTATTCTTACAAATGGATGTACAAGGAGAAAAAGCCTAGTATTCCAAATAAAGAAATTATGTGTATGCATACTATGTGTTTCTAAGATGTCTGTACTCATCATAAATGCTATATGAAAAACAATTTACTTATTTTTATTTCAATTAGTGGAATATGTATTACAGTGTCAATATAATTTGTTATTGCAAATTACACTATTTTTTTAATTTCAAGTATTTATTTCAATTCCAGTTAACATACAGTGTTATATTAGCATCAGGTGTACAATATAGTATTTCACTTCCATACATCCCCTGGTACTCATCCGGACAAATGCACTCCTTAAACCCCATCACCTAGTAAAGCCATCCCCCTACCTACCTCTCATCTAGTAATCATCAGATTGTTCTCTATAATTAAGAATTTGTTTCATGCCTTGTCTCTCTTATTTTTCTTCCCCTTGCTTGTTTGTTTTGTTTCTTAAATTCCACATACAAATGAAATCATATGGTATTTGTCTTTCTCTGACTGATTTATTTTGCTTAGCATTATACTCGGTAGCTCCATCCATGTCATTGCAAATGGCAAGATTTCATTTTTTTTTTTTATGGCTGAATAACATTCCACAGTATATATATACACCACATCTTTATCCATTCATCAATCAGTGAACACTTGGGCTGCTTCCATATCTTGGCTATTGTAAATAATGCTGCTATAAAAATATGGGTGCATGTATCTCTTTGAATTAATGTTCTTGTATTCTTTGAGTAAATACCCAGTAGTGCAATTGCTGGAACATAAGGTAGTTCTATTTCTAATGTTTTGAGGAACCTCTACACTGTTTCCTAGAGTGGCTGCACCAGTTTTCCTCCCCACCAACAGTACATGTATGAGAGTTTCTTTATTTCCGCATCCTCACCAATACCTGTTGTTTCTTATGTTGTTGATTTTAGCCATTCTGACAGGTATGAGGGGATTTCCTACTGTAGTTTTGATTTGCGTTTCTCTCATGATGAGAGATGATGAGCATCTTTTCATGTGTCTGTTGGCCATCTCTGTGTCTTCTTTGGAGAAATTTCTGTTCATGTCTTCTGCCCATTCTTTAACTGGATTATTTTTTAGGGTGTGTTGAGTTTTATAAGTTCTATATATACTTGGGATACTAACCCTTTATCAGGTATGTCATTTGCAAATATCTTCTCCCATTCTATAGGATCCCTTTTAGTTTTGTTGATTGTTTCCTTCACTGTGCAGAAGCTTTTTATTTTGATGTAGTCCCAATAGTTTATTTTTACTTTTGTTTCTCTTACCTCGGGAGAACCATCTAGAAGGAAGTTGCTATGGCCATTGTCAAAGAAGTTACTGCCTGTGTTCTCTTGTAGGATTTTTATGGTTTGAGGTCTCACATTTAAGTCTTTAATCCATTTTGAATTTATTTTTCTGTATGATATAAGAAAGTGGTACAGTTTCATTGTTTTGCATGTTACTGTCCAGTTTCCTCACCACCATTTATTGAAGATACTATCTATTTCCTACTGGATATTCTTCCTGCTTTGATGACTATTAATTGACTATATACTTATGGGTTTATTTCTAGATTTTCTATTCTGTCCTGTTGATCTACATGTCTATTTTTGTGCCTGTACCATACTGTTTTGATTACTACAGCTTAGTAATGTAACTTGAAGTCGGGAATTGTGATGCCTCCAGCTTTGCTTTGCTTTTTGAAGATTGTTTTGGCTATTGGGGTCTTTTATGGTCCCATACAAATTTTAGGAATGTTCTAGTTCTGTAATAATGCTGTTGGTATTTTGATAGGGATTGCATTAACTGTGTAGCTTGCTTGGAGTAGTATAGACATTTTAGCAATATTTGTTCTTCCAATCCATGAATATCTTTCCATTTCTTTGTGTTGGCTCTGATTTCTTTCATCAGTGTTGTATTGTTTTTAGAGTACAGGTATTTTTTTTTTTTTTTTTTTTTACCACTTTGGTAAAGTTTATTCCTAGGTATCATGTTTTTTGGTGCAAGTGTAAATGGGCTCGTTTTCTTATTTTCTATTTCTGCTGCTTCATCATTGGTGTATAGAAATGCAACAGATATCTGTACACTGATTTTGTATCCTACAAATTTACTGAAGTCATTGATCTTTTCTAGTAGCTTTTTGGTGGAGTCTTTTGGGTTTTCTACATATAGTATCATATTATCTGCAAGTCATGAAAATTTTACTTCTTCCTTACAGATTTGGATTCCTTCTATTTCTTTTTTTGTACTATTGTTGTGGCTAGGACTTCCAGTACTATGTTGAATACAAGTGGTGAGAGTGGACATCCTTGTCTTGTTCCTGACCTTAAGGGAAAAGCTCTCAGTGTTTCTCCATTGAGAATGATGTTAACTGTGGGTTTTTCATATATGGCCTTTATTTTGTTGTGGTATATCCCATGTAAACCTACCTTGTTGAGGGTTTTTATCATGAATGGATGTTGTACTTTGTCAAATGCTTTTTCTGCATCTATTGAAATGATCATATGATTCTTATCCTTTCTCTTATTGATGTGGTGTATCATACTGATTACTAATTCAATTTCTTTGCTGCAGAGTGGTCTGTTCAAATTTTCTATTTCTCCCTATTTCATTTTTGGTAGATTATATGTTTCTAGGAATTTATTCATCTCTTCTATGTTGTTTAGTTTTTTAACTTTTCATAATATTTTTCATAATAGTTTTTTATAATATTCTCTTATGATTGTATTTCTGTGGTATTGGTTGTTATTTTTCCTCTCTCATTTGTGCTTTTATGTATTTGAATCCTTTCTCTTTTTTTCCTGATATGTCTGGCTAGAGGTTTATCAATTTTATTGATTTTTTTTGAAGAACCAGCTCTTTGTTTCATTGATCTGTTCTATTGTGTTTTTTAGTTTCTGTATCATTTATTTCTGTTCTAATCTTTATTTCCTTCCTTCTACTGGATTTATGTTTTGTTTGTTGTTTTTTTCTAGCTCCTTTAGGTCTTTCCATAGTTTGGCTCTTACTGATAATGCTGCTATAAACATTGTGGTGCATGTACCCCTTCAAATCTGTGTTTTTGTATCCTTTGGGTAAGTACCTAGTAGTGTAATTGCTGGGTTGTAGGGTAGTTTTATTTATTTTTTTATTTTTCACATTTTTGAGGAACCTCCATACTGTTTTCCAGAGTGGCTGCACCCTTTGCAGTCCCACCAACAGTGTAAGAGGGTTCCCCTTTCTCCACATCCTCACCAACATCTGTTTTTTCCTGTGTTGTTAATTTTAGCCATTCTGACAGGGGTGAGGTGGTATCTCATCATCGTTTTGATTTGTTTTTCTCTGATGATGAGTAATGTTGAGCTTCTTTTCATGTGTCTGTTAGCCATCTGTATGTCTTCTTTGGCAAAGTGTCTATTTGTGTTTTCTGCCCATTTCTTAACTGGATTATTTGTTTTTTAGGTCTTGAGTTTGATAAGTTCTTTATAGATTTTTGATACTTACCCTTTATCAAAAATGTCATTTGCAAATATCTTCTCCCATTCCATAGGTTGCCTTTTGGTTTGTTGATTGTTTCTTTTGCTATACAGAAGATTTTTATCTTGATGAGGTCCTGATAGTTCATTTTTGCTTTTGTTTTTCTTGCCTCCAGAGATGTGTCTAGTAAGAAGTTGCCACAGCCAATGTCAAAGAGGTTGTTACCTGTGTTCTCTAGGATTTTGATGTTTTCTAGTCTCACTTTTAGGTTTTTCATCCTTTTTGATTTTATTTTTGTGGCTGGTGTAATTAAGTGGTTCAGCTTGATTCTTCTGCATGTTGCTATCCAGTTTTCCCAACACTATTTCTTGAAGAGACTGTCTTTTTCCATTGGATATTCTCTATTTATTTAATTAATTATTTTTAAAGATTTTATTTCTTTATTAGAGAGAGCATGAGAAAGAGAGAGCACGAGTGGGGTGGGAGGGTAGAGGAAGAAGCAGATTCCACCCTGAGCAGGGAGCCTGATGCGGCACTTGATCCCAGGACCCTGGGATCATGACCTGAACTGAAGGCAGATGCTTAACTGTCTGAGCCACCCACGCACCCTCCACTGGATATTCTTTCTTGTTTTTTCAAGGATTAGATGACCATATAGTTGTAGGTTTATTTCTGGCTTTTCTATTCTGTTCCATTGATCTATGTGTCTGTTTTTGTGCCAGTACCGTATTGTCTTGATGACTACAGCTTTGTAATATAGCTTGAAGTCTGGAATTGTGATGCCCCCATCTTTGCTTTTCTTTTTCAAGATTGCTTTGATTATTTCGGGTCTTTTCTGGTTCCATACAAATTTTAGGAATGTGCTAGTTCTGTGAATAATGGTGGTGGTGTTTTGATCGGGATTGCATTAAATATATAGATTGCTTTGTGCAATGTATAGACATTTTAACAATATTTGTTCTTCCAATCCATGAGCATGGAATTTTTTTCCATTTCTTTGCATCATCCTCAAATTGTTTCATAAGTGTTCTATAGTTTTCAGAGTATAGATCCTTTTGCTCTTTGGTTGAGTTTATTCCTAAGTATTTTTTGGGTTTTGGTGCAGTTGTAAATGTGATGGATTCCTTGAGTTCTCTTTCTGCTGCTTCATTATTGGTGTATAGAAATGCAGCAGATTTCTGTACATTGATTTTATATCCTGTGATTTTGCTGAATTTGTGTAATATTTCCAGCAATTTTTTGGTGGAGTCTTTCAGATTATCTACATAGAGCATCATGTCATCAGCAAATAGTGAAAGTTTGAAGTCTTCCTTGCCTGTTTGGATGCCTTTTATTTCTTTCTTTTTTTTTTTTTTTTTTTTTTTTGGTCTTATTGCTGAGGCTAGGACTTCCAGTAATATGTTAAATAATAATGGTGAAGGTGGACATCCCTGTCTTCTTCCTGACCATAGAGGAAAAGCTCTCAGTTTTTCCCCATTTAGGATGAAATTACCTGTGGGTCCTTCATATATGCCCTTTATGATGTTGAGGTATGTTCCCTCTATCCCTACTTTGTTGAGGGTTTTTTTTTTTTTTTTTTTTTTTTTAATCACAAATGGATGCTGTATTTTGTCAAATGCTTTTTCTACATCTATGGGGAGGATCACATGGTTCGTATCCTTTCTTTTATTATTTGACCCCTTTATTATTATATAGTGTCTGTCTTTTGTTACAGTTTTTGTGTTGACGTCTATTTGTCTGAAATAAATATTGCTCCTCTAGCTTTCTTTTGACATCCATTTGCATGAGAGAATTTTTTCTATTCCCTCACTTTCAATCTTCAGGTGTCTTTAGGTCTATAATGTATCTCTTGTAGGCAACATATAGATGGGTCTTGTGTTTTTTTATCCATTGTATCACCCTGTGTCTTTTGATTGGAGGCAATTAGTCCATTTATATTAAAAGAAATTGATAGATGTGTATTTATTGCCATTTTTTTACTAGTTTTATATTTGTTTCTGAAGATTTTCTCGATCCTTTCTTGTTTTCTCTCTTTGATGTTTTCCTTATTTTTTATAGTGATATATTTGGATTTCTTTGTCTTTACTTTGCATGTTTCTTAGTGTTTTTTTTAATAACCTTCTCTGTATATCATAGTCTATATTAAGTTGATGGTCTTTTAAATTTGAACCCACTCTTTTCCTCTCTCCTCCCCACAATTTTGTTATATGTTATTAATTTTATATCCTTTTTTTGGAGTTCCTTGACTGATATTTTAGAGAAATATTCATTTTCACTGCTTTTGTGTTTCCTACCTTTATACTGTCAGTTTTGGTGTCTCCTTTCCACTCAAAGAGTTCCCTTTAGTATTTCTTGTTGGTCTGGTTAATGGTCATGAACTTCTTTAGTTTTTGTTTGTCTTGGAAACTCTATCTCTCATTTTATTCTGAGTGGTAGCCTTGCTGGATAGAGTATTCTTGGCAGCAGATTTTTCCCATTCAGCACTTTGAATATATCATGCCACTCCCTTCTGACTTGCATAGTTTCTATTGAAAAATTTCTTGCAACCCTTGTGGGTTTTCCCTTATAAGTTAATATCTTATTTTGCCTTGCAACTTTGAAGGTTTTTGTCTTTTTCATTATATTTTGCAAGTTTAATTACAATATATCTTGGTGTGGGTCTGCTTTTGTTGATTTTGATGGGAGTTCTCTGTACCTCCTGGATCTGGATATCTGTTTCCTTCCCCAGATTAGGGAAGTCTTTAAGCTATTGTTTCTTCAAATAAATTTCCTGCCCCCTTTTCTCTCTTTTCTTCTGGGACTCCTATGATATGAATGATATTACATTTGATGGAGTTACTGAATTCCCTAAGTCTAATCTTGTTTTGTATAATTTTTTTTCTCTTTTGTTCAGTTTGATTACTTTCCATTACTCTGTCTTCTAGGTCACTAATTCATTCCTCTGCTTCTTCCATCCTACTGTTCATTACATCAAGCATGTTTATCATTTCATTTATTAAGCCCCTTATCTCTGTAATGTTATTACTTATCTTGGTGTTAAGGGACTCACTCAGGTTTTCCACTCTTTTCTCAAGTCCAGTGAGTATCTTTATGATCATTGCTTTAAATTCTCTATCAGGAATGTTACTTATATCTGTTTCATGTAGATCTCTGACTGTGGCCTTGTCCTTTTCTTTCATTTGGGATAAATTATCTGTCTTTTCATTTTGTCTGCCTCTCTGTGTCTCTTTGTGTATGTTAAGAAAGTCAACGGTGTCTTTTGCTCTTGAATGTAGTGAATTTCTGAAGAAGTGTTCCTGGGGTTCCCTGCAGTGCAGTGCCCCATTTCCCAGAAACTGGCACTTCAAGAGAGTATCCTGTGTGTGTTTCATAGGCCCTGCTGTTGTGTCTGAGTCACTTTTCCTTTCAGTGCAGTTGCCTGCCTGTTGTGGGCTATTCTTGCTCTCTGTGGTGTTCATTGGAGTCAGGCAGGCCAGGACTGAGGGGGTGTGCCCTCTGGGGAACTTGGGAGTGTGGTGGCCATATAGCAATATTTGCACTGGGCCACTAGTTTTATGTTGGATATGCTGAAGCACTGTAGCAGTTGGGGGCTCTGTGCCAGGGCTGCTGGGGTTGGAGGCTGGGTGAGGTGCAGGAAGATGGCTGGATGCTCTTGCTCCTGCTGTGTGATCATGGCTGGATGCTTGCAGCTGTGCCTGGTGGGTTGATTGGGCCCTGATGCAGCAGCTGGACAGAAAATGCTACAGTGGCTCAAGGTGCCCTATCAGGCACAGTGCAGTGGATTTGTACCCAGGGGCGGGTAGGAGTGAATGCATGGCTTTAACAAAATTCACCCTAAGCCCAGAGCCCAGGCCAGCAGGCTTGGAGTAGGCTAGTCCTCAGGAGATCTTGTGGTTGTGGCACACTGACAGTGGGTTAGACAGCAAGTGTCTGTGCAGCCCTGCCTCTGGCAGGTTGCTGTGTTTATGGTGCAGGGCAGGGTAGGTAAATGGTGCCTGCCAGCTTCCCCATTTTTGGAGAAGTCCCCCAACAAACTCTGAAATCAAAATTAGTACGAGCAGATCTGTCTCCTGTTTGCCCCTGGCGTTGTGCAAACTATTGGCTTTTTGTTGCATCTCCACGCAGACTGCTGTCTTTTTAATGGCGATGACCCAGCAATCATTCACCCTCCTGGCTTGCCCAGTGCTGAGTCAGCAGATTTTTAAAACTCCTAGTCTCCAAATACCACTGGCTTTATAAAGTCACAGAATTCAGCCCCTCTGGTTTTCAAAGCCAGATGTTATGGGGATTAGTTTTCCCCTTGTGAGCTCCCTGGTGCATGGGCCTATTTCTCTGCAATCTCTGATTGCAGAGCTCCCTTCCTCCTGTAAGTAGCCTCCCTCTGCCTTTCTGACCTTCTTAACTTTTTAGCTGCAGCCTCTTTATATTTGTGGAGTTTGTTCTTCCAGTCTTTGGATTGCTCTCTGGTTTGTTGATTTGGATGTGGATGATATCTAGTTGAAAATGTGGGACAGGGTGAGCTCAGGGTCCTCCTACTTCACCATTTTCCCGTGCTCCTCCAAAAATTTCCTATCAACTTTTAAATATATCTTTATTGCCTCCTTTGAAAGCCTTCAAATATTTTCACGGCTCTCTGGTAGCACTAGATGCGTGTGATACATTCTTGCAAGGAAGTAATCAAGTCCTTCATAGCAAAGAAACAAATTCCAAACTAGCAGCTTTTTATGGTTATGAAACCTATTCTTAAACTTTGAAAATGATATATATGTATATAATTAAAAATATAATGTTCCAGCAAAAGTTATTGCCTGTTTATTAAACTACTACAAGAGTACTGTATTTACATAATGAAAACTCGACATTTGGATACTGTTTACTTTAATAAAATTGCTCACTGTTTCTGATTTTATCTGTCTTTGGATAAAAGAGTAATTCAGATATAATAATAGTTTGCATGGCATAATGAATGTGTGTCCCTACCAGTACATAATGCAACAACATGAAATTAATCAAAATATACATTTTTGTAAAGTTTCCAATATTCGGTGTTTTCTTTCATCTTGAGTTCAGTTGATTAGTGGGATAACTGAATTTTATATTAAAATTCAATAAAGAGCATTTTCATTTGAAAAATATTAACATTGTTCTTTAAACAAAACAAGCAAATGTAAATCATGATAAGATAATTCAGCTATGACAGGATGACTTTAGTGTGTGTATATTTATGAGGATTAATATGGTGACTGCTAGAAAATGAGAAGTACTAAAAATCAAAGGAAAATAAAGAGGATTCTTCAGGATTTGCATTTTTTTAAAAGATTTTATTTATTTATTTGACACAGAGAGAGAGAGAGCACACAAGTAGGGGGAGCAGCAGGCAGAGGCAGAGGGAGGAGCAGGTTTCCCGCTGAGCTGGGAGCCTGATGTGGGGCTCAATCCCAGGACCCTGGGATCATGACCTGAGCTGAAGGCAGTTGCTTAATCAACTGAGCCACCCAGGCACCCTAGGATTTGCATTTTTGTTACCAGTAAGCCATTTCTCTTTTCTGCAATAGAGGAAAGAGTAAGGTTGCAATTCCAAATCTTATCCATCATAGTTTATATCATAGTTAGTGCAGTATTATTATACATCAGAGAAATGGGATAAAACAGTCATGGCTGCTGGTGTGAACTGTGAAATAACTAATTCAGGTTGTTAGTTTTCTTTTTCTTCCTCCTCCTTTTAATGTAATATATATACAGAGGAGTGCACAGATCATTAGTATACACTACAGGAGCATACCTGTGTTTGTGAAGCCAGCACCCAGATCAAGAATTAGAGCATCATTAGCACCCTTTTTTGCTCCATTTTAGAAAACACCATCCTGCCAAGGAATAAGTTGTATTCTGACATTTTTCATCATGTATTTGTTTGCCTATTATTGAGCTTCATCTAAGTAGAATCACAATGTGTGTAGTCTTTGGTATCTGACTACTTTTATTCACTATTATGTCTGTAAGATCCATCCATATTTTTATGTGTAGCAGTAGTTTGTTCTCTTTTTTATTGGTGCATAATAGTCTATTATATGGATTTATCAAAATTTATTCATTCTACTATTGATAGACTCTTGGGTTGTTTCCATTTGGGGGCTATAATAAATAGTGTTTATCTGAGCATTCATGTGTTTGTCTTCCTGTCTTTGGTGAACATAAGCACACATTACTATCATAGGATATATATATATGTGTGTATATATATATATGGATATTCTGATTTTAAGCATTATAGATACTGCCAAATAGCTTTGTGCTCTCACCAGCAAGCAGAGTGTGAGAGTTCCAGTTTCTTCACTTTATTATTAACATTTGGTATTATCCATCTTTTCATTTTAGACATTCTTATGAGTGTGTAATGAAGTCTGTTAAAATTATCAGAAGGGAAAAATATGTGTCTGGATAGAGGTTTTTAAATATAGAAAATTATATTCAGTGAACATCTGTAAGTGATAACCTGATATTAACTGTAGAGTCCCCTGGCTGGAAAGAACCAGTGCTTGGTGTCATCATTTCTCCATGAGGTAACTCAATGCCATTCACTTTATTTCAGTCTTTTCATCTGGTTAATTACAAACAAAGCAACCAACTTCCAAAACTGTTTCTATTTAAACTGTCATTTTAAACCAGCCCTGTAAGCCAGTGTGTGTCTTGGAAATGAAATCTTAATAGTCTTGAAAGATTAATCTGATTAAGCTCAATTCTGAATTTTAAGCATATACGCACCACACTGGAAAGTTTTGTTGTTTTTAAGTGATCAACAAGTACACTATTAATTTGGAAAGTCTGTGAAACTTTTAAGAAATGTTAAAGTTGGATATTCTTTTGTTTGGGCTACAGACATTTTGTAACTGAATGTACTGAGAGAATACATTCATCACTGTGGCTGCTGTGTCAGAGTATTGTTATTTTATTTCTCGTTCTTTATCTTTTCCCAAATGTTTTTTTTAAATTAATTAATTTATTTGAGAGAGAGAGGGAGAGAGCATGAGTGGGAGGGGCAGAGAATCTCAAGCAGACTCCATGCTGAGCGGAGTGGAAAGCGGGACTTGATCTCAAAACCCCGAGAGCAGGACCTGAGCTGAAACCAAGAGTCAGATGCCCAACCAACTGCGTCACTGAGGCACCCTGTTTCCCAAATGGTTTTTAAACTAGGTGGCAGTGAAGAGATAGTTACTTTGTCAACCATCATTTTCTGATCAGTGCCTCTTGAGGACAGATAAGTTTTTATCTGCTTTAAACAGATTGTCTCAATGTGATAAGTTGCCCACTACTCAAAGAAAGTGGATTTATGGAGGCAGAGAATATTTTCTTTGGTGTTGTCACCACTCAGGGATCCTTCCAAGAAAGGTGTGCTTTCCACGGTCTCTGGTTACATCTTTTTCAGTTCATCATAATAAATTTGTATTTATAACATAGAAAGAGATGTTTGGAAGATATCTGGTCATTGTTTATGAAGACTAATTGATAATAGAATATTCAATTAGGTCATAAATTAACTGTGGGGTGGCATTGTCATGGAATCCATTTAGATTTTTCTGTCTGAAACCATGAGATTATTTACATTTTTACCCCATTACCCTAATTTTAAGTAATTGACAGTATTTTTGTAGAATTATACTTAATATTTTAATATTTATTAGAATTGTTGCATTGATAGTATAGAATTACTCATTTTTTATTTTACCATATGTCAATATCTGACTATATGGGAAATTCAATGAGTATTCTATATTCACAAAGCAATATTTGTAAGTCAGGTCTATACTGTAATGCATTTTAAGAATTGATTATCTTATATTAAGAGGTGGGGTTTATTCCTAAAAGGACTTAATCTGTCATTAGGTTGGAAGAGAGGCCACATTGCAAAGCCACTCAAGAGCACTGGTTACATCAGTCTGGGTTTATTGAATGTCCACAAGGAATTTAAAAAAGGACAGAAGACTTTCTATTGTGTAATCAACCCCTGAGTGAATTGATTATTGTAATACTACTAATACTACTTCTAATACTGAATAAATATTTTGAAAAGAGAGTTATAACTAGATTATAAATGGAATAAAGAAATATATTGGATTAGACTGTTGCTGGGGCAGTGTGTTTTAGCAAAAGAATGGAATAGGTGGCAGAAAATTTCTAGTTCTTGGTTGGCAGGGTCAGTTACTATCTGTGTAGTATTATGCAAATCACTTAACTTCTCTTGATTTTAGCTTCTTTATTTGTAAAATGAGGAGAAATATTGTTTACTGTTACCACCTTACATATTCATCATAAGCATTAAAATCATTTGTAAATTTAAAGTGCTCTGTAAACATAGTACACTATTATTAGGATTTTACAAATGTAGGATAGAGAGATTACCAGTAAAAATTATTACAGGAAAAAAGGAAAACTTGGTTTCTGTTGGGTACACATTATATATGATAACCAGTGAATAATTGAACAGAAAACAGAGAAATACATTCATATCTTGTGTTATATATATTATGCAATCTTATTTAATAAAGTTTTGCAGCATCTGTAAGATATAGTCTGATAAAGGATTTAAGGCAAGTATATAAGAACAAAATTAATGTAGTTATAGACATAGTATAGGATATAATGTGATAAAACCAGTAAAGCGAAGATATTAGTATAATTGTCTTACTTTGAGGAATCATTGAAAAAAAAACCTCACTATGAATTCTCCACCGTCCTCTATAGCAAAGGAATTAAAAAAGTAAATGTGACTATTAAAGATTATCAAAGAAAAGCTGATTAAAATGTCAGCAGTGAGATCATGTATATGTACTGGCTAGGTATATTTGACAACTGAAAGTCTGTTACTTTGGTACTAGTTCAGGAGGAATATTAAATACTTGGCTATCACTTGGCTATTTCTAGCCCAGTGAGAGTACTGCTTTGTTCTTGGGCAATAGCTCCATATTCTTTAATGGATATACATAAAATTATTTGGAGTTATAAAAACAATAATATTGCATATTATTGCATACAGCACATGTTGTACTGTATCAAAGTGCTTTTTACATCTTTTTCTTATTTTCTTCATTTTAAGTCATTACAAACTTTGAAAATGTTATCTAAGTGGTCAATATACATTCTTACTATAAACTGCCTTTACAGGTAACCACTAAGTTCCAAGATCAGGAAAATTAGGATACACCATGCCAAATAACACGTATTTGGTTTTTAAGTTAATGTCACTGAAAAACCTCTGCAATATAATAATTCAATGAATCCACAGTAATTTAATACCAAATAAAGAGATTATAATATTGATCTTTCTGGGTTATTACATCTGCTTTTAAAGGTAAATGAGGCATTAACATCTGAGACTGCAGGATTAATCATGATAGCGTCACTGTGAAAGCCTCACTGCTGTCGGTTTACTTCTAAGATAAAGGACAGCCTACCTTCAAAATCAGGTGATTAACTTACTGGCTGCAATGTGAGGTTTCCAGTTAGTTTCAACAAAGCATGTTTCCTATAGGAGTTCTGACTCCTAACTGTAGATGCTGCAGGCATCAGATACTAGCTTGCATTGTTTTCACAGTAATACCGTGTATCTACATCAGCTGTGTATTAAAAAATGTTATTAAAACAATTTATGTAAAGCATAGTTGTTCATTAAAAATAGACATATACATTAAATGAGTCTTGGAGATGGTCTGCCTTCACAGTCTCATGGAAATATCAAAGATGTAAAAGCAGATTTCATCTAAGTCTCATTAAATGAAGAAATACTTTAGCTTGTTTGAAATTTCTTGATCGTTTATTGACAATCTTATCTCCTCTTAAATGACTACTTCCTAAATTCTCTTCTATTATCTTGTTATTGCCCAAAGGATCGACATGTATCCCCTTTTTGCATGTTGTGCAAATCAAAGAATTTAGAAAAACCCTTCAAACAAGATTAGTGAATTCAAGTTTAACATGTAAATATCTCTAGAAAATAAAATTCTCAACCAATTTTGACACAAAGTCAATTTTGACACAATTTGACACAAATAATAGATTTTTATGGTGTCATTTTAAGAATTCTAGGGAATGGGCACCTGGGTGGCTCAGGTGGTTAATTGTCCGACTCTTGATTTCTGCTCAGGGCTTGATCTCACTGAGATCAAGCCCTGCATTGGGCTCCACGCTCAGTGGGGAGTCTGCTTGAGATTCTCTCCCTCCCCCTTTCCCTCTGCTCATTCTCTCTCTCTCTAAAATAAATAAATCTTTTTAAAAAAAGAATTCTAAGGGAACTTTTTATAAACATGTGATTCTTAGAGAAATGTGCTACTTGTCTACAGAAAAATGTTTTGCTTTACTTTCTATTTGCATTCATCTTTAGTTTAAGAACCAGATGGGTTTTGAAATGCAGAAAGCTCTGAGATGGACAGAAAGATAAAGAAAAGATAAATCCATAAGTGCCATGTAACCCATCCAGAGGCCTGGTTGGATTCTTCATGTTTACTGTATTAGGGAGATGATACTAGTAGGGAGGGTGACATAGATAATCGCAAATTATGTTATCTGTATTTTTGACACTCCAATCAGTATGCTTCCAATATTTACAGAGAAATCCATTAAATCCTAACAAATATTTTGTGTGGTTTATTGGATTTTTAAATGTTCCCTATGAATATTATAAATAAGAGAATACTAAGTTAAAAGGAATTAGCTCCAAGAACAATCCCTGAGTATAAAGGGAACATCAAACCTACTGTTTAGTTGATCAGGTTTTATCAAAATATATTCTACTTTGAATATAGTATCTACATCTCAGAGTATGGGGAAATTGGAAGTTTCTGACAATTGATTTATTCTTTCTAACATGTTTAAATGATTTTTGAGCATATATTATAGCTGATCATCATATAAACAGATATGTGTAACAGCATCATTTTAATATTCTTCCATTTATTTCAGAGTAAGGCAAATAGAATCTTCAGAATTATTTCTGGCTACCTAAACATGGATTGTATTTATTAATCTTTTCTTTCTTTTATTCATTACCTTTCCAGAAACTAAAGATTCTTATATGACGCTCTCTCCCTCTTTTATGTTTGCTTTTAAATATTTTTTGCAAAGTATTTAAAAGGCTTATCTCAGTAATTTACATTATGCACCAAATTAAAAAATAATAGCTAAGAATAAAATTCAGTTCTAGCAAGGAGGCTTTTAAAGGAGGATCCTTGCATCTATTCCAGTGATTTCCTAATAGTAATTAAATCATTTCTTGATTCACTATTTCTGTCATACTCTGCAAATGAACTTCTCTACTTACTTTTTGTGATATTTCACAAGAACTAAAAAGGAACTCATAAAAAAGGGAAGGAAGAAAAGCAAGTACAACTTAAGTTGTACTGCCAAGTATGGTATGTCATTCAAATATATATGTGAGGGAAGAGGTTTGTAAAACAAAAATTGTAGAAAATATATTTTCACAGTTTGTTTAAAGAAGAATCCACACAAGAAGTTTTTCTGCGATAAATGCACATAAATGCATATGAAAAATGCACATAGGAGCAGGTGTTGCCATTAGCCCTGCTGTTGGGACTGACGGATCAGTACTGAAGTGGCATCAGGGCAGGGAGGCATCAGCCTCAGTAATGGAGAAATGTCTGGGGGAAAGATTGCTCTATCACAGTGATGGGTTCTTAGCACGTTATAAATCAAAGATTGTTCTTTCCTGCCACTGAGATGAGCAGTTCTTTCTCCTTTTCCAAATGAAATGTTGGATAGAGACAAAGAACAGATGAAAACAAAAAAGTAAGAGAAAGTTTTATCTCCTTAACGTAAATCTCCAGAAGGGACAGAAAGACAGTGTAGTGCCAATCTCCAGCTTAAACATGAGGTGAAGAAAATACTCCCTTTTAGCAATTCCTTTTCATCCCAGGATGCAGAATAGGTAGGTTATGGTAACAGTTTTCTTCTTTGCTTGGTGTAACTTGGTTCTTAATTTTAAAAATTGGAACAGAAACTTTTTAATAGATTCACACTTTTGGATTTGCCTGAAAGACATGTTGAACTGGGATGATATTCAGTTAAAAGAAGGTACAGTAGGGAGTAAACTATGTAGAGCCCAGGTTTCTGGCTAACCACAATTCTATGTAAGTAAACTTGCAATTTTAAGCAAGGTCCTTACCTCATCAGTAAATTTAGAATAATAATATTGATCTCATAAGTTACTGGGAATATACATGGGATGATATGTAAAAAAAAAAAAAAAACCTAGCACAGTGCCTTATGCATAATAAATTATTGAAAAGTGTTAGTCTCTTTCCCCTCCTACCAGTCTATTAACTTGTGTAGCCAGCATTTATTTGCCTTTTTCTAGAAATTATTAAATGGGAACCAAAAAAACCCCTTTTTTTCTGATTATTAAAAAAATCATCATTACAGTCATCAAGATGATATCAGCAAGGTTCTATATATATATCACCAAGTTACCAAAATTGACTGAACTTTTAATAAACAAAATAAAAGGAAACACACCTAATTCATGGAAGAAGAATTTTCAACCAAATATCTAGGGTAAATTTGTAATGTGGGGAGGGTGACAACTTTATCATCAACATTTTAGCCACAGGTTAGTTAAGTCAGTTGCCTAAAATCCCATAGAGGATTACTAGCAGAGCTAGAAATGAGTAGCAAGTCTTCTCTCTTTCCATCTAGCATTATAGCTTTTGGTTGTTATAATTTGTCACTGGGCAACCTAGATTCACATAGGGATTTTCTTTCTTTCTTTCTTTTTAATTTTTATTTAAATTCAACTTAGTTAACATAGAGTGCAATATTAGTTTCAGGAATAGAATTTAGTGATTCATCACTTACATACAACACCAAGTGCTCATCATAACAAGTGCCCTCCTTAATATCCATTACCCATCTAACCCATCCCCCACCCACCTCCCTTCATTAACCCTCAGTTTGTTTTCTGTCTTTAAGAGTCTCTTATGGTTTGTTTCCCTCTCTCTTCCCCCCCCTCCCATATATTCACCTGTTTTGTTTTTTAAATTCCACATACGAGTGAAATCACATGGTATTTGTCTTTCTCTATCTGACTTATTTCAGTTAGCATTGTACATTCTAGCTCCATCCACATCATTGCAAATGGCAAGATTTCAGTCTTTTAGATGGCTGAGTAATATTCCATTGTGTATACCTATTATCTATCATCTACCTATCTATGATCTATCTATCTATCTATCTATCTATCTATCTATCTATCTATCATCTATCATCTAATCTATCATCTATCATCTATCATCTAATCATCTATCTATCATCTATATCTATCATCTATCTATCATCTATCTATCTATATCACTTCTTTATCCATTCATCAGTCAAATAAGTCAATGGATATTTGGGCTTTCTCCATAGATTCACTATTGTAGATAATGCTGCTATAAATGTCAGGGTGCCAGTATTCCTTTGAATCTGTAGTTTTGTATCCTTTCAGTAAATACCTAGTAGTGCAATTGCTGATCATAAGGTAGTTCTATTTTAACTTTTTGAGAAACCTCCATACAGTTTTCCAGAGTGACTGCAAGAGTTTGCATTCCCAGCAACAGTATAAGAGAGTTCCCCTTTCTCCACATACTCCTCAACATCTGTTGTTCTGTGTTGTTAATTTTAGCCATTCTGATAGATGCAAGGTGTTATCATCATTTTAATTTGTATTTCCCTGATGATGAGTATTGTTGAGCATCTTTTCATGTGTCTGTTGACCATCTGGATGTCTTCTTTGGAAAAGTGTCTATTCATGTCTTCTGCCCATTTTTTAAGTGGAGTATTTTTTGGGGGGAGTTTGGGTTTCATAAGTTCTATATAGCTTTTGGATACTAACCCTTTATCAGGAATGTCATTTGCAAATATCTTCTTCCATCCTGTAGCCTGCCTTTTAGTTTTGCTGATTGTTTCCTCTGCTGTACAGAAGTTTTTTTATCTTGATGAAGTCCCAATAGTTCATTTTTGCTTTTGTTTCCTTTGCCTCCAGAGATGTGTCTAGTAAGAAGTTGCTACAGCTGAGGTCAAAGAGGTTGTTACCTTTGTTCTCTAGGATTTTGATGTTTTCTTGTCTCACATTAAGGTTTTACATCCATTTTGAATTTATGTTTGTGTATGGTGTAAGAAAGTGGTCCAGTTTCATTCTTCTGCATGTCCCTGTCCAGTTTTCCCAACACCATTTGTTGAAGAGAATGTCTTTTTCCATTGGATACTCTTTACTGCTTTGTCAAAGATCACTTGACCACATAGCTGTGGGTCCATTTCTGGGCTTTTTGTTCTGTTCTGTTGATCTGTGTCTATTTTTGGGATACTAGCATACTGTCTTGATGACTACAGCTTTGCAATATAGTTTTAAATCCACAGTCGTGATGCCTCCGGTTTTGTTTTTCTTTTTCAAGATTGCTTTGGCTGTTTGGGGTCTTTTGTGGATTCATACAAATTTGAGGGTAGTTTGTTCTAGCTCTGTGAAGAATACTGGTGGTATTTTGATAGGGATTGCATTAAATGTGTAGATTGCCTTGGGTAGTATAGACATTTTAACAATGTTTGTTCTTGAGCATGGAATGCTTTTCCATTTTTTTGTGTCCTCTTCAGTTTTGTCCATAAGTGTTCTATAGTTTTTAGAGTATAGATCTTTTATCTCTTTGGTTAGGTTTATTCCTATGTATCTTATGGTTTTTGGTGCAATTGCAAATGGGATAAGTTCCTTGATTTCTTTTTCTGCTACTTCATTACTGGAGTATAGAAATGCAACAGATTTCTGTACATTGATTTTATATCCTGTGACTTTGCTGAATTCATGTATTAGTTCTACCAGTTTTTTGGTGGAGTCTTTCAGGTTTTCTACATGAAGTATCATGTCCTCTGCAAATAATGAAAGTTTGACTTCTTCCTTGCTGATTTGGATGATTTTATTTATTTTTTCTTGTCCGATTGCTGAGGCTGACTTCCAGTACTATGTTAAATAATAATGATGAGGGTGAACATCCTTGTCTTATTCCTGAACATAGAAGAAAGGCTCTCAGTTTCTCCCCATTGAGGATGATATTAGCTCTTGGTCTTTTGTATATGACCTTTATGACACTGAGGTATGTTCCATCTATCCCTACTTTGTTGAGAGTTACTATCAAGAATGGATGCTTTATTTTGTCCAATGCTTTTCCTGCACCTATTGAGAGGATCATATGATTCATTATCCTTTCTTTTAGTAATGTGGTGTATCACATTGATTGATTTACAAATAATGAACCACCCCTGCAGCCCAGGAATAAATCCCACTTGATCATGGTGCATAATTCATTTAATGTACTGTTGAATTTAATTTGCTAGTATTTTGTTGAGAATTTTTGCATCCATGTTCATCAGGGTTATTGGCCTGTAATTCTCCTTTTTAGTGGGGCCTTTGTCTTGTTTTGTAATCAAGGTAATGCTGGCCTTATGGCTGAGTTTGGAAGTTTTCCTTCCATTTCCATTTTTTGGAACAGTTTAAAAATAATAGGTATTAACTCTTCTCTATTTATTTATTTATTTTTATTTTTTAATGTTTAATTTTATTAAAAAAAAAACAAAACTCTTCTTTAAATACCTGGTAGAGTTCCCCTGGGGAGTCATCAGGCCCTGGACTTTTGTTAGTTGGAAGAATTTTGATTACTATTTCAATTTCTTTGCTGGTTATGGGTCTGTTCAAATTTACTATTTCTTCCTATTTCAGTTTTGGTAGTTTGTATGTTTCTAGGAATTTGTCCATTTCTTTCAGATTGCCCAATTTGGTGGCATATAATTTTTCATAATATTCTCTTATAATTTTGTTTCTGTGGTCTTGGTTGTGATCTCTCCCCTTTCATTCTTGATTTTATTTACTTGGGTCCTTTCTCTTTTCCTTTTGAAAAGTCTGGCTAGGAATTTATCAATTTTATCAGTTCTTTCAAAGAACCAGCTCCTGGTTTCATCGATCTGTTCTACTGAGGGTTTTGTTGTTGTTTTTGTTTGTTTCTGTATCATTTATTTCTGCTCTAATCTTTATTATTTCCATTCTGTTGGCTTTAGGCTTTATTTGCTGTTCCTTTTCTAGCCTCTTAAGTATAAGGTTAGTTTGTGTATTTGAGATTATTCTTCCTTCTTGAGGTAGGCCACATAGGGCCACCTTTACTGCATCTCAAAGGTCTTTGATTTGTTTTCATTTTCATTTGCTTCCATGTAGCTTTTTATTTTGTCTTTAATTTCCTGGTTAATCCATTCACTCTTTAGTAGGATGTTCTTTAACCTCCATGTATTTGTGATCTTTTCAAATTTTTTCTTGTGGTTGACTTCAAGTTTCATAGCATTGAGGTCGGAAAATATGCATGGCATGATTTCAGTCTTTTTGTACTTGTTAAGGGCTGTTTTTTGGCCCAGTATGTGATCTCTTTTGAGGGAATGTCCCATGTGCACTCAAAAAGAATGTGTATTCTGCTGCTTAAGCATGCTTAGCATAAAATGTTTTGAATATATCTGTTAAATCCATCCAGTCCAGTGTGTCATTCAAAGCCATTGTTTCCTTGGTGATTTTCTGCTTAGATGATCTGTCCATGTAAGTGGGGTGTTACTAAGTCCCGTACTATTACTCTATTTTTATCAATGTGTTTCTTTATGTTTGTTTTAATTGATTTTTATATTTGGGTGCTCCCATGTTGGGGGCATAAATATTTACAATTGTCAGATCCTCTTGATGGATGGACCCCTTAATTATGATGTAATGCCCATCTTTATCTCTTGTTACAGTCTTTGTTTTAAAATCTAGTTTGTCTGATATAAGTATGGGTACTCCAGCTTCTTTTGATGTCCATTAGTATGAAAGATGTTTCTCCATCCCCTCACTTTCCATCTGGTCTAAAATGAGTCTCTTGTAGGCTGGATATAGATGGATCTTGTTTTTTATCCATTCTGATACCCTATGTCTTTTGATTGGAGCATTTAGTCAGTTTACATTCAGCGTGATTATTGAAAGATATGAATTTAGTGCCATTGTGTTACCTGTGAAGTTGGTGTTTCTGTTGATGTTCTCTGTTCTTTTCTAGTCTTTGTTGCTTTTGGTCTTTTTTTCTCCCAGTCAAAGGGTTCCCCTTAATATTTCTTTCAGGTCCGGTTTAGTGGTCATGAACTCCTTTAGTTTTTGTTTGTCTGGGATACTCTATCTCTCCTTCTATTCTAAATGACAGCTTTGTTGGATAACGTATTCTTGGTGCATTTTTACCCCATTCAGCATGTTGAATATATCCTGCCACTTGCTTCTGGCCTGCCACGTTTCTGTAGACAGATCTGCTATGAACCTGATCTGTCTTCCCTTGTAGGTTAAGGACTTTTTTTTTCCCTTTGTGCTTTCAGGATTCTTTCCTTGTCTGTGGGTTTTTTTTCCCCCCTTTGGTGAATTTGAGTATGATATGCTTTGGCAATGGCTGGTTTTCGTTGAATTTAAGGGGAGTGCTCTGTGCTTCTTGGATTTTGATGTCTGTGTCCCTCCCCCAGATTAGGGAAGTTTTCAACTATAATTTGCTCAAATAAACCTTCTGTCCCTTTTTCTCTCTCTTCATCTTCTGGGATTCCTATGATAAGAATGTTATTCTGTTTTAATAAGTTGCTGAGTTCCCTAGGTGTACCTTCATGATCCATTACCTTTGTTTCCCTCTTCTTTTCAGCTTCATTATTTTCTATAATTTTATCATCTATATCACAGATTTGTTCCTCTGCTTCATCCATCTTCGTTGTTATGGCATCCATTTGGGATTGCATCTTGGTTGTAGCATTTTTAATGTTGGCCTGACTAGGTTTTTGCTCTTTTATCTCTGTAGTAATGGATTCTCTAGTGTCTTCTATGCTTTTTTCAACCCCATCTAGTATCCTCATAATTGTTTTTAAATTCTAGTTCAGACATCTTACTTATATCTGCAGTGGTTAAATCCCTGGCCTTCATTTCTTCCTGTTTCTTTTGGGGTGAATTCTTCTGTCTTCTGTGGGTCATTTTCTCTGTAGATGTGCAGCTTTGTTCTTGAAGATTTCTGATCGATTTCTTGGGCATTCAGAATTATTGATATTTATCTAGTTGTGTTCGAAGGAGAAGGCAACCTTAGGGTCACCCTACTCCTCCACCATCTTAAGCCCCTCTCCCACATAGTGATTTTCTTAAAAAAAAGTGTAAAAGAGAAAACAAAAGTAGCAGGAAAGAGGCATATAATGCAGAGTTATGTACCCCTTTTAGGGGAACAGGAAGAGCATCAATGAGGATACTAATTCATCTATATACAAATTAATCATCATACTTGTTAGCTGTAAAATGCCAAATTCTAACTCCTTGAAGAGGAGCATGTTGCTCCTTGACCTACTCTATTTTTACTAAAATCATAGATCATACCTTCCTCCTGAAGAGATATCACCGATGTCCAAAATGAGAATTATAGTAAAAGTATAGAAAAAAATCTCACAAAATAACATGTTGAATTAAGGCAGCAGTTCTCAAAGTATGGTTTAAGGGATCTCGGGGGACCTGAAGATACTTCCAAGTGGTCACAGTGTCCCTTCCTTTTTCCATTACACATGTGTGTAAGGCCAGATCTTCTCCCTGTACTTAAACAAAAATGACATTGTGCATCAGATTGATGTAGATAGAAAATCCAGATGTCTGCTAAATTTACAAAAATGTAAAACAATGCCATTCTTCTCACTAAATGCTTTTTGTTATTTTTTGCTTTGGAAAATAGTTACTTTTTCATAAAATGTGTATGTATGTATGTATATATGTGTGTACTTTAAAGAGGCTCCATGCCCAGCATGGAGTCCAATGCAGGGCTTGAACTCATGACCCTGAGATCAAGAGTAGGACATATATATATATATATACATACAGAGAGAGAGAGTCTGATTAGAAAAGTAAAATATGCATTAGAGAACATTTGGGAATCTATATATAAATGCAAATATAAACCCCTTAGCTTCCCAACACCCAGAGTTATTGCATGATTTTTCTTTCTTTTGTGCATACATCTACATATTTATTTAAACAAAATTAGGATTACAAAATATGCATATTTCTCCATTTGTTTTCTTTTTTAACTTTGTATTATGAATATTTTTGCAGTGTTTTTAATAATCCAGAAACATGCTATTTAATGATGATGTAATGATTCCTTATATATAGGCTTTAAGCATTTTATTAATAGGCATATAGATTATATTGCATTTTTAGATATTGTTATTATCTTATCATCATCACTTTTGTCATTATATCTAACATTTATTAGGTTCTAGTTATGTTCTAGGCACTCTGCTAAACTCTTAACATGCCTTAGCACATTTAATCCACTTTTGTGTTGTCTATTGTCTCTAAGAAATGGTCTTTCTTTTGTTCCTTCAATTCTTTCTATCATGGCATCTAGTTGATAGATCATACTTGAAAGGGAATAGGATGTATTGGACCATCTCTTGCTTTTAATATATAAGAACCAAGGAAAACAACAGCTAATTTTTGCAGTCTAACTCATTCTTATGAACACTATCTATATTAAAAATGCTGTGGTTATTTTTTTTTCTGCTTGTTTGATATGATTAGCTATGATGTTCTCTTCCTCTCTCTTTCTCTCTCTCTGTCTTTTCTATTCAGGATTCCTGGGATGAGGGAATTTGCTTTACTTTGTTTGGTTAGAAATGGTGCAGATTTGGGTCCAGATCCAATAGGGCATAGGTAGCCTTAAACCCAGAGAAATTCTATCTCACAGATATGCAGTGTACTGCTAATTCCTGTTAACTATTAAGAATGCATGCCAGTGGTGACGAGGACAGTCAGGCAAGACAGAGTAGATAGCTCAGTACAAGCTATCTACAAGGATGGTGGAGTACTAATGACATTTCTTGTATATTGAACAAAAAGTATTTTACAAGATGCCAACATAGGAATTCTGATTATTAATTGCCTCGTTTTCATACAGTTCTGTTTAAATTATTTTATCAGAAATTTGTTCATATTTTTTAGTTTAACTTTGCACATTAGAGTTTTAAAAGTATTAGAGCATTCCAAACATCTCAGACATGAGGAAACAAAAGACACATTTATTGAAGTGTAAAACTCTAGGAAACAGTTTTCTTTAGCTGAATTTTTTTTCTATTTTGCCCTTTGTAAATGTAACCAGTGAGTCTGATTTAATTAGATAAGAAAATCAGAGGCTAATCGGATTTTGTCTCTTATCTGCATGTACCATACCAATTGAAATAAGTGATTATTTTTCATTACAATCAAGATTATCTATTATGAATACCTTAAATGCCATATCCTATAGTTTATGCATGTATGCTTTTTAAATATAGCACCTTGGGACGCCTGTGTGGCTCAGCTGGTTAAGCAGCTGCCTTCAGCTCAGGTCATGATCCCAGGGCCCTAAGATCAAGTCCCCTATCAGGCTCCTTGCTCAGCAGGGAGCCTGCTTCTCCCTCCGCCTTCCTCTCCCCCTGCTTGTGCGCTCTCTCTCTCTTTCTCTCTGACGACTAAATAAAATCTTTTAAAAAAAGAAATATAGCACCTTAATAGAAACTCATGTTAGAAGTATAGCAGCTAGCAATGAGAATATCTTCTTAAAATCAATGATCAAGGGACGCCTGGGTGGCTCAGATGGTTAAGCATCTGCCTTCGGCTCAGGTCATGATCTCAGGGTGCTGGGATTGAGCCCCGCATCAGGCTCCCTGCTCGCATGGAGCCTGCTTCTCCCTTTCCTTCTACTGCTTCTCCTGCTTGTGGGCTCTAAAAAAAAAAAAAAAAAAAAAAAAAATCAATGATCACAATGCATGAAGGGACAAGAATACTTAGTCTAATACATTTTCTTGTGTACATATTTATGTGCTATGTTTTAACTTCAAAGTTGTATTCTTTGAGTAACTTGTTATTTATAGAACAAAATACTTTTTCAGAAAGTAACCATGTTGGTTGTAACAAGACCCATTAAACATTTAAATAATGTTATTCAATATATCATTAAAATGCATGTAGAAATTGTTTATTTTAGGTTGTTTATCTGTATATCAAATACAAAATGTTATTAATGTGCTGAGTTGAAGAGATTTTGGCTAATCTTTGAATGGGCTTATTGTCATCTAATCTTTTGGGAATCTTTCATTTCTTTAAGGAAACAAATTAAAAGGAATTTTTATTTCTATGGGTGATTGTGAGAAGCACATTTAAAAATGAGAAGTTTAATGGAATTATGAGTAAATGGAAATAAATTTGTCTGTCAAAAATTAAATAGCAGTATTCTTTGACTGATATCAAAATCTGATCTAAAATAGTTTTAGCCATTTCATACAGGTGACATCTGTGCTTAAATATAATTTTCCATCCCTGTTCTGGTAATACTGTTAATTACTTACTCAGTGTAGTTCAACATTTAGTTAATAAATATGTCAAGCTTTTACCATGGTGTTCTTTTTGCAGAGTTGTGAATTTGCAATTAGTTTTAGATTTACAACATGGTGACAGACAGTGTTGTATAAATAGAGGTTAAACACACAATTTACATATTAATTTCATGATTCATTTATTCAATGATTTATGTGGGTATAGGTTGTATTTAATCTCTGTGCTGTAGTTGTTTCAGGCGTGATGAACAGAATCACTATACTGGCAGAGAAGTAATCATGTCTGTAGTGAACTACAGGAAGTTTAAACGAAAACAAGAAATGTTTGGAAATACAATGATTCATTATCTTTAATACTTTCTGAGAGGCAAGTGAAAAGCAATAATGGATTTTTAAAAGGACCACATCTGACAATACTAAGAGTAGAGGAGGAGGAGGGAAGTTAACCAGCCAGCACAGTGTCTTGCTCATAGTAAGCACTGCAACATTTGTTCAGTTCAAATGACTTGAAGTTGGGGATCATAATATATTTCTAAGTCTGGATAAAACCCAAGTTAAACCTTAGGAAGTTTAAAGCAATTTCTTTTAACTGACTTCTGTTAATTAACCTTGTTTCTTCATGACAAACACCCTGATATTTAAATAATCCTCTTCTTATCCATTCATGTAGATTTATTTGATATTCTTGACCATATTGATGCAATGTTAAATATAGATTACAGTAAGTACGATATTTTCTTTCTGTTCATTTTTATTTTTTTAAAGATTTATTTATTTATCTGAGAGAGAGAGAGAGAGAGGGAGCCGGCCAGGGGAGGCGCAGAAGGAGAGGGAGAGAAGCAGACTCCCAGCTGAGCATGGAGCCAGATGTGGGGCTCACTCTCACGACCCTGAGATCATGACCTGAGCCAAAATCAAGAAGCAGACGCTTAACTGACCAAACCCCCAGGCACCCCCTGCTTATTTTTATTTGAAATACTGATATGTCTGAAGTATTGAAATAGATTATGTCACCTTATAAAAAAAACTCTCAAGTTTGTAGTAGATATAGGTCAGCTTTAAATTGATCTACTTAAATTTTTCAACATATTACAAAAAAAAAAAGATCTACTTAAGATAGGTAAATTCTGTATACACCTCTCTTTTTGCAGTATCAAACCTTATGATTAAGCAGTTTAAACTGGACAAAACTTAATAGTTACGGTAATATTTCTGGAACAGCTTATGGACTTCAAACTCACCTCATTTTTCTCCTTTTAAATGGGAATCACATTAGTGTGGAGAATCCTTAACTTAGAGATAAAAGATTGACCTTGTTTTGTTCTTGAGAAGGATATCATGCCCTACCACCGTCATATTCTCAAGACCTTCTCCTATGTGAAGATACAGATGTAAAACCCATTAATGCTCAGCAGGGACTGTGGAATGCTTACACAGGTCACTGAGCTAGGTTCTCCCAGTAAGTAAACTCCTTTGGGCATCTTGGCATTAAGCATATTTTCAAGCCACTAGGGTTAATATTTAGTATAAGAATGGCAATTTTTGAAATGAAAATCTAAATAAACATGCACCATTTATTTAATTTAATAAAATAAATCTATTCAATATGAATTTATTTAGTTTCTATTTTATGCTGCGTCCTTTTACATATTCATAAAATCTCATTTAATCCTTGTATACCCCTGAATAAGGTATTATTATTATTATTATTTTTAAAGATTTATTTATTTGACAGAGAGAGACACAGCAAGAGAGGGAACACAAGCAGGGGGAGTGGGAGAGGGAGAAGCAGGCTTCCCGCTGATCAGGGAGCCCAATGCGGGGCTTGATCCCAGGACCCTGGGATCATGACCTGAGCCGAAGGCAGACGCTTAATGACCGAGCCACCCAGGCGCCCCCTGAATAAGGTATTATTAATTCAGTTTCGCAGATGAAAAATCCAAGCCTCTGAGAGAATAAGTGGTTTGTCCCATGGCCAGTTTATGAAGATTTGAACCCATAACGGGGCTCCAAAGTAATTTCTTCTTTCACATTATGCTGTCTCCTATTAAGGGAAGGAGTTAATGAGTTTGCAAATGTACCTAAAATATTCCAGGAAGTAAAAATGGAGGATCTAATTCAGAGTGCTCAATCTTCATTCTTGGCAATATTGGTTCCACTCATACTTAAAGTCGCCTAACAGTGTCTATGATGATTCCAGTAATTTTAGCGGATTTACTTAGTAAACAAAATTGATTGCTTCTATTGTCTGTATTGCCTTTTGTTGGTTCAATTTCAACTATTTCTCCTGTTCAGAGCTCCTGTATTCTTCAGAAAAGTTCTAAGAGCCAAAGTGTTACATGATTACTAAGTAAATGGTCACACTTCACTCTGTAGTGTCTCAGTGTTTTTCTTGAATGCAGTAGTTTCCAGTAGAGGTAATATACAAATCTGTGACGTGTTCAGTTACTGGGGTAATCTAATGATTTAATACAGAGAGATTTAGTGGAAAATAAATCAATTGCATCAAAACAATTGGTGTTAAAGCAAAAGAGAAAATTTCACAAACTAATTCTTTGGTTCTTCTTCCCCTAATGGTTTTTATCCCCTTTCTTCTTCACTCTATTTTCTACTGCCGTGCCACTTTCCATAGAGTGAGACAGGGATTAAGACTTGATTTCATCTGAAGACATTTTCTAACTACTTAAAATTCACAGCAAAAAAGTGCTGGATTTGAAATTGTCAAAAGTGATTGACTAGGAGTGGAGGATGGAGAGTAATTCCTGGGAGGATGATGCTTAATGGAATATGTTGCATTCTGGGGCCCATACTTGAAATGATAACTATTCCCATTTGCTGAGTACTTAATAGGAACTTTTCAGCTTGAGCAAATGGAGATAAATAAAATAAGCCTATTCCCATTAAAGAAAGTTAGTTTATTATAGCCTTCTGCACTGTGGGTTTTCTTCTTAGCCAATGAGCAATGCCACCTAAAGTATAAAGGAAAGTTGAAGAAGTGGGGTGAGGAAAGTGGTCATTTTCAATAGTAGATCACTAGAAAACGGCAATTTAATGAATGAACAAGTAGGTATTCTTGGCAAGATTTCAAATATGATCTCAAAAATAAACACTTGAAAGCTAAGGGCAGGAAAGTGTGCCAAGGTTTAAATATTCTCCAACATAAGCCCAATAAAACTAAGTCGATTGCATTTCCATTCATTTAAATAATTTGCATACTATCAAGCAGCTTAGTCTCCGTTTATAGATGAGTTTCTTTTTTCTTACTAGACGTAGAGTTAAATCTCACTTTTAGGTCCCTTGAAATTATAATGTGATGAGTAGCTGACTATAGGGAGCAGGTGTCAAACAATATCTAAATGACATTCTCAACAAAATAAATATTGAACCACCCTGTCACTTTAGTGAGGGAATAATCTGCTCCAAAAAAAAAAAAAAAAATCCCATTCATCGTATACCACCTCTGACATTTGTTCTTCAGGAATTATTTGCAGTTTATCTTCTGAGCCGGAGCCTTTTATCAGCACAGCAGTTGAACTACAATGTTTAAAAAAAATGGTAATTGAGTATTTTATCAAATGCTTCTAACAAAACGGACTTTGCAAGTCGTAAATGAAGATTAAAACCATTGCTTGCAGGGATGAACAAATTGGAATGATTTATTATCTGAAACATCAATATGTCACTGTTCAGAAATAAAATAGAAAGAAACAAACAACCCCAGCTCCCCTCCACATTAACAGTCCCCTCCCCACCCCACTCCCAGATATATGCACCCAAAGCACCCTTAGTTGCAGCCAAAACAGTGGAAGGTAAGTACATTTTAATTATTTGTGCTAGTGAAACCGATAAAGAAAAAGGAGAAAAAACATCACAATAATAGGCCAGCTGCTGTGGGGTACTATGTAAGAAAAAGAGACAGTAATAAAAGAATGGTGTCAAAGGGAAGCAAATATGCATGTGCACTTCAGTGCTCCTAATTACAGAAAGAAGGATTAAATATAATATATGGGGTGATTTAGAAAAGTGGATTTACTGCTTATGTTTAACATCTATGTAGCCAATGCTTTTAAAATGGGCTTTATCTCACTTATCTAAAATAGCTTTAAAGAATGATGTTAGAAGAATATGCATTGCAAGAGTATTCTGTCTTAATTATTTTAATTTTAGGATGATTTGGATTAAATGCAGCATGTCTGCTAATTCAGATTGCAGCCATGAAAGAGATTAACAACATGAAAATCATTTATAGGAGCTTTATATTTTTTTTCACATTTTATTAAAATAAATACTAAGGTTTTTCTTTTTTAAGAATTGAGTAAAAGAGAAACCCCCTTTTTGGGGATATTTCAAGCTACTAAAAAATGGTGTCCTTACTTTGGAGGATGTCATTGAATAAAAATGTTTAGCTTCCTTCCAGGCTGCCAGCAGGATACCATTTTCTTTGCTGTTCATTCTCTGTGTGAATCTAAGAGCTTACTACCCATGACTCCTCACTACGTACAAATCAAATGTGCTTGCATCAGGTAGAAACCAAGGCTGGGACCTTTTTAAGGCATGTGAAAAACAATTAGGTACAGCTCTTTTGGTTTGGATAAAAGGAGATTTATTCTCTTCCCTCATTGCTGCAAAACTTCCATCTCTTTCAGATCTATTGGATACAGAATTAAAGAGACAGTTGACTGTTACACAGCAAGTGTAGCATAATTTTATAAAGAAGTCATAAATGGTTGAATAATCTTTTAAAAAGCAAAAGAATATGCTTCTCTCTTCTGTTTCTGTCACATGAAAACAAAACAATTTTCTAAATATGATTTATATGTAACATATGCTTAAAATATTTCTGTGATTTAGATGTTGGAAGCAACTTGAAAACCTAGATTCATCCAAGATAGATGCACATAGATTTGAGTAAACCTAGCAAATCTGTAGAAAAATGAAAAGATAAACTCAGAAGTACTAAACGAGCAAAGGGAAAAAAAGAGAGAGGGACAAAACAAGAACCACACTCTCAGCTACAGAACAAACTGATGGTTACCAGAGGGGAAGTGGATGGGGAGATGGTTGAAATAGGTGATAGGGATTAAGGAGTGCACTTGTGATGAGCACTGGGTGATGTATGGAATTGTTGAATCACTATATTGTATACCTGAAACTAATATAACACTGTATGTTAACTAACTGGGACTAAAATAAAACTTTAAAAAGTCAGATTACCAATTTGCCCCTGGGAGAGGGTATTCTGAATTAATGAGTTACAGGATATTTCTAAAAATTGAAATTATTAAAAAACAACAACAAAGGGACACAAAGAAACTTGGAGGTGATGGATGAGTTTGATTATGGTGATAGTAACATGGTATATATATGTCCAATCATATCAAACTGTATACATTAGTTATGTGCAGTTTTTGTATACCAATTACACGTCACATCTGGGGGAAAATAAATTATGTATTTCAAACAGAAACAAACATTCATATGTAAATCTATTGCAACATAAGGATATAAATATAAATTATACTATTCAATTCACCATACTTATTTGTGATGTTAATAAAAATTTTGATCTTTCCAAAGAAATTTTGGATATGATTTTTCATATAAGCACAATATCAAAAATTAGTTCTATTTCTGTTGAGAAAAAAATTACTTTAAAATTTTGATGTTACCTAGTTGTAATTAGTAAGTCTGACTATAAGCTACACTCGGAAAATATTGGTGATAATGTCAAATGTGTTTAAAAAATTAAATCTGAAGTGAAAATATTATGCATGGACACTGAACATTAAGTTAATTTATAGCAACATTTTTTTCAATAATAAAAAGCCAAAAATAAAACCCATTAAGCAAAAAACTGCAATTTTTCATGCACACTCAGTAACTTGAATTGCTCTTTTCTGGCAGCTATCATTGACTATTCTAATGAAAAGATATTTACACACATTTGTTGTGGGAATGTTCTTAAGTAGCTTGTTTTCTCAGGTGGGTTGTCAGCCCACCTACCACTTTATATTCACCTTCCTTTAGTTTTACAAACTCTATTTTTGCTAGATAGTACAAAGATATTCAGCATTTTTTCTGTGACACTGCAAGATTAAATCCTTGATATTAAAGGTCTAGTATCTCTACTAGTTCTTTCTAATCTAGGTTAAATAGTCAAACTCATGAACTTTTAAAAACCTGAAGATTCTACAAAAAAAAAGTTCTCTTACATTTGAAACAGTGAGTTACTATGTGTATCTGTTTGTGTAACAATGCAAAATCTTTTTCAGGATTTCTATTTTTATAGGAGTTGGGAATATTGTACATAGTATTATTGAAAGAGAGGTATTATGGTGTTATAAAAAGGATTGATAGGCTAGCCATCAGATGAGTTCTGCTGCTAATCTGGTCATTTGGCTACAGTAAGCTAACCTGCTTACTTCAGCTGTCTTATTTGTAATATGAGAGAGGCTTGATTATTTCCTTTAACTCTTAACAATCTGTGACTTGCCTGAAACTGGGACTAGAACATTGGTGTCCTGTTTTACAGCTCATGACACTATGCTATATAGACTTATCCTGCACTGTGAAGGCCAGTTAATTAGTTTCTTTTGGACTGGAGAAAAAGAATTTCCAAGTTCTTGGTTCTCTGTGGGAAATATCCCCGTGATATTTATCATGATTTTTGCTGAAATACAAACCAGGGGATAGGGTAACAAGAGGGCTGTAACTAATATCTCTAGTCATAAAGGTACATGGGGATTTGAGAAGGGGTGGGTAATCTCCATGGCCATTAGGTTCAAAGCCATCTTAAAGGTTTTAATATATACAATGGAATATTACTCAGCCATAAAAAAGAATGAAGTCTTGCCATTTGCAATGACATGGATGGAGCTAGAGAGTATTATCCTAAGTGAAATATTTCATTTCAGAGAAAGACAGATACCATATGACTTCACTCATATGTGGAATTTAAGAAACAGAACAAATGAACAAAGGGGAGAAAAGAATGAGGCAAACCAAGAAACAGACTCTTAACTATAGAGAACAAACTGATGGTTACCAGAGGGGATGGGGGAGGGGGATGGGTTAAATAGGTGATGGGGATTAAGGAGTGCACTTGCTGAGATGAGCACCTGGTGTTGTATAGAAGTGTTGAATCACTATATTGTACACCTGAAATTAATATTACACTGTAAACTAACTGGAATTTAAATAAAAACTTAAAATAAATAAATAGTTTTAAATGGGAAAATAAATAAATATTTAGGTTAAAAACTTTTTAATATATAAGCTCAGCATTGAAATATACAGAAAATCAGTGCATTTTGGAGAGAGAGTGTAGCAGTTCCTCATATTCCCGTTTCAACAGAAGCAGTTCCTTTTATAAATGAATGTACATAGGCAACACTACTGTGGGATGGATGAGTGGTAAAACAAATTCTCCCAGTCTTCCTTGAGTGTAGAAATCTCCTTCTGTTAAGGAAACATTTATATTTACCTCCAATGATGCATATTGTATTAACTTTCTAAATGACTAGGTTCACCCTTTGCATTTTAAAAGACTTACCACTTTTTCCCTTTGTTAGTTGCTGATCGATTTTCATAGAGCAAAGGCAAAAGGTAAAGTTTATTGAAAACAGAAAACATTAATTTTTGTTTTTGGTAATTAGAGACTTTACACCCTTAAAACAGAATTCCAGTAACATTACTGTTTTGTCTTTTTAAGAAGTACTATCTGAATAAAGGTGATCTGATGGGCACACTCTATCTTTGAATCAACATTTTGAATGTTGAGTCAGTACTTTTGTACCTAGTATAAATGAAAGAATAAACAGTTAAAACATTAATCATGCATCCCTATTTCTTTAATTAGCACATTTCTCCTTTTAAGATTTATTTATTTTAGAGAGAAAGAGAGTGCAAGCATGGGGAGGGAGGGGTAGAAGGAGAAGGGGAGAGAGAGAGGAGCAGACTCTTTGCTGAGCCTGACACAGGGTTTGATACCATGACCCTGAGATCAAGACCTAAGCCGAAATCAAGAGTCAGACGCTTAACTGACTGAACCACCCAGGCACCCCTAGTTAGCACATTTCTAAGAGTCATTGCTATTTTAGCAACTTTGCATCTTATGAAAGAAATGGTCCCTATTACAGTGTAGTCCACTGATGCTGAGATCAGAGAGAAAAGAGGAGGCATTTCACTGTCTTAAAGAGGAACTTTGATAGAGGGGAAGGTTTTCTTTTTAAAGGTAGGTGAGCATGGACATTGGAATAGAAATATGTCTGGGGTATGGCAGAACTATCTACTTAATACATATAAATAACATGATTATACAAATTTATATGTATTATGTAGATAGTATTAATTATGTGTTAGTTATTATAATTATATTTGTAAGCATGATCAGGTTATCTATGTGTATATTGTAAACAGTATTATACACATATCTATATACATAAAAATAAAATCTGTGTGTGTGGGAGTAGATGAAAGGGATAGTTTTTCATTCTGTCTGTGAAACTGAAGGGATTTCAACTAACAAAATGAGGTTGTCCAAAGCTATAACTACAGTTTAGAGTAGGTTCTGGACTAATGGTTTTCAAATTTTGTCATGCATCAGAGACCCCTGGGGGTCTTGTTAAAACACAGATTGCTAGAACCCACCCCTAAGTTTCTGATTTGGTAGATGTTCCATGGGTTTGAGAATTTGCATTTCTAAGAAGTTCCCAGGTGATGCTGAGGCCTCTGGTCTGGGAACCACACTGAGAAGCGCTGTTCTAGAGTCAATCTCCTAGATTTCACTTTCATATGCAGTCTTTCTTAATTGGGTAGGAAACAAGGATGAGTGCTAGTGTCAGCTCACTCTTAGTTAATGAAATGATTTTAAACAATCAAATTTCAGAACCTCCTTGAACCTTAGTTTCTTCATCCATAGAATGAAGAGATTACACTTGAATAATTTTGAAGTCCACTACAACACTGAAATTCCAAAAAAAAATAAATAAATAGAGATAATGACAATTGATAATAACAAAGTATATAATTTTACTCTATTACATGACTTCATGCAGTGTTTCATGCAGTGTATTGCACGTAAATTTTTAGCATGATTTGGAGGCAGCATATCATAGTAGTTAATACTGTAGGTGCTGGAACAGACTGCCTGGATTTGAATCCTGGCTTTGCCACTAAGTTGGAGTGTGGGCTTGGACATGTTACTTAACTTCTCTGTGCCTCAATTTTCTCAACCTGTTACATGGTTCCTGCCTCATGGGATTATAAAGAATAAACTATATTATCCCTGTAAAAGTGCATAAAACATGTTCCTGACCCACAATATAACAATCAGTTATATTGCCATATAACAATCAGTTACTAATATTATTTGCCAATTATATAAATTTATCTCTATAAAATGTTTTACAGAATATTGAACTTTTTTTTTGTCTTTGATATTCATATCTTCTATGGATGAAAAAATAATAGTCTTAAATAATTATAATGATGCATCTCTGACTACTTTCTAAATTACATTTTCTAAATCTTTGAAGCCAAATTTAAGTCAGTTCAATTGTTTAATTATGTTTATATTGATAAATGATCATGAGTTTATACTAATGATTAGCCTCATGTTGATTTGTAATTTTTGAAAGGAATATATCACTTATTACTGTGGATGAAACCTTCTGTATACATATACAGAGTATTCAGTATCTAAATGTTAGAGTATGACAATAAGTGCTAGAAAATTTAGATAAGTGAACCAACCTTATTCAGTAGAACTTCTGCTGTTGAGACATGTGTCCATATAGAGATCTGCAAAGATAACAATCTATTTAAATATAAATAAGCATCTGAAGACTGTCTTGACTGACATCTGAAAATTATAAATCTGAACATTTCAAAAGCTATGGATTTTTTGAAAATATTTTTTTTAGTTTCTTAAAAATCAGTACCTGAATGGAGACTAATGATTGAATGCCTTCTCAAAGATTAATTAATATGTTTTTTCATGTCCCCACTATTTATGTGTCACTGGTCTATTCATTTAATCATTTTAGGCCTTAGTTACCTCAATTGTAAATGTGGTCAGAATCAGTGGTTTTAAGATCCCTTTTAGCCATAATGTTCTACAATTCTTATACTATTAGTACTATAAGAAAGCCATCATAGTAGTGTGCCAAAATGATTATTCATATTCATTATCTCAATGTTTAAAAAGCATTCCTGGCTTAGTATGTTAAGTACCTTCCCCCATTTTCTGGTACTAAATGTTATAGTTCAATTCATTGTAGACTGAAATCTCACCATACATTGGCTTCATGGTTAATATAGGTAAAACACAAGTACTCATTCATTAATGTCATAGACTTCACTCTGCCAGGTTAGTTAAATTCTGACACCCCAAATTTTGAGGTCAGCCACTATGTGCTAACTTTTCCTTTGTATGTGTTTATAGTTGGGAGAACATTGGTGGATGAGAACAATTGGCAGGGGAGAAAAATCACTAGAAAACATAAGGAAATTTTTTCTTCAAAGAAAGTAATGATTCCAGCTCTGTGGATGAAAAGAGCCTGGTTAAGTTAATTTTATTACCATAGTGTAATAGACTTACTTCATTGCTTTATTCATGTAATGGAAATATGATAATCTCAAGTTTCTTAGTTCCTTGAGAAAAGCCAGTGTGCAAATTAAAAGTAATCATAGTAAATAGTAGCTAACACTTAGTGAATACTTACTATGTGCCAAGGATTCTTCTAAGTGCTTTATATGTATTGAGTCATTTAATCTTCACAACAACCTTTGAGGAAGGTACTATCATTTTCCCTGTTTTTCAGCTAAGACACAAAGAAGCTAAGCAACTTGACCAATGTCACATGGCAAGTAAAATGTGAAGCTTAATTGAGGTCTTAATACTATGCTAGTGGTAAGCAGTACTCCTTAGTGACTGTTATTACTAGGTGCAACTTTACTTACCTGAGCCAAATATAGAGTAAGAGTAGAGATCATTTTCTAAAGACTAAGGTTACAAAACAATGATGATTGCTCAAAATTAATACGTAGGCTTTATCCAGGAGGGTAGTTGAAGGTGTGGTTAGGCTGTCTTATGGGTTTGTCTTGTGCACTCTACTGCTGCTGTCTTTGGAGAGTTGTGTTGATGAGAGCTCTTTTTGTTACATTACCACATTTGGCTTGAACTTTTAGCAGCTAAATTCTACTGCCATGTATTTTAGTGACTCAGACAGTAGTCTGCCAATTTTTTAAAAAGTGCAAGCTCTTGACAATACAGATAATCAAATCTCATAATTCAGAGGATATACTGGTCTCCTCTTGCAAGGGCAGGGAGAAAATTTTCTGCCCTCAACAGTTCACTGGGTGCATTATTTTTTAAACCCCCATCCACAGGACCTGGCATTTTCTTTTATCAAAGGCAGGACTAAAACTTAGAAGTATATTACAGTGGGACAAAATTACATGTTAGGCACCAACCTGCTTAACTAGAGTAGAATGAGCTGAAACTACAGAATTTACTGTTGCTCTCTAATGGGGTTCATTGAGATTTGTCATTTTGTGTTAAAAATTACTCTGAGACTTTAGGGTTTTGCTGCTTGGTTTCATATATTCACTATTACTTTCTATTAGGTTTGAATCTTAATTAAATGGGATGGCTGATTCTAAATGTAAGGCTTTTCAGAAAAGTGAATAGGAAACAATTCTCCTACTCCTCAAAGTGGGAAACAAACCAAAATAAAATCCATCTGTTAGATTTTTTCCCTCAAGATTAACCAACTTCCACATCAATTTTCTAATTTATGATCAGAAAATTCTTCAGTTGGGGTAAAGTTGGGTTGAGAGTGGGGATGCATGCAGATTGCAGAAATTTATGTTTCCAAATGGGTGTGTTTTGGTCAGTACAAAGTTGAATGATTGTTGAGTTTTTTTTTTTTAATTTTAATTCCAGTATAGTTAACATAACAGGGTTATATTAGTTTCAGGTGTGCAATATAATGGTTCAACAATTCCATACATTACCCAGTGCTCATCACAACAAGTGCACTTCTTAATCCCCATCACCTGTTTCACCCATTTTCCCTCGCACATCCTCTCTGGTAACCATCAGTTTGTTCTCTAGAGTTAAGAGGGTTTCTTAGTTTGTTTCTCTCTCTCTTTTTTTCCTTCACTCATTTGTTTTGTTTCTTTAATTCCACATATGAGTGAATTCATATGGTTAAACATAGATCTACCCTACAATCCAGTAATCACACTACTGGGTATTGATCCAAAAAATACAAAAACAGTAATTCAAAAGGATACATGCATCCCTATATTTATTGCAACATTATTTGCAATAGACAAATTATGAAAGCAGGCCAAGTGTCCATCAATAGATGAATGGAAAAAGATGTGGTATATATACACAATGAAATATTATTCAGTCATAAAAAAGAATGAAATCTTGCCATTTGCAATGACATGGATAGAGGTATAGAATACAATGCTAAGGGAAATAAGTCAGAGAAAGACAAATACCATATGATTTCACTCATATGTGGAATTTAAGAAACAAAACAAATGAACAAGGGACTTGTTGAGTTTTGAAGGCTGATATTGGAACCTAAGTCTCCTGATTCCTAATCTAATACTTTGTTTCTTAGACTTTAATACAGAATATGATTTTAAATATTAAAGCCATTGTTTCTACACAGACATTAAAAATAGAAAAGAAACAACAGATACATTTCTTTTTGAGACTATAGAAGGGACCTCTGATAGTGGAGCAAGTTAGAAGGGAAATTGAGACAATGATCATTAAGTAAATTTCTCCATATACATGCTTGTGAATAACTCACTCTGTATAAAAGAATTATGAGTTGAGTGTAATTTGCCAGCACCTCTAGAAATCATTTGGATTACAGTAAATGGTTAGTTAGAAGTGAGATTAGTTTTGGGGCACCTGGGTGGCTCAGTCAGTTAAGCAGCGGCCTTCAGCTTAAGTCATGATCCCAGGGTCCCGGGATCGAGCTGCGCATCGGGCTCCTTGGTCAGCAGAGAGCCTGCTTCTCCCTCTCCCTCTGCTTGCCTGCCGCTACTCCCCTGTTTGTGCTCTCTATCTCTCTCTCTGTGTCAAATAAATAAATAAAATCTTTAAAAAAAAAGTGGGACTAGTTTCATGTTGTATTTTTCTATAAATTTATAAGGTTAATTCCTCAGTAGCCATTGATTTTGATACTTCAGAAGCATAAGCAAGTAATCAAATCCTTTCACTCTTTACACTTGCACATGTTTTAGCAGTTTTTCTTCTAACTCACTGATTATCACTTTTGCCAAATGCATTATCATATTTGAGTAGTAGGAACAGAGGTTGTAGACTCAATAGTATTTGAAATACAGTTTTCCATTTTATTTGAAAGTGTGCAGATTTCATCTGTACTTCACTTTTAACATGAAAATGAATACATATATCCTTTTTGGGTGCTTATGGGTTCCCTAAAGAGGGAGAAATAATCTCTTTAAAAAAGAATCAAAATAAATCAAAGTAATTATTTAGATATCTATAAAACCTTCCATTTGAATCAGTCAATCAATAACTATTTCTTGGTTGTCTACTATGTGTCCACTCTATAATAGATATTGTAGGGGAAATTTATAAGAAATGTAAGATGTTTAGGCATTTGCAGAGCTTATGGTGTCTTGCATCAAGACATACAAAAAAGAGTACATGACAGCCTTACAGCAAATAAATGCTGTAGGAGGTCAGAGAAGAGATTAATTTGAAATACTTCCATTAAGGCCCTTGAAGCTCGTTTGATTCTCTGACTTGTTAATGTTGTTCTTTCAGCTTTATAGTTCACCTTGTCAGTGTTCACTGCCCCACCCCCTGCTCAAATTTCTGCTTGTAATATTTTAAGAGTAATTCAAATGCTACCCTTTCCATGAATCCCCACAGTTAGATTTGATTTTTCCCTTTTCTGTGCACAGAATATTGTAATGCAATATTTCTATTATTTTATTTACCTCTAGTGTCTATCATAGTTCTTTGCTCATAATAGGAACCTCAATATATGTTTATTCAATTTATTTGACAATGGAATTGTTATTAAAGATGGGAACTGTATAGAAGCTGAGCCATGAAAGATGAGTAGGAATTGGTTAGGCAGAGAAAAGTAAGGAGCCCAGCTCTGGGAGTACAAATGAATTTGTCAGTTTAGAAGGAGTACAAAAAGTGCATGATTTGAGTATTAAAAAGACATTTTTAAACTTTACATTCTATTCCCTAGAACCAATGGATTTTAATGCAAGAACTAATATATGCTACCTTAAATTTTATCATGCTTTTGTTAAAATAGTTATATAAAAAGACTTGGTATATTTCCAATTATTCTTAAAATAATGCCTACCATGTTAAATATATTGTTTTAAAAGAAAAGAAAATTTTGAGGAAGATATGAAAAAAGTAAAAGGTGACAAAATTTAACTTGGATTCAGAGAGAACCGAAGATTAAACAATAAGAAAGTTACTAGATTTATTGTAGAGGTCACTCTGAAAGTAGATAGAAATTAAGTAACAACCAAAAAAAAAAAAAAGAAGAAGAAGAAGAAAACAGCATTGTGTGAGCATTACCAAGATAATTTGGATTGGCATGGATTGGACACCTAATTAAAGGGTTGGAGAGATCTCTAGATTTTTCTGAGGCAGTGTGAAAATGAACCGGTACCACAGAAGAGCAACTAGGTTTAGATTGCTGTTGTGTTGACTTGTGTGGATCAATTCAGAAGTCAACTCAAGTGAGCTGGTCCACATCAGAGAAAAGTCCCTGTAAAGATTTAATGATTCCATATCATAAGATTAGTTGAAAATCTTTTTCGAATAAACAAAATCTTTCCCTAACATTGTACATACTGCCAGACTCTCAATGGAACAATGTGGCTTTTATCAATATACCAAGTCTGTGGCTCTCTTGGTTTGGTGTATGTGTTGACTGTGTTACAATCATTTTATGGGGTGGGGGACTAAAGATTTTTAATGCTGACAAGACCACAAAAGAGACCCCACAAGTGGTTGTCTCCCTCTGTAGCAAAGATGACGTCCCAATGGGAGACATGCAAATGACTCCATGCCACTCAACAGATAAACCAATATTTTGATAATAGAGATGTTTTTATTTTATTTTTTTTAAACTATGCACTTATGTCTCTGTTACCATTCATAGACCTTTTCATAGTGCCCCAGTTATCTGTGTATTTTAGGAAAATGAAATTGTAGAAATAAAAAGTTTGTATTTTTTACCAATAGTATATAGATTTGTTTGTTTCTGAGAAGATCTAACTTCACGTTTACTTTCAATTAGCGTTATACATTAATTTCCTATTTGTTTATAAAAGAATGAGCATTTCTCTTTTTTTTCTGAAATCTCCTACTTTATTTGAATAGTATGGCCAGCCAATTCTCCTAGGATCTCCATTACTTACTAGATGTTAGTTACATTTTAATTTACTCTTTGTGGACTCTATTTAGCACACTTAAATTGTTATATATTAAGTAATTCCTCAGCCAGTGTCCTGAAAGAATCTACATATTCCCAATGGTCCCTAATGAGAATGCACACTATGGCTAATAGGGGGAAAAAGTCTCCAAAACAAATATTCCATCAGATAAAATGGAAAATTACTAAAAGGAGTTTTATTTTATTTTATTTTATTTTTTATTTTTTTTTAAAGATTTTATTTATTCATTTATTTGAGAGAGTGAGAGAGAGAGAGAGCACATGAGAAGGGGGAAGGTCAGAGGGAGAAGCAGACTCCCTGCCGAGCAGGGAGCCCGACGCGGGACTCGATCCCGGGACTCCAGGATCATGACCTGAGCCGAAGGCAGTCGCTTAACCAACTGAGCCACCCAGGCGCCCCTAAAAGGAGTTTTAGTATATCACCATTTAAGTTTTCTTCAGGTTAAAAAAATAAAGCATGCTTTTGATATAAATTTAGTCAATAAGGGATACAATGATTTGTACTGTGGGAAATAAAAGAAGATCAGTTCACATGAAAACAAGCCAAGCTCTTGATATCAGTAACCTTTGGGAAAATCAGAAATAGTTGGCATTTCCAAATTTAATGATTCTGGTCTAATGGGGTTCCAACCAGACTCATATTTAGGAGAAACCCACCAGGTCATAGGAATAATATGCTTATTGCTTTCAGCATTGATTTTAATGTTCAAAATACTTTCTTTTGATCTTTACAGAATGTGCATTTTAGATCTAAGTATCCTATTTTGGTATTTTTATATTTTTCCTTTAGGGAACATTATTCGTGTGCATCCTGTACTAGAAGTTTCAAGGTCAGCATTACTTGCCAGTTGTAATAGTCCCAACAGAAAGATAAATATATATTGACTGCAGCTGAAGTTCCAGTTCTTTCAGTTGCTGAAGGTCAACAGCCCCTTAGAGGTACTCTCCAACCTTCAAATGTCTATAGGTTAAATTACTGATGAATTACTGCACTTTTCTAAACAGAGGAAACCTACATTGTACTGGGAAGAAACCCGATGTATTGTGTCTTTTGCCTTGATGTAATTTTGAACAAGATGCAAAGCAATTTCAATCCAGCCCCAGTTCCAAAACTTTATGGAAATGATTGTAAAACTGACCACTCAGGCTGAATGTACTGAAAAAAAAAAAAAAAAAAAAAGATTTAGGGGCACCCTTTCTTTTGCAAACCTGAGTTGTAACATTGTCTTAGGATCAATTTAAAATGAGCTGGCACTCACTGTATGTTAAATAACTAAAATTTAAATAAAAATTAAAAAAATAAAATGAGCTGGCACTTTAAATTCTCAATCATGTTACATTTTAAATTATGCAGGTACTGAAGGCATATAGTATTGAAAAGGCTAGAGGTGTTGGGGGAAGGATTAATAAAAATAATAAAGGACACCATAAAATAAAGATAAATATAAAAATCATTTTCAATGAATACAAAATTATTTGAGGCTTGAGGTAATCATGTAACAGAGTATTGAAAGCAGCACAGCAGAACATACTAAAACTAAATGAGACACTTGACTTTGCACGTTTCTACTGGCATATTTTAGACAATGTGATCCTTGTGGGTCAGGGTTGAGAGAACTAAACAGGCAGAGTAAAGAAGAATGCATTGCAGCTGCTGAATTTTTTCCTCCTGATTTACACATAATAAAGTAAAATACCATAAAGGGTTTATAAAACAAACATTACTGTGTAACTTAAAACTTCTTTGTAGTTCAGTAAACTTTCCATTACAAAAAGTTAATATAACAATGTTTTGATATTGTCCTTTAAAAAATGATTTCATGTTCAATGACATAAATTTTAATTACAGTTTGACACTCATTTAGAATCATTTAATTACTCAGCTATAAAAAAGAATGAAATCATGCCATTTGCAACAACATGGATAGATCTAGAGGGTATAATGCTAAGTGAAATAAGTCAAAGACAGATACCATATGATTTCACTCATATGTGGAGTTTAAGAAACAAATGAACAAAGGAAAAGAGACAAACACAGAAAACAGTCTCTTAAACATAAAAAAAACAAAACAAAACTGGTGGTTGCCAGAGGGGAGATGGGTTGGGGGGATGGGTGAAACGGGTGAAGGGAATTAACAATACACTTATCAAGATGAGCACTGAGTAATGTATGGAATTCTTGAATTACTATATTGTACACCTGAAACTAATATAACACTGTATGTTAATTATACTTGGATTAAAAAAATAAAGTAAATAAAATAAAAGATGCCCCCAAATTCTTAGGTGGAATAATAATTTAAAATAACTTTTTTAAACAAAAATTATTTGTGAAAGTTATATGTGAAATATCTTAATATATGATGTATTTGATAGAATTTGTTACAAATGTAACACCTCAATTATATGAGTCAAATTTAATAGTACATCATATGTCCAAGTTTGCCTATAAAATGTAAGAATCAATGGCAGTGTCTTCCATAAATTTATATTAGAATAATCTCACTTTTTATTATTAAACACTTTATTATTAGATCCTCACTATATTGTGATTTCTTTTGGTTTGTCTATAAGCTGAGTAAAGTTGGAATCTTTTTTATTTCAAATGGGGATGTTGAGATTTACAATTATATATCACAGTGATTAAACATAGTTCTTAGGAACACACAGGGGAACACACAAGGAGAATATTTCCCCAGGCCATTTGGCTTGGAAAATGAGAGGGGTTGAATTTGTGAGTTCTTACAACCAGCAGGGTTTAAAGCCTGGAGTTTTAAAGATCAGCAGGATTCTCTGGGGTAGAGCCTGGAGGGCACTGCACTGCTCCTTAAGAGAAGGCAGGCAAACAGCCTGGGGACAGATAGCTTGGAAACAGTGATCTGAAAAACACGTGAGGCACACTAGGGAGAGATTATTTGCTCTTCTCAGAGCATGTCTTTGAGATGCAGTGTTCCTATCCAGGAACAAAGGCCTGTGCCATTTCTCCCCACCCCCACCTCTCAGCATTAACACAGAGCAACCTGCAGGAATTAGCACCAACACAGGCTCTCTAACTTGCTTTCACCAAGCCTTTAGTGCTCTGGCAGGACTGCTCTTATAAGTCAAGATGACCTCAGTCTCATTGTAACAAGGCCCTCCCCCAGAAGACCAGCACAAACCCCTGTCCAGACCATGTCTCCTGACCAGAGAGTTCTGCAGGGCTTCAGTTCTGGTGGAGTTGGTGTCAGGGCTCATTTCACAAGCAGACCAGAACACACCTAGTTAAAATGTGCCCCATTCAGGCCAGGGACCAAATGCTGTACACTACGGGCAATGAGAGCCTCTGCAGATGATGGGCCTGATGGATAGAGAGGCCAAACACAACAGCACAGCACATGCAAGACATACCAGAGACATTCCCTGAAGTGCTACGCCCTTGGACACTACATGAGTTCTTCATAAGGCCATTACTTTCAGAAGCAGGAGACAGAAATGGCTTTTCTAACACAGAGAAGAAGGCAGAGACTTAGAAAAATGCTGAGATGGAGGAATTTATCCCAAATGAAAGACTAAGATAAATCCACAGCCAGAGACCCAAGCAAAACAGATATAAGTAACATGCCTGAAGGAGAAGCTACTATTGATTTATTTGTTTATTTATTTATTTATTTATTATTTATTTATGATTTTATTTATTTGCGAGAGAGAGAGAGAGCACAAGCAGGGAGAGCAGCAGAGGCAGAGGTAGAAGCAGACTCTCTGCTGAGCAGGGAGCCTGATTTGGGGCTCGATCCCAAGACCCTGAGATCATGACCTGAGCTGAAGGCAAATGCTTAACCAACTGAGCCACCCAGGCACCCCCTGAAGGAGAATTTAAAGCAACAATCATAAGGATACTCAATGGGCTTGAGAAAAGAAAACATCAGGGAGATCCTTCCCACAGATATAAAGGAGTTAAAAAGAATCAATCAGAAATGAAGAATGTAGTAAATGACACTGGAAACAAGCTTGATGCAATGAACAGCAGGTTGGAAGAATCAGAGGAATGAATTAGTGACCTAGGAGAAAAAATAATGGGAAATAATGAAGCTGAACAACAGAGAGAAAGAAGAATTATGGAAAACAAGACTTAGAGAAAACAGTGACCCCATCAAATATTATAACATTCATATTATAAGAGTCCCAGAAGAAGAGAGAGAAGAGTGGGCAGAAAATTTGTTTCAAAAAATAATAGCAGAAAACTTCCCTAATCTGTGGAAGGAAACAGACAGCCAGATCCAGGAGGCACAGAGAATTCCCATCAAAATCAACAAAAGCAGGACAACACCAAGACACATTGTAATTAAATTTTCAAAATATAATGATAAACAAAAAAAAAAAAATCTTAAAAGAAGTCCTTAACTTAAAAGGGAAAACCCATAATGCCAGCTGGAGATTTCCCAACAGCAACTTGGCCAGAAGGGTGTGGCATGATATATTCAAAGGGCTGAATGGGAAAATCTTTTTCTTTTTTTAAAGATTTTATTCATTTATTTACTTGACAGAGAGAGAGCACAAGGAGGGGGAGCAGCAGGGAGCGGGAGAAGCAGGCTCCCTGCCGAGCAAGGAGCCCAACATGGGGCTCGATCCCAGGACCCCAGGATCACGACCCGAGCTGAAGGCAGCTGCTTAACTGACTGAGCCACCCAGGTGCCCCTGAATGGGAAAATCTTAAGCCAAGAATATTCTATCACAGAAGGCTATCATTCAGAATAGAAAGGGATAAAGAGTTTCCCAGGAAAACAAATCTAAAGGAGTTCATGGCCGCTAAACTAGCCCTGCCGGGAATATTAAAGGGGACTCTTTGAATGGAAGGGAGATACTAAAAGTGACAAAGACAAGAAAAGATTAGAGAAAATTTCCAGAAAAAAAGACAAAACAAGTAATAAAATGGCACTAAATACAGATCTATCAATAATTATTCTGAAAGTAAATGGACTAAACACTCCAATCAAAGGACATAGGGTGTCAGAAAGGAAAAGAAAACAAGATCCATCTATTTGCTGCCAAGAGACTATTTATTTATTTATTTATTTAAGCTTTACTTTTTAAGTAATCTCCACACCCAATGTGGCCCACAAACTCACAACCCTGAGATTAAGTGTTGCACAGTCCACTGACTGAGCCAGCAAGGTGCCCCACAAGAGACTTATTTTAGACCTAAAGACACCTGCAGATTGAAAGTGAGGGGATGGAGAACAATTTATCACACAAATAGGTGTCAGAAGAAAGCCAGAGTAGCAATACTTACATTGGACAGACTAGACTTTAAAACAAAGACTGTAAAATGAAAAAAGAAGGACATTATATTTAGTCATAAAGGGCAAAATCCAACAAGAAAATATACCAATTGTAAATACTTATGCATCCAACATGGGAGCACCCAAATATATAAAACAAACAACAAACATAAAGGAACTCATTGATGATAACACATAGTAGTAGGGGTCATTATCACCTGCACTTACATCAGCAGACAGATCATCTAAGCAGAAAATCAAAAAGGAAATAATGGCTTTGAGTGGCACACTGGACCAGATGGTCTTAAGAAATATATTCAGAAAATTCCATCCTAAAACAACAGAATACACATTCTTTTTAAGTGCACATGGAACATTCTCCAGAATAGTTCACACAGTAGGCCACAAAATAGGCCTAAACAAATACAAAAAGATTGAAATCATACCATTCAACTTTTCTGACCACAACACTATGAAACTAGAAGTCAATTACAGGAACATATTTGTAAAAACCATAAATACATGGAGGCTAAACAACATGCTACTAAACAATGAATGGCTCAACCAGGAAATTAAGTAAGAAATTTAAAAATACATAGAAAGAAAGGAAAATGAAAACAACGATCCAAAAACAGTGGGATGCAGAAAAAGTGGTCCAAAGAGGAAATTATATAGCAATACAGGCCTACCTCAAGAAACAAGAAAAATCTCAAATACATAACCTAACCTCACACCTAAAGGAGCTAGAAAAAGAACAACAAAGGAAGAGTAACACCAGCATAAGAAGGGAAATAATAAAGATTAGAGCAGAAATAAATGATATAGAAACTAAAAGAAAAACAAACAAATAAACAAAAAACCCCCAAAAAACCCCCAAAACAACAAAAAAAACCCCAAAGAGATCAATGAAACCAGGAGCTGGATCTATTAAAAATTAATAAAGTTGATAAATCTCTAGCCAGACTTATCAAAAAGAAAAGAGAAAGGACCTAAATAAATAAAATTATAAATGAGAGAGGGGAAATCAAAACCAACACCACAGAAATACAAAGAATTATAAGATAATATTATGAAAAATTCTTTGCCAATAAAATGCAATCTGGAAGAAATGGATAAATTCCGAGAAACATATAAACTACCAAAACTGAAACAGGAAGAAATACAAAACTCGAACAGGCTCATAACCAGCAAAGACATTGAATCAGTAATCAAAAATCTCCCTATAAACAAAAGTCCAGGACCAGGGGGCTTCCCAGAGGAATTCTACCAAGCATTTATTCTCAAACTATCCCAAAAAATAAAAATGGAAGGAAAACTTCCAAACTCATTCTATATAAGGCCAGATTTATGAGACAAAGACTCCACTAAAAAATAGAACTACAGGCCAATATCCCTGATGAACATGGAGAAGAATTCTCACCGAGAGAGTAACAAATCAAATCCAACAGTACATTAAAAGAATCATTCACCATGATCAAGTGGGATTTATTCCTGGGTTACAAGGGTGGTTCAATATTCACAAACCAATCAACATGACACACTACATTAATAAAAGAAAGGATAAGAACCATATGAACCACAGAATAGATGCAGAAAAAGTATTTGACAAAGTAAATCCATTCTTGATAAAGCCCTCAACAAAATAGGAATAGAGGGAACATACCTCAACATCATAGAGGCCATATAGGAAAAATTCACAGCTAATACCATCCTCAATGGGGAAAAGCTGAGAGCTTTTGCTTCTATGGTCAGGAATAAGACAAGGATGTCAACTCTTACCACTGTCATTTAGCATACCACTGGATGTCCTAGGCACAGCAATCAGACAACGAAAAGAAATAAAAGGCATCCAAATTGACAAGGAAGAAGTCAAACTTTCACTATTTGCAGATGACATGATAGTCTATTTAGAAAAGCCAAAAGACTGCATCAAAAAACTGCAAGAACTGATACACGAATTCAGTCAAGTCGCAGGATACAAAATCAATGTACAGAAATCCGTTACATTTCTAGACACCAATAATGAAGCAGCAGAAAGAGAAATCAAGGAATTGATTCCATTTATAATTGCACCAAAGTCCATGAGATACCTAAGGATGAACCTAACCAAAGGGTTAAGAGATCTATACTCTGAAAACCATAGAACACGAATGAAAGAAATTGGAGATGACACAAAAAAATGGAAAAACCTTACATGTTCATGAATTGGAAAAATAAATAATGTTAAAATGTCTATATTACTCAAGGCAATCTACACATTTAATATAATCCTTATCAAAATACCACCAGTAATTTTCAGAGTTAGGAAAAAAACATCCAAAACTTTCTATGAAATCAGAAAAGACTCTGAATAGCCAAAGCAATCTTGAACAAGAAAAGCAAAGATGGAGGCATCATTATTCTGGACTTCAAGGTATATCACAAAGCTGTAGTCATCAAGACATTATGGTACTGGCACGAAAACCAACACAGATCAATGGAACAGAATAAAGAACTCAGAAATAGACCCACAAGTATATGGCCAACTAATCTTAACACAAAGCAAGAAAGCATATCAAATGAAAAAAGACAGTCTCTTCAACAAATGGTGCTGAGAAAACTGGACAGCCACATGAAGAAGAATGAAACTGAACCACTTTGTTACACCATGCGTGAAAATAAAATAAAAATGGATGAAAGACTAAAATGTGAGACAGGAAACCATGAAAATCATAGAGGAGAACAAAGGCAGTAACAGCTTTGACAACAGCTGAGGCAACTTCTTACCAGATACATCTCCAGAGGCAGTAATAAAAAGCAAAATTAACTACCGGAAATTCATCAAGAAAAAAACCTTCTGCGCAACAAAGGAAACAATCAACAAAACTAAAAGGCAACCTTCAGAATGGGAGAAGATACTTACAAATGGCATATTCAATAAAGGGTTAGTCTCTAAAATCTGTAAAGAACTTACCAAACTCAGCATCCCCAAAATAAAAACCTCCAGTGAAGATATGGGCAGAAGACATGAACAGACATTTTTCCAAAGACATACAGATGGCTAACAGACACGTGAGAAGATGCTCAACATCACTCATCATCAGGGAAAGGCAAATCAAAACTCCAATGAGATATCACCTGCATCTGTCAAAATGGCTAAAATTAACAACACAGGAAACAACAGATGTTGGGGAAGATTCAGAGGAAGGGAAACACTCTTAACACTGTTGGTAGGAATGCAAACTGGTGCAGCCACTCTGGAAAACATTATGGAGATTCCTCAAAAAGTTAAAAATAGAGCTACCCTGGGCGCCTGGGTGGCTCAGTTGGTTAAGCATCAGCCTTTGGCTCAGGTCATGATCTCAGGGTCCTGGGATTGAGTCCTGCATTGGGCTCCTTGCTCAGCACAGAGTCTGCTTCTCCCTCTCCCTCTTCCCCTCCCTTCTACTTGTGCTCTCTTTCAAATAAATAAATAAAATCTTTAAAAAATAGAACTACCGTATGACCCAGCAATTGCACTACTAGGTATTTACACAAAGGATACAAAAATACTGATTCAAGGTGACATATGCACCTCAATGTTTATTGCAGCATTATCAACAATAGTCAAATTATGGAAAGAGCCCAAATGTCCATTGACTGATAAATGGATATGGAAGTTGTGGTTTATATACAAAATAGAATATTACTCAGCCATATAAAAGAATGAAATCTTTGGATGGAGCTAGAGTGTAATATAATAAGTGAAATAAGTCAGTCAGAGAAAGACAAATTCCATATGATTTCACTTATATGTGGAATTTAAGAAACAGAACAGATGAACATGGGGGGGAAAGAGACAGGCAAACCATAAGACAGATTCTTTTTCTTTTTTTAATTTAGATTCAACTATTCAACATATAGTACATCATTAGATTCAGAGGTAGTGTTGAATAATTCATCAGTTGTATATATACCCATTTCTTACCACATCACATGCCCTCCTTTATGCCCATCACCCAATTATCCCATTCCCCCACACATCTCACATCCAGCAACCCTCAGTTTGTTTCTTATAGTTAAGAGTCTCTCATGGTTTTTCTCCCTCTCTGATGACTTCCCATTGAGTTTTCCCTCCCTTCCCAAAGATCCTCTGTGCTGTTTCTTATATTCCACATATGAGTGAAACCATATGACAATTGTCTTTCACTGATTGACTTATTTCACTCAACATAATACCATCCAGTTCCATCCATGTCGATGTAAATGGTAAGGATTCAACCTTTTTGATGGCTGAGTAATATTCCATTGTATATATATACCACATCTTTATCCATTCCTCTGTCGATGGACATCTGGGCACTTTCCACAGTTTGGTTATTGTGGACATTGGTACTATAAACATTGGGGTGCAGGTGCCATTCAGATCACTACATTTGTAACTTTGGGGTAAATACCTAGTAGTACAATTGCTGGGTTGTAGGGAGCTCTATTTTTAACATCTTGAGGAACCTCCATACTGTTTTCCAGAGTGGCTGCACCAGCTTGCATTCCCACCAACAGTGTAAGAGGGTTCCCCTTTCTCCACACCCTTGCCAACATTTGTTGTTTCCTGTCTTATTAATTTTAGCCATTCCGACTGGTGTGATGTGGTAACTCATTGTGGCTTTGATTTGTATTTCCCTGATACCAAGTGATGAGGAGATTTTTTTCATGTGTCTATTAGCCATTTGTATGTCTTCTTTGGAGAAATGTCTGTTCATGTCTTCTGCTCATTCTTGACTGGATTATTTGTTTTTTTGGGTGTTGAGTTTGATAAGTTATTTTTAGATCTTGGATACTAGACCTTTATCTGATATATCATTTGCAAATATCTTCTCCCATCCCATAGGTTGCCTTTTAGTTTTGTTGACTGTTTCCTTTGCTGTGCAAAAGCTTTTTATCTTGATGAAGTCCCCAGAGTGCATTTTTGCTTTTGTTTCCCTTGCCTTTAGAGACGTGTCTTGAAAGAAGTTGCTGTGTCCAGTGTCAAAGAGGGTACTGCCTGTGTTCTCCTCTAGGATTTTAATAGATTCCTGTCTCACATTGAGGTCTTTCATCCATTTTGAGTTTATCATTGTGTATGATGTAAGAAAATGGTCCAGTTTCATTCTTCTGCATGTGGCTGTCCAATTTTCCCAACACCATTTATTGAAGAGACTGTCCTTTTTCCATTGGATATTCTTTCCTGCTTTGTCAAAGATTAGTTGACCATAGAGTTCAGGGTCCATTTCTGAGTTCTCTATTCTGTTCCATTAGTATATGTGTGGTTTTGCACCAGTACCATACTGTCTTGATGATCACGGCTTTGTAATATAGCTTGAATTTCAGCATTGTGATGTCACCAGCTTTGGTTTTCTATTTCAACATTCCTCTGGATTTTCAGGGTCACTTCTGGTTCCATCCAAATTTTTGATTATTGCCTCAGTTTCCTTGCTGGTTATGGGTCTGTTCAGGTTTTCTATTTCTTCCTGTTTCAGTTTTGGTAGTTTGTAAGTTCCTAAGAATGCATCCATTTTTTCCAGATTGCCTTAATTTTGGCATATAGTTGCTCATAATATATTCTTAAAGTTGTTTGTATTTCCTTAGTCTTAGTGGTGATCTCTCCTTTTTCAATCAAGGTTTTATTAATTTGAGTCCTTTTTCTTTCTTTCTTTTCTTTTCTTTTTTTTTTTTTGATACGTCCAGTTAGGGGTTTATTGATCTTATTCATTCCTTCAATGATCCAGCTTCTAGTTTTGTTGATCTGTTCTACTGTTCTTTTGGTTTCTATTTCATTGATTTCTACTTTAATCTTTATTATTTCTCTTCTCCTGCTTGGTTTAGGTTTTATTTGCTGTTCTTTCTCCACCACCTTTAGGTGTAAGGTTAACTTGTGTATTTGAGACTTTTCTAATTTTTTGAGAAAGGCTTGTATTGCTATGTACTTCCCTCTTCGTACCACCATTGCTGTATTCCCAAAGGTTTTGTGTGTTTTCATTTTCATTTTTTTTTCCATGAATTATTTTAATTCTTTAATTTCCTGGTTGACCTATTCATTCTTTTAAAAAATATTTATGTATTTATTTGAGAGAGAGAGAGAGAGCCCAAGTGGGGGAGAGGCAGAGAGAGAGAGAGGGAGAAGCATACCCCTCACCAAAACTGGGAGCCCGATGTGGGGCTTGATCCCAGGACCTGGATATCATGACCTGAGCCAAAGGCAGACATGTAACCATCTGAGCCACCCAGGCGCCCCCCATTCATTCTTTAGTAGGATGTTCTTTAACCTCTAAGTATTTGAGTTCCTTCTAAATTTCCTTTTGTGATTGAGTTCAAGTTTCAAAGCATTGTGGTCTGAAAATATGCAGGCAATAATCCCAATCTTTTGGTATCTATGAGATCTGATTTGTGACCCAGTATGTGATCTATTCTGGAGAATGTTCCATGTGCACTCGAGAAGAATGTGTATTCTGTTGCTTTAGAATGAAATGTATGTATCTGTGAAGTCTATCTGGTCCAGTGTGTCCCTCAAAGCCCTTGTTTCCTTGTTGATATTCTGCTTAGATGATCTGTCCATTGCTGTGAATGGGGTGTTGAAGTCCCCTACTGTAATTATATTATTATCAATGTGTTTCTTTAAGTTTGTTATTAATTGGTTTATATACTTTGCTGCTCTCAAGTTAAGAGCATAAATATTTATAATTGTTAGATCTTCTTGTTGAATAGACCCTTTAATTATGATATAGTGTCCCTCTTCATCCCTTTCCACAGTCTTTAGTTTAAAATCTAATTTGTCTGATATGAAGATTGCTACCCCAGCTTTCTTTTAATGTCCATTGAATCTTGAGAGCTTGTTTAATGTCCATTGGCATGATAAATGGTTTTCCATCCCCTCACTTTCAATCATGAGGTGTTTTGGGGTCTAAAATGAGTCTCTTGTAGACAGCATGCGGATCGGTCTTGCTTTGTTATCCAATCTGATACCCTGTGTCTCTTGATTGGAGCATTTAGCCCATTTACATTCAGAGTATCTTTTGAAAGATATTAATTTAACACCCTTGTATTGTGTGTAAAGTCCCTGGTTTTGTAGATTGTCTCTGTTTTTTGTTTTTGTTTTTGTTTTGTCTTTTTGTGGTTTGTGTTGCTTTTGGGCTCTCTCTTTGCTTACAGGATCCCCTCTAATATTTCTTGCAGGGCTCATTTAGTGATCACAAATTCTTTGTTTGTCCTGGAAACTCTTAATTCTCTTTCCATTCTGAATTACAGCCTTGCTGGATAAAATATTCTTGGGTGCATGTTTTTCTCAGTTAGTACCCTGAATATATCATGCCAGCCCTTTCTGGTCTGCCAGATCTCTGTGCATAGGTCTGCTGCCTGTCTAGTCTTCCTACCCCTATAGGTTAAGGAGCTCTTCCCTCAAGCTGCTTTCAGATTTTCTATCTTTGAAATTTGCAAGCTTCACTATTATATTTTGGGGTGTTGATCAATTTTTATTGATTTTGAGAGGGGTTCTCTTTACCTCCTGGACTTGAATGTTTCCTTCCCCAGATTAGGGAAGTTCTCAGCTATGATTTGCTCTGTCCCTCTGCCCCTTTCTCTTTCTCTTTCCTCTGCAATCCCAATAATTCTAATGTTTCACTTTATGGTATTGGTGATTTCTCAAAGCCTCCCCTTGTGATCCAAGAGTTGTTTTTCTCTCTTTTCCTCAACTTCCTTCCTTTCCATCATCTTGTCTTTTATGTCTGACTCTCTCTTCTGCCTCATTTGCCCTAGCTGTTAGAGCATACATAGACTACATCTCATTTAAAGGATTGTTAAATTTGGCCTGATTAGATTTTATTTCTGCACTAAGAGATTCTCTAGTGTCTTTTATGCTTTATTCAAGCCCAGCTTGTATCTTTATAATCATTACCCTGAATTCCAACTCTGACATTTTACTTATATCTCTATTGATTAGATCTGTGGCAGACAGTATTAGCTCTGGTTCTTTCTTTCTTTCTTTCTTTCTTTCTTTCTTTCTTTCTTTCTTTCTTT